>NC_142759.1:8905181-9218514 GCF_054948205.1 Urtica dioica subsp. dioica | reverse complement strand
ATTAAATAGACAGTTTACTTGTAAAATACTCAAGTCCATAACTCAAACATTGAGTTTGAGTTCAAGTTCAACATTAACAATAAGAAAAAGAAAAAGACACATGTATATACATTGTAATTTAGTGAAATATCAAGTTTAACTTCAAGTTTTCAAAAATGTCGAGTTTGTGATTTGTTTTTAATAAAATGACAAAATTATATCATAAAATAGATAACAGCGCCACAAATATATCTTTTATTGATTTTTTTTTATTGATGTTGACTTTGATATAAGAAACCGAAACAAAACCCAAATTATTACTTTAATTCCAAAATTCTCGATTTTGAAATAAAAAAATAGCACTAAATCGAAATAGACTAGTAAAAATCAAAAGATGACTTTATTTTCGTGTTCAAATTGCAACTTCGGATCCTGAATTTCATGCTCGAATAAATGATTTTGATGACTAACGACTCTCGATTTTTACCCATTTCCTCTATCTGCATTTTCTATGATTCAAAGATTGTTGTTTATTTTTTCGTTTTTAAATAAATTACATATATAGTGCAAATGAACATGAGTAAAATTGAAGTTTACATATAAATATTAGAGTTAACATCAATGAAAAATCAACGTGGCACTGTTATTCATTTTAAAGTATAATCTCGTCATTTTAATTAAACATAGGATATGAATTCGATATTTTTTGAAAACTAAACACTAAATTTGACATATCTCTAAAACACACGATATATAAAAGAAAAACTACACTGTGAAAAGGTGAAAACAATAAAACGCCGTCGTTCCGAATCGCGGTCCATGGTAATTTAGTGTTGCCGGTTTTTCCAGGTACAGAAAGAGAGACAGAAGAAAGATAATCAGAATCAACCCTCACTTTGATTTCTTTTACTAATTATTAGAATTTCTCTTCCTTATTTACTCGTCTGTCTTGGAAGCGATTGAAGAAGAAGAAGTAGAAGAAGAAGGAAAAAGAGAGAGAGAGAGAGAGAGAGAGAGAGAGAGAGAGAGAGAGAGAGAGAGAGAGAGAGAGAGATGGGTAATCCGAAGCAAAAGTGGACGTCGGAGGAAGAAGAAGCACTGAGGAAAGGAGTGTTGAAGCATGGCACTGGGAAGTGGAAGGATATCCAGAGAGACCCCGAGTTCAATCCCTACCTTCTCAATCGCTCCAATATTGATCTCAAGGTCACTCATTCTTTTCCCTATTTTTTTCTTTCGCTTCTTAATCTGTTTCAGTCTCTCTTAAACGGTGCAAAAATGTCCAGTTTTTTTTCTTCTTCATAAAACCTATACGCCGTTGCAGAAATCCATGCTTATTTGCGTTTTAGGTTCTTCTCTACAATCGACGCTTGGTACGACTCCAAATTAATGTGTGTTTATTTTGAAATATTCTGAATAAGTCGTCACAATAGTATTTGGACTCACTATTGTCCTTCAGTACCTGTTCGGCAATATTTCTAGGTTTTCCAAGTGTTCATGGAAGAAAAATATCACCATGTCAAATCATATACTTGCTGGATTTTGAGTATTTGATTTCAAAGCAATGGTGGTACATGGTATATGATTCTTGTATTCAAAACACAGAATAATTTTCTCAAAGAGACTATGGAAAGAAAATTGAACTTTTTCAAATTCATTATCAAGAAATAAATTTCGTTTGGCGGCGCGCAGGACAAGTGGCGGAACCTGAGTTGCAGCGCCAACGGCCAAGGCCCGAGGGAAAAGTCGAGGACCCCGAAACCGAAAATAAACCCCGAAGATCCAGCCACTCAATCGACCACCCCGTCACAGAGCGCCGCCGCTGTTGCAGTCACAGCTCCGTTAAACACGGACGACTCTTCCAAAGGCTTGCCCGATGGAAAGAACTCTTCAATGTATGAATTATACGACACTCTCTTTTCTTTCGTTACCGTATTCCGTGTAGGAAAAAAAAGTTATTCAGTGAATAATTTGGTATTTGGGAGCTAGGATTTCTGGTTTCGAAGTGCTCAGCCAGAAGCATTGCAAATTGATTTATGGGAACGCTTAAGATTTTTTTTTCCCCTTACGTAAATTCATTTTTTTCCGGGTTAATGTAGCTCTTAATGAGTTGGTGTAATTGTTTCCTTTCGTGTTTTTAACTGTGCTGAAAAAAAATCTATAAAAGACTTGATTATGAACCCTCAAGACTTTATTAGTTAGACCCCAGTAAAATTTCAAGGAAGTTGGAGAGTAATACTCTGGTTTGATAGTGCTGTTATACGTCTAGTATATTTTACAGTTAGAAATTAGTTCATTCGCATGAATCTTAGCTTCACTATACTGATAAATCTCTGTTCTGTCATCATTTGATAGCCAACATGTTTACACTTCCTTTCTGCTTGGTCAACTAATTTTATGCTGGTAAACGTTTTCATTTAGGAACAACTCCATGATATTTGAAGCAATTTCTATGTTGAAAGAACCAAATGGATCAGATACCAGTGCAATTGTGAGCTATATCGAGGTATGCTAAACACTTATAATCATTCATGGTTATATAAGCTTTAATTAAGTGAATGATGAACTATCCCTGTGAGTTGGCAGACCACAGAATGGAATAAGAGTTTTATAGGGTTCTTTGAATGTAACTCTCAACTGAATAAGTATAGTATACCTCTTAATGAGCTTTTTAACTCTTAACTACGGACTACCGAACTTGGTAAAGGGCTCTCATTCGAATTGGAAAAGTATAACTTAATGCTGAAATTTTCATCTACCAAAAAACCTATCTGGTTTTTTTAGTCCCATACTTCTGGACTAAACATTGTTTTTCAGAGAAGTTGCTTTCAGTGTGAAACAGCTACATGATTATATGTACATGAAACTTGTTATGTTATTTTATAGCTTTTCGATGATCTTCTTAAAGCTACATCATTTTAATTGTTTGAAATTCCTATTTAATCTGAAGTATAAGTGTGTTTTTATTTATTTTTTTATTTTGCAGCAAAAGCACGAGGTTCCCCAAAATTTCAGGAGGCTATTAAGTACAAGATTGAGACGGCTGGTTGCACAAGACAAACTTGAAAAGGTTTCTATGCATCTGTTTGCTTATAAATAACCTGAAAGATGATTTACGGCTTTATTTAAACTTATATATACATTTATTTATTTAAATAAAAATAAATGATAGGAAATCAGAAAATATCATTTATCATAAACCACGAAACCCGGGCATCATCGACCGAGAGACGTACAGGGTCCGACCAACCCCTTGGGGGTTAACACACCATTGAAAATACACTTTAGTCCACCCCCAAAGTTCTATCCATTCATGTCAAGCTTAGTAAACTGGACAAATCTACGGAAAACAGTTATTTTTTTTTATATATACCAAAAAAATAAGCTTTATATGTTCCCAAATTATTACAGGTGAACAATAACTATAAGTTGAAGAGCAGCAACGGTGGTGGTGCGTCTTTGGTGCCGAAAACGCCAGGACCGAGAGTGGAAACCCCGCCTCGCCAATTGCCAACCGCCGTTCCTAAAATGACCATCGATCCTCAGGAGGAGGCAGCGATAGCCGCAGCCATGCTGGTAGCTGATGCCGACCACAAATCGTTTGTGGCGGCCGAAGCGGTCAGGGAGGCCGAGAAGATCGCTTTCATGGTCGAGGATTCCGACTCCATGTTGAAACTCGCAGTGGAGCATCACGAGAAATGTAAATAATAATAAATATTTGGATGAACCCCATATCTTCTTTTTAGTCAACATTTGAATTATTATTATTATTATTATTCTTTTTTTTGCAGACCTAGCTGCCGAAGCTGCGGAGCAGGCGTAAGTGATGCCTCGGTCCGTTATTCTTTAGGAAGGCTGTCCTTATTATTGGGATATTGTAAATCTTAAAAAAAAAAAAAAAAAATTAGCCTTCAGGTAAGAATCTAGATTGAAATTTGCGTCATTCGTGACGGAAGAGTGAAAGTTGTGAAATAGATACTTTTTTTTATACTTCAAATCTCACAGTTTTGGATGCCGTAACAACGGGTAATTTTAGTCCTTATTTACTGACTAAGTCTCGATAGTGGAATAGCTTAGTTGAATTTGAAACATTATGTTTTGTTGTGCATATGGGAATGAGAAGGAGTTGACGGCGAAATGATCCTGAAAGCAGTGAAAATGTGTTTTTTTTCATGGAGCATAAGCATTTCTGGGTGTCTTTTCTTATCAGAATACAAACTGGCAGTTCAATAATTTAATTACTTTATTTATTTAATTACATACTGTTTTTTTTTGTTTTTTTTATTATTATTATTTTTTTAATTTTTGGAAACATTTGATGATTACTATTGATGGGAAGTATAAATTCATTTTTTACTCTGGTCATTATAGCATCACTGAAGAGGCTGTGCTTGAACGTATCGCAGCAATTATTGGACTCAAGTCTTATTATATGTGTACTTGTAAGTTCATGTTATTTGTTTTCTATATTCGAAATCATTTCATGCTTTTTTTTAGTCGCGACGATGGGGAATCAACTGTAATAAACTATAATTTATATATAAAAACATGAATGAAAAATCGCTCTTTCATTTTTATACGGCCAGACGATCGTCACGGATTGGCCGTGGTCGAGTCATGGACGGGCCATAGGCGTATCAGTTATCAAGACCGTCGATCGGGCCATGAATGAGCCACTAATAAACCGATAGATGATGATTTTACACCCTAGTAATGCCAGCTTCTTTTTGCCAAGTCTCTTTGTGGAAATAGTCGAAATAACTGTTTTTCGTAATTTTTTCAATATTAGTTGCTGAACCTTTTAAATTTCATAAATAACAGTTTTCAATAACAGTTAACCAGATTTCCATAGTCGTTGACCATATTATAAAAGCTGTCGACCAGATTTCAATAACAGTTAAACGAATTTCAATAACAGGTAACCAGATTTCAATAGTTGTTGATCAAATTTCAATAATTGGTGATCAGATTTCAATTGTTGTTAACTACATTTAGAAACATTAGGGTATTTTTATCCAAAAAAAAAGAAACGATTACTGGTAAATTATTTTTAAAATATGAGTGAAATATGAAAAGTAATGCACGTTTTATGTTAGTTATGAAAATTTTCCAATTTCTTTGGAGGGACATGGCCTTGGACTGATCATTGAGCTTAGATATTGGTTTTGGGAGAGTCATATTTCGCTGTATTTGTGTCATTTTCTTAGTAGGAGTGTCATTTTTAATGATGCTAAAATATATATGAATTTCTACGTATGGCTTCAAGTATATTAACAATGAAGAACATTAAAACAGCCAGAAGAAGAATCAAATAATATAAACTCAAAGTTTGGTAGAATTTAAACGAGTGCTTAAGTGAACAAAGTGATCAATTTTCGTGCCACTTAGCATCAAATTAAAGCCTAACCAACGAGGGGAGAGATAGAGGAGGCGGGAACGGGATACCAACAAACTTCTCTCGAAAAGAATGAGATGATTTGCTTCTTTCTTAAAGAGCAATGTTGATGAGCTATCAGCTGTTTGAGTCATTCAAATGAGTATTGAGCTCTGCCATACATTATGTTCAATCAAATTCAGTCTCATCACGACTGATGCGTTCATAAACAACATTTCCCCTTCTTATATACAAAAATTCAATATATTTTTAAATATGTCATTTGATCCAAACATTTAGGATGTTGCTTAAACTCTCATGCCAAATTATTTTTCGACTTAACTCTATATATTACATGGATATGAACTCTCAATTTATGTCACTATTGAGTTGATTGTTGTACTAGAACTAATTAACGCCTGTATTATTAATTTTATTATTATTATTATTTATATTATTAAATAGCAGGTATCACAACTTAGACTAGTTATAAGTTATAACTCATTAACATTGTGGAATTTTCGATATAAAAAAAAAATTGTGGAATTAGCCCTTTTATTTTTAATTTTTTTATACATGTTTTTAACGTCGCTTTTTATGTTATCTTACACAGTAGGAAAAAAAAAAACACCAGGACTGTGCACAAATGGGCAGAGTTGAAGAGTAAAAAAAGAAAAAAAGAAAAAAAAAAAAACGAAGCGAGGTCAGAGTCAGAGGTTACATACAGACCAGAATGTGCGGCGACGCCACCAACTGGGACGTAGAGACCTACAGAGAAAGCATTCTCAAAGACCGAGAAATCCACACCCGAACGGTGTTCCGTACCGTTTGGCCTCCTTCGCTAAACCCTAACGCCAATCCAGACTCCGTCGTCGTTGCTTCCAGCGACGGAGCGCTCGCTTCCTACTCCATTTCCTCTATCGTCTCCGAGCTCGTAACTCTCAAACCCCTCCCTTTTTTTTAGCCGTGTTCTCGAGTTGCTCTGAGAGTGTGTTTTACTTATTGCATTTTTGTGCAGCCATTGGGATTCGGCGACGTGAAGTCTTCTTCGCAGTGAGTCTCCGCTTTGAATTCAGTCATGGTTAGGTTGATTTGGATTTGAGCTTTGGCTGTGTGTGCTCTTTTTTTTTCTTCAGGTTTTTAGTGGCAGAACCGGATTGCTTTCTTCAGGCTCACGACGGGCCTGTTTATGATGCGAAATTCTATGGAGATGGTGAAGATGCTTTGTTGCTGAGGTATCAATGTCTGTATGTGTGTGTTTCGTATGTATGTAGATAGATGCGTATATATCTTAGAATTCTGTCACTTCTGGGGATATGGCAAGAGCTTGAAACTGCTGAGCATATAGCCGAGAAAAACGCGTGTGTGTAGTTTGAGGTAGTCATAGCTGGTTTTGTAATGGTTTTTACTGTGTAGTTGTGGTGACGATGGTCGGATTCGTGGATGGAGGTGGATGGACTGTACAGAATCTAAGGTGCCTGTTACTTTTCAGGGTACAGAATGTAACTTGTGATTATCGTTATCTGTGAATTTATATCGCACGTATAAATTCTGTTTGGCATAGTTATGACTATGCAAGCCTGCGCGTTCGATAATTGCGATGCTGTTCTTATTTCGTTGTTACCATCCATAATAATATTATAATTATTGTTATGCTCATTCCATTTCTTCAGGAAAGCACATGAAGCCGATACTTGATCTGGTGAATCCTCAGCATAAGTGAGTTGGCTGTCATGATACATTAGTTTGTTTTGCGCTACTTGTTTGTACTTGAGTTTCTGACGCTAGGTCTGAACTAGAAGTGCAATATCATTTATTATGAATTTACTGCAGTGACAGGTAAACTGTAATAAGATTTGCAGGTGTGGAATTATTTAAGCTATCTACGAAACACTACTTGTTTGGTGGTGGTTTTGGTTGACGCATTTTGCATTGATATTATAGTTTTCGTCAAAAAGATTTCTCGTTTCTCCCTTTCCTTTTATAATTTTGTTATTGTACTCTGTAGAGGTCCTTGGGGAGCTCTATCTCCAATCCCTGAAAACAATGCTATTGCTGTTAATTCGTTGGTAAGTTTCCTTCAAATTTTAATTATTATTGCCCATTAGACTCTCTGTTGGATATGTCAAAATATTTATAACCCCATCGAACTACATTCTTTTCCATTAAAAAAAATACCTTTTTTTTTTTTTTTTTTTTTTTTTTTTTTTTTTTTTTTTTTTCAGGCGGGATCTATATATGCTGCTGCTGGTGATTCTTGTGCTTATTGTTGGGATGTGGTACGTTTATGTTAAAAGGAAAAGAATGCACTCTTTTTTTTTCCTCCTTAAAAAATGTCATCCATGATATTCTTCTCCACTATCACCTTTTAGGAGTGCGGTCAAATTAAAATGGTATTCAAGGGGCACTCAGACTATCTACATAGTATAATTGCAACAAATGATCAGGTAAAATCATCTTCCTTTTTTTTTCTTTTTTTTTTTTTTTTTTTTTTTTTTTTCTGTTATTTAGCCATCTATTCTAGAGATTGGGTCAACCCGTAGCGATAGCATGTAAACAGTGTGACATTGTCCTCAACAGCGAGTTTGCTAGCCTAATTTGAGTGTCACATCCTAAAGTTTTTTTTTATTATTTTTTTTAATATATATTTCTATAATTCTAAAACATTTAATCCTCTACTAATTTGAGTTGAATATCTTGATTACTAGAAGGCTTGTGTAAATGTTTGTAAAAAAAAATATTTTTTTAGCTTTTCTCTTAGTAACTTTGTATAAAAAAAAATTAAAAAATATTCTAAACGGTGTAAACCGGTCCGAACCAGACCGGACTAGTCTAAAATGGCTTGGTATGATTCTGTGTATTTTCTTAATCAGTCCAGTCTCAATTTTTCCAAACCGTTTAGAACGGTCCGGTCCAGTCCGGTTTAGAGGCCGGTTTTTTACCAAACCGGACGTACACACCCCTACCAGTGCTGGTTCAGTTCTCTTGTTTCGGTTTCAGTGTTCAGTAATTCGCTGTCTTGGCAATTTCCAGTCACAATTTTAGTATATATAATGAAAGTTTCTTCTATAAAAAATAATCTTAGCAAGTTTCTTCTATATATATAATTTTAGTAAGACGCGTTCATTGTGCACATCCTATATTTTTTTTTGTTTTCATTTTTTGTAAATTAAAATTCAGATAATAACTGGCTCGGAGGATGGGACCGCACGCATATGGGGTAAATATCTCGCTCACTTTCTGTAGTTCCGTTTTAATGTACTTGTGGCAGAAAATTATGTAAGCGGAGGATCTTTTTGTTTGTTTCCCCTCCCCTAACTTTAAAAAGTCTATTGCTTTGTATGGGTTGTTTGCATTGCACACCAATATCCGTGTTCAAACTTTGCTGTCTATAAATAATACTGGATATCCACTTTAAGATTGCAGAACTGGAAAGTGTACGAAGGCAGTTCGGCCAGCTGAGAAGATGGGGGCAAAAGGGCACTCGTATGTTAGCTGTATTGCTCTCGACACCAGTCAAAGCTGGTTGGTAAGTAACTAAGCACAATTAAACCTAAGTCCGAAGATCAGACATTTCAACGTCCTGTTTGCATTGACATACTACAACACGTAACTATTTATGTTCTTTTTAAGCTATATGGCTCGGGCATAATTTATTGCATCTTCTCCCTCAATTTTCTAGCCAGAGCAGTGTTCTTCAGTTTCTGGCTAAATATTTTTTTCTTCACATTTTCTTGTGTGCTCTGGCAGGCTTGTGGAAGTGGCCAGGGTTTATCGGTTTGGAATCTTGCTGCTTCTGAATGTATATATAATGTTTCGACTCCAGCGTCTGTGCAGGATATAGTTTTTGACGAGAATCAGGTGAGTTTTTAGTTTCTTCTTCTTCTTCTCTCTGTGGCCAAGTAAACACCACAATTTGTCTCATGGGACTTGGGTTCAAAAATGTATTGGCTCTTCTTTCAGGTGCTGGCAGTCGGAGCAGAACCCGTTCTTTACCGTTATGACATAAACGAGACCATACTCTCACGAATTCAATGCGCTCCTCAGTCAGCTTTCTCTGTTGCATTACATCCATCTGGTGTATGTTTTCGCTAAACCCCAACTTTTCTTTCTCTTTTCAAATCAAATTGCAATCCATATGGATTTTCATTCTTCACAAGTTTTGTTCCTGTAGTATTCTCACTACTGGGAAATCATGGCGGTCTTCCGAGGTGTCTAAGTACATACATATGTGTTTTGTTCAGGTTGTAGCGATCGGCGGATATGGTGGTCTTGTTGATGTCATCTCACAATTTGGAAGTCACTTGTGCACATTCAGCTGCCATTTTGAATAGGGTGTGCAAGTGAAAAGAAGATCCAATTGCTCGGAAACCCCTGTAAGAGGTCCAAGTTTAAGAGTTGAGTGATTCCCATGTTTTACAGGAACTCAAAGAGGCATTAGCTTAACGTCTTTAATTGGTCTTAATTCATGAACAGTCTTGATACGAAACTTTATCAAAACTAGGCTTTTGTCCCATATTTAGACACAAATAGCCCTCCACATCTAATTATACTAATAATAATAAAAACATAAACAAAAAAAAAAAATCTTGTCTCGAAAACAAAGCACACAATGGGTCTGTTTGGCACAGCTTTGGTTTTTAAAAAAGTGCTTTTAGTTTCACTTTTTTAAAAAAACTGTTTTTTTTTAAAATTGACAGGTGTTTGGTAAACTGTTTATAAAACAGTTGTTGTTGATAACAAAAGTTGATTTAACGTTTGGTAAAATAAATATATTATGATCAAATGACTAAAATAGACATATTCGAAGTATGAACCAGCCAATACGCTCTAGTATTTCAAAAAGAGAGAAATTGCAGCAAAGCTCAAAGCTCATAAGTGGACCGTGTCTCTCCTTCTCTGCATTGCATTGTTGTCTCAACTCTCATACTCCCAAAAAAAAAAAAAAACTCTGATTCACAGAGAGATACAGAGAAAGCCAACAAATAGATTTCCATTATTGAAACAAATAACACTGACAAATACAAATATATAAATAAATAAAAACTCAGAAAAGGAACAAAACTTCGCTCACGCTTCTCTTGCTCTGTTTTTTTTTCATTTTCGTTGTCTTCGATGGCTCTTCTTCTTCTTCTCTGTACCAAACCTCGAACCACGAGGAGATTCTCTCGCCGGAGACGGAGTTCTTCTTCAGCGCCTACTATGTGTATTGTGTGTTACGAATCTAACGATTTAAAATAGATTTCGTTTCCGATCATCGGTATTCCGATTCTCTGTTCACTAGGTGGAATAAGTGAAAGGGAGATCAGAGAGAGAGAACTCACGGCCGCAATTGGTGACGGAGGGAGCGGAAACCTTGCAAGCGGCGGGGAGAGAAGTGGCTTTGGTGACGTTGAGAACGACGCTGAGCTGAGCGCTGTTAAGGCCTCGCACAGACACTCCGGTCCGCTCTCCAGCACCGTCTTCAGTCCGGTGCAGCAAGTCGGCTCCGACGTCTCCGTCGTGCTGTTGTTCGACACGAACGACAAGCAGTCGACCATGTTCCATATCAGGCTCGAACAGTCCACCGCCGGTGCCGGCGCGTGGTTCTCGGCCGCCTCTTCGGTCGTCCACGATCCCGCCAGAATCGCCATCGCCACCGCCAACATCACCGACGAACACCGCGAAACCGCCATTGAAACAAGGTTGAGATCGATAGATAGAGAGAGAAAGCGCGTGCGTTTGAAGTGAATTTGAGTCTCTCCCTCTCTCTTTCTCTCTCTGTCTTGAGTTTTGTGATTTGTTTGTATGGGTTCAGAGATTTCCAAAATTGACTAAGGATATTAAAGTAATTCTCTTGCTGTTTTAAAAACGCTTTTAAAAAAAGCTAAGAATAGTAGCTTTTCTGAATCTTGTATAAATTTCAAAAGCGATTTTAAAGTTTTTCCCAAAAGCAGTTTTACCAAACGCCACAAAATCGATTTAGCTTCTACTAAAAACAAAAACAGTAGAATTTAATCGGTACCAAACACACCCATATATTATCCTCCTAAGCACTCATTCAGTCTTCATTAGTTGGTACACAACCTAAATCGAAACTCAAAACTCTGCTGATGGATATGTATGTATGTTTGATTATTAATAAAGTGGAGGCTCTCTCGAGTCTGAGTGAGTGAGTGAGTGATTGGATATGTATGGATATGGTTAACAATCTTCCCATTCTAAAAAATATTTTAGAATACGAAGAAGAAAAATAAAAGAGAACTACTGTTTTCAATAGAAATATGGATTTTATTTAGGTCATCGTACGAGGGGGAAAAAAAGCAAGTGATTATGAGTTAACCAACGAATATATTTTTAGAAATATTGTTTCGAGAAGTATAGACCAACTCATTCCTCGATGAATCTTTTCATTATCGGACATTATTTTTAAGGGCAAAATAGTCCTAATAGTTTACTTTTGATAAAGTTCCAGTAAGATCTATTCATGAATTTAGAAACATTAGAGGGTTTTATTCATGAAATTTCTCATCTATTTGATCAATCTGTATGTAAGACGATGACCATACTTCTTGAGAGTATTTAATCTCGCAACGGTTGATCTTTGTCGGTAATTTTTAGTATTTTAGAATGTGATAACAACTACTCGCCTAACCTACACCATCGCCTTGAGGTAGAATTGTGAAAAATAGGATGTTGAAAAAATATTATTTTTATTGTTCATAATAAGATACATTTCACTACATAGACTTGATAATAAATAATGTATGATTTCCAAAAATACTATAAAATAAAAATAATCCTATATTTGGATAAAATGCGACTTGACCTCAATGCTTCATATTTTCATCATCGAGTCCATTTTTGTCTCTCATCATCTACTATTACTTTATTTTGGAGGAAAATTTTCAGAAGTTCAATATTCACCTTCACAGTCCCTTTTGAACTTCAAGCGAAAAAAAAAATCCCTTATGAACAATCGTGCATTATAGCTAGAGTACATGGAGGTATGAAATTCCCTCCAACGGCTGCCCAAAGAGTGAGATCCCTAAAAATCAAAGTCACATCGACATTTCACTTCGCCAAAAAAAAAAAAAAAAAAAAGATAGATAGAAGCCTATCCGCCGGAAAATTGGAGTAGTGGGTCAAGATCAAGACCGGCCCAACAAATACTGAGACCTAAGGCAAAAAAAAAAGCCTTTAATAAAATATAACAGAATATATATATATATATATATATATATATATATATATATATATATATATAGTATTTAACCATAATTTTTAATAAGTTAAAAGAATCTAATAAAACCTCCTTTGGTATTCTATATTTGCAAAATCCACGTCAAAGTCATTATTTTTTTAAAAATGTGCTTACAATATTTTTGAATTTATCTTGCTTAAATAGTAATATTGCATACTTACTTTTTTTTTTGTTGGCATGCATACACATGTTAAAGAGTGAAATTAATATATTTTTTGTTTTAATTGTTTTGTATCTACCAAACTATGCCAGAGTGCCAACTGTCAAGCACAACTAATTTTGTTGCTCACATAAAAAACTGATTGAGCCTCTTGTAAGCAAAAAGTAACTAAGTATTCTAAATATATAATTGGGCATCATGTTTCTTCAATGTCCAAACCAAGTACACTTGTTAACAAAATATATGGGCCTTGTTTTCCTCTGAAAATATGAGGCCCTAGGCAGCTGCCTAACCAGCCTAGTGGGTGGGCCGGCCCTGGTCAAGATACGATGGTACACACAGAGTTGGTCACAAACCAAGTTTGAATTGGAAATACAGCGACGTACAACATCCTATTTGGGCTTGACATGTAAATGACCAAATATGGTCTTTTGTCCGAGCCACCAATAATCTACAAAAAACAAGTTGGCGGTCTTCGGACACACAACTTGGCCGTAGATGCATGTGGGCGAGCCACAAATACTATAAGACTTGTCCATGGACGAGCCACATATGGATCACAAACATATCATATAAAAACTACGAATGAGCCATTTGAAGATGCAACGTATCCATTGTAACAGCAATTTCACAATTGCTTCTTGAAACCTCACGTTCTCTCAGAATGTGTTTAAGGCGTTTGACAAAATGCTTGAATGAACAGAGAAAGAAAAACTGAAAATAAAAGGAACGCAACGATGTATCCTGGTTCGATAAAAAAAGATCTAATCCAGACTGGAGGGAGATACTCTGTCTCTTCTTGTTTTTCCTCTTCTTCACTATCGTTTTTTCTCCTTTACAAGCGATCTCAGGGGACAACTACAACCAGAGAACCTTACAACCCAAGGAACCTCTATGTACAACTCTATTCAGATCTCATAAAGAAAATAAAACGCTAACCAACTAACTTTAAGCTTCACCCTTTTATAGACACAAAAGGATGAGCTGTACAAGTAGAAACAAGACACGTGTACAAACTATAGTGAAACAAACAAAAGAAATTCATGACCAAAATTACAATCTCCACCTTGATCTTGAATGTCAGACAAAGTATCTCCCCTTTTCAAGCCCCTAGGGCTTAGCCTTTTCCATAACCTGTACAAGCTCCATGCAGTGGCACAACTTGTTGCTTGGAACTGATTTTGTCAACATATCAGCTGGGTTATGATCAGTTGATATCTTCTGAATCTCCACTTCACCGGAACTCACAACATCTCGTACAAAATGCATACAAACGTCTATGTGCTTCGACCGCTCATGAAAAACTTGGTGTTTCGCCAAATGAATTGCGCTCTGATTGTCGCAGAACACAATTACTTTCTTCTGCGCATAACCAAGCTCTGCAACTAAACCCCTCATCCAGATTGCCTCCTTGACAGCTTCTGTAACGGCCATATACTCTGCTTCCGTAGTCGACAAGGCAACCACTGACTGTAGAGTAGCTTTCCAACTGATAGCTGTGCCAAAGGATGTGAACACAAGACCTGTGGTTGACTTTCTGGTGTCGATATTAGCTGCGAATTCTGAGTCCACGTAGCCAGAAATAATCTCTGACCCTTCCTTAGCTCCACCAAAGCTGAGACCTGTTTTCAAAGTACCTCTCACGTACCTTAAGATCCACTTAACTGCCTGCCAGTGTTCCTTCCCTGGTTTAGACATAAACCTGCTGACCACACTGACGGCATGAGCGAGGTCGGGTCTAGTACAGACCATGGCGTACATTAGGCTTCCAACAGCACTGGCATAAGGAACCCTATCCATGTAGGCTTGGTCTTCATCTGTTTCAGGGCATTGATCTAAACAAAGTTTGAAATGAGGTGCAAGGGGTGTGGAAACTGGCTTTGCATCCCTCATATCAAACCTGTCTAGGACTTTAGAGAGATAACCCTCTTGACACAGATGTAACCGAGAACACTTTCTATTCCTTGATATTTCCATTCCCAGAATTTTCCTTGCCATGCCGAGATCTTTCATGTCAAACTCTTGGCTGAGCTGTACCTTTAGTCTGTCTATTTCTAGACTGTCTTGACAGGCTATCAACATATCGTCCATGTACAAGAGTAGGAAAATCACGACCTGGTCAGATAGCTTCTTGTAGTAGACACACCAATCAAATTGACTTCTCAGGAAATTCTGTTTAATCATAAAACTGTCAAATCTGAAGTACCAAAGCCTTGGAGATTGTTTGAGTCCATAAAGGGATTTTTTCAAAAGACAAACTTTCTCCAGGTTTTTATAAATCTCGAAACCTTCTGGCTGGGTCATATAAATGGTCTCATCTAGGTCTCCATGCAAAAAGGCAGTTTTAACGTCCAACTGCTCTAACTCAAGGTTAAACTGAGCAACAAGAGATAGGATGAACCTGATTGACCTGTGTTTGACCACTGGTGAAAAGATTTCGTTATAGTCCACTCCTTCTTGTTGACTGAAGCCCTTTGCCACCAAGCGTGCCTTGTATCTTGGCTTCTCAGCTTGACTTGCAGCTTCTTTGATCTTAAAGATCCACTTGCATCCCACTAGACGTTGACCCCTTGGTTTTGAGACGATTTGCCAGGTCTTGTTCTTCATTAGAGAGTCATATTCCTCTTGCATGGCTTCCTGCCACTTGTCAGAGTCATTGGACTTCACAGCTTCCTTGTAGCTCTTTGGTTCCATGCTTTGTATATCATCTGCAACTAAGAAAGCATAAGCTATAATGTCAGCAAAACCAAATCTGTCAGGGGGCCTAGAAGCTCTTTTCTCTCTATCTCTGACTAGAGAGTAGTCGTTTACTGGTTGCTGACTCTGACTCTGACTTGTGGCTTGTGAGTGTTGACTCTGCTGTTGCGACTGGTCTCCTGAGCCACTTGGGTCAGTGGCAAGAATAGGTTCCTTGGGGAGCTCCACCTCAACCTCAATGGTTCCTGAAGCATCTTGATCTAGAGAACCTACATCAGTGCAAGTTACTCTTCCTTGGAAGTCATTTTCATTAAACACGACGTCCCTGCTAATTAAGACCTTTTTGTGACCCGGTTCGAGGCACCATAACTTGTAGCCCTTCACCCCATCAGGATAGCCGATGAAGATACACTTCAAGGCTTTTGGCTCTAGCTTGTCCTGCTTGATATGAGCATATGCTGTGCAACCAAAAACCTTTAGTGTACTATAATCAACAGGATGGTTAGACCAAACCTGCATGGGAGTTTTCAAGTCGATGGCTGTAGAAGGTGATCTGTTTATCAAGTGGCAAGCTGTTTTAACAGCCTCTGCCCATAATGACTTTGATAGACCTGCATAAGAGAGCATACATCTTACTCTTTCAAGTAAAGTACGGTTGAAACGCTCAGCTAGTCCATTTTGCTGTGGCGTGTGTACTGTGGTGTGATGTCTCCGAATGCCCTCTTGAGTGCAGAACTGATTGAACTCGTCGGAGAAGTACTCAAGCCCATTGTCTGTCCTTATTCTCTTCACCTTTTTCCATGTTTGCTTTTCCAGCATGATTTTCCAGTTCTTGAACGTCTCAAGAGCTTGACTTTTCTGTTTGATTATGAACACCCATGCTCTCCTTGAATGATCATCAATGATGGACATGAAGTACCTGCTTCCTCCATGGGAAATAGTCCTTGCTGGGCCCCACAAATCCGAGTGAACATACTCTAGGATTTCTTTTGTTCTGTGTACTCCTTTGCTGAACTTGACTCTGGTTGATTTGCCAAAGACACAATTTTCACAAAATCCCAATTTCTCAACTGTGTCTTTTCCAAAACAGCCTTGTCTTCTCAATTCTGCTAAACCCCTTTCACTGACATGGCCAAGTCTGGCATGCCACAACTTGGCCTTATCAGTTTCAGGACCTGTCACACTCAAAGAAGATGCCAAAATTGTGTTCCTAAACAACTTATACAAGCCATTACTCAGGGCTCCTTTCATAACAGTCATAGAGCCTTTAGATATTCTGATAGTTCCGTTTTTAGCTTTGAACCTATATCCTAAGGCATCTAAGGTACCTAAAGAGATCATATTTCTCTTCAGTTCAGGGATGTACCTTACGTCTGGGAGAGTACGTTCAATGCCGTCAAACATCTTGATCTTGACTATGCCAATTCCGATCACCTTGCATGCTTTGTTGTTTCCAAGGAGCACTGAGCCTTCTTCAACATCTTTGTATTCATCAAACCAGGACCTGTTTGGTGTCATATGGTATGTGCATCCACTGTCCAAGATCCAATCATTCTTGGAATCTTTACTGGTTACGTTCAGGGCTTCTGCGCTTTCATATCCGTCTGAAACTATGGAGGCATCGCCTGAGTTGGAGGTATTCTCAGTTGATTTCCCTCGCTCTGGACATTTGCGTCTAATATGGCCCTCTTTGTGACAGTGGTAGCACTTGATCTTAGGCGGCGCGTTGTTGTCCCGAGATTTTGAGCGATTCTTGCCCTTTTTCTTGGAATCCTTCTTATCCGACCTTCCACGAGCAACTAATCCTTCTGCTAATTCCTTTGTTGACTTGGACTCAATCTCTTTTGACTTCAATGCCGCTTGTACCTCTCCGAGTGTCAACTTTTCCCTTGCATATCTCATAGTATCTACAAAATTTGCAAAAGTCTTTGGGAGTGCATTCAAGATTATTACCGCCTGGTCTTCGTCTTCAACCTTAACTCCGATGTTCTCCAGGTCAATGACGAGTCTGTTGAAATCGTCCACATTGTCGTCGATCGTCTTTTCTTCGTTCATTTTGAAGCCGAAAAGCCTCCCTTTGAGATAGATGCGATTGGTGAGCGATTTCATCATGTACAGACTTTCCAATTTTGCCCAAACTGCAGCGGCGGTTTTCTCCTTGGCAACTTCGCGAAGAACCCTATCTCCGAGATGGAGAATGATTGTGCTGTAGGCCAGTTCCAACGCCTCTTCTTTCGCTTCAGGTGTCGTTTTCTCTGGCCATGGCTTCTCTGCGTCTAGAACTCTTGCGACCTTCATCTGTACCAAGATTGCTCGCATTCTTTGTCGCCAAAGGTTGAAATCCCCTTTTCCATCGAATCTGTCGAGATCGATCTTTGTGACACCCATTCTTGAATAGTAAGCCTAACCAAAAGCTCTGATACCAATTGTAACAGCAATTTCACAATTGCTTCTTGAAACCTCACGTTCTCTCAGAATGTGTTTAAGGCGTTTGACAAAATGCTTGAATGAACAGAGAAAGAAAAATTGAAAAGAAAAGGAACACATCGATGTATCCTGGTTCGATAAAAAAAGATCTAATCTAGACTGGAGGGAGATACATTGTCTCTTCTTGTTTTTCCTCTTCTTCACTATCGTTTTCTCCTTTACAAGCGATCTCAGAGGACAACTACAACCAGAGAACCTTACAACCCAAGGAACCTCTATGTACAACTCTATTCAGATCTCATAAAGAAAATAAAACGCTAACCAACTAACTTTAAGCTTCACCCTTTTATAGACACAAAGGGATGAGCTGTACAAGTAGAAACAAGACACGTGTACAAACTATAGTGAAACAAACAAAAGAAATTCATGACCAAAATTACATCCATATATTTGGAAAATTTGTCAACGAGTCACAGACAGACGTGTCAACTATCTGAATCACAATACGACATATAGACATCTCGCTTGAAGGCTACATAAAGGGCCGACCGTACACAATTCACGAATGAGCATTGGACCTAAGACATGTGTCCTCTTTGTGTAGGTCCTACCTGTGTCCGGCTCTTGATCCGATTGGGCACCTAGGCGTCAGGCTTATGGTTTTTGTTGTGGATTTTGGTGCGGCAGAGGAAGTTGACTAACGCTTTACGGATTTCAAGTAGACTCTCGAGCTGAGGTGTCCATAGAAATTCTTGGCCATCCATGGTTATGGTTGTGTACACAATTAATATTTGATTTACATAAAAACCTATGTACACCTTTAGTGGATTACATATGTACTAACTCCAAAAAAGCAAAATGAATCAATGGGCAATTTAACAATTATCTACACAGAAATCGTCCGTATAAACAATACGAACGAACAACACGTGCAAATATTTCATTTAGCCTTTCTCCTTAGCAGATTCAACCACTCTTAATTTACATAAAGTAAATTTCACAAATCAATCTAAGATAGTACACATGTGAGTTGGAATAAAACTTGGTCCAAAACTCATTTTAGACTTCGGACAAAAAAAGCTACGTAAGCTTAAAATATATTTTAAGCTTATTTTTAAAATAAGTTTAGATTTCTAAATGTGCATTTTCAACATATTCATTTACTTGTAAGTCTACTAATAATTGATGTGACCTCATAAACTTTTACGAACATTACAAAGTACATCTTCTCGTGATATTTTAAGAACTTCATCAAGTGTATTGAACTTTAATTGAATAGCCGACACTGATTTAGTCTTTGATCAAATTATTGTTTCCTTGTGAGATTTATACGAAACCTTCACAGCTTTGACTTCTGAAGAGCTCTTACGGTACACGATGCCTTTGGAAATGAGCCAAGCTATAAAAAATTAACGGAGTAGTTCCCCACCCAGGAGCTACTTTACCATATTCTGAATTCAACGGTTTCAATAAAGCCCCGAAAATAAAAATCACGTTGTATCGTGGTTTTCTGTTAAAAGCCTTAAGACGTATTAGTAGGTCCACGTCCACATTGTGAATAAAAAAATAACAAATAATCCGCTTTTCTTTTCTCCGATAAGGCTAGTTTCTTTGAGCTACTGTCGAATAGCGTAGTTTTACGTGGCAATATGTGGATTCTGTCTTTTGACAGCTCGGCAAATTAAAAGCACACCATAAACTCTTCCTCTCTCTATCCAGAACTCAAAACGCCTGAAAAAAAAATTAATCACAGAGAAAACAAAAGAAGAAAAAAAACCGCCATTGGAGAACCAGAGAAAGACCGCTGAGTGTAAAAGCGTTCATAGTTTTTCATGGAGTGAATAAGAGAGCCTGATAAATAAATTAGACAAATGCTGGTAATGGAGTGCGTTGGGCTCGGCGGAGCTCGGAGGAGCTTCGGAGAAGTGACGGTGTCGTTTTGCCCTGCTTGGGGTGCGGTGAGAAAAGACGCGGCGAGGAATCGGCGGAAAGTTCGGGTCTGTCGGTACGGAATTCAGCGGCGAGCGGCTCTGACGGTGGCTGCGGCGGCGGCGGAGAGCGAGAGTTGCGTGGCGACGAAGAAAGGTTTCGCCGACGAGGAAGACTACGTTAAAGCCGGTGGTTCGGAGCTCGTATTCGTCCAAATGCAACAGAAGAAAGACATGGGCAAGCAGTCTAAGCTCTCTGACAAGGTCTCTTTTTTTTTTTTTTTTTTTTTTTTTTTTTTTTTTCCCGGTGATTTGCGTGAGTGTTTGTGTATGCTAATAATTCTGGTTTACATTCAGTATTTACAATGGATATGCTTTTTTTTTTCCCCCGAGAGCTGTAGGTTTAAAATGTTGTTGACTTGTATTGTAACCTAATCACTGAGTTTTTCTAAATTAAGAATTCATTAAAGGTTGTTATACAGTGGTTTAGCTAATGCTAATTATGTATTTATTAGCTTTCCTTAGTACTTCTTCTTTTCCCCTCCAAATTAAGTGAATATTATACAGCTTATATTTTGCCTATACATTCTCAGCTACCTCGGATTCCAATTGGAGATAAAATTCTAGACTTGGTGGTGATCGGGTGTGGTCCGGCGGGTCTTGCTCTGGCCGCAGAGTCGGCTAAATTAGGATTAAACGTAGGACTCATCGGACCGGACCTTCCATTCACAAACAATTACGGAGTTTGGGAAGATGAATTCAACGGTAAACTTTAGATACAGTCATTTGGGCAGTTAAAAACTTTATTTTAACGGTGTAAACAAAATGATCAATTTTTTTTCTTTTCTTTTCAGATCTTGGACTAGCAGGGTGTATTGAGCATGTTTGGGAAGACACCATCGTATATCTCGATGATGACGATCCGATCATGATTAACCGCGCTTACGGGCGAGTCAGTCGGCATTTGCTCCACGAGGAGTTGTTACGGAGGTAATTAGGAAAGAAAAAAAAAATGGCAATAATTACCCCTACTTTTTGAATGATAGACTTTTATGCCTCATGTTTTTCTCATAGAAGCCTGTCCCTAAATCCCTTTTTCTATGCACATTTGTGTTAATAAATGTTGCGTAGGTGTGTCGAGTCGGGTGTTTCGTATCTTAGCCTACGAGTGGAGAGCATTGAGGAAGCTTCCGGCGGTCATAGTCTTGTTGTGTGTGAGCAAGATATTATCGTTCCTTGCAGGTGCTTTTTTTTTTTTCTTCTACTTCTTCTTCTTCTGATCTAAGTGCTTGCACATATAAGTATAAAGGGCTTTTTAGTTGGTATTTCACTCTAACACGGTATTATAGGCTTGTTTCTGTTGCATCAGGAGCAGCTTCAGGGAAGCTGTTGAAGTATGAGGTCGGTGGTCCAAAGGTGTCGGTTCAAACCGCTTACGGAGTCGAGGTTGAGGTATGAATAATTTTCAGATCGAGTTTGTTTTATAGGTCCGTGTTTTGTTTCAACAACATCATTAATTATGAACTCGTGCGCGGGGAGGGCTCTTTTGGAGATATGCATGACCAATCCGTTTTCCTTGAAAATATTTCAGGTTGAAAATAATCCATACGATCCGAACCTGATGGTTTTCATGGATTATAGGGATTACATGAAGCAAAAAGTTCCGTGCCTCGAAGCAGAATACCCGACATTTCTTTACGCCATGCCCATGTCTCCAACTAAAGTCTTCTTCGAGGTCGGAGTTGTTGTTTTTTTTTTTTTTTTTTTTTTGCTCGATGCAACCCAACATAAGTATCTGATTAGGGTACTACTTGTGTTCACAGGAAACTTGTTTGGCTTCCAAAGACGCAATGCCCTTCGATTTGCTGAAGAAAAAGCTTTTGTCGAGGTTGAACACAATGGGGATTCGGATTTTAAAAACATATGAAGAGGTATCTTTCTGGTTTCCTCCTCTTTATCTAACATATCAAACAGTGCTCACATGTTTGTGGGTACACTTGTGTCAATGTCGATACTATTTTGTATTCGGATTTGAGCCCCGAACCCGACCTAATCAGAAAACAATAAAATAAACAAAAAAAAATACCAAACGCGGATTTATAATCTAAATCACTCTCAGTGCGAGAACTACGTCCACTTTTCCGCTGCAAATTTCACTATAACCTAAATAAAGAGTTGTTTTTACAATTCTCTCTTGCGCTCTACAAAGAACATCAGTGCCTGGCATAATAGAGAAAAGAAAAACTAGGGTTGACAGATACAAGTCCAAAATTCCTAAAATACCCTCTACAAAATATCCTTACAGGTCGATCAACGTGAATTCTTGTCGTAAGGTCTTCATAGTGTTGCCGATGAATTAAGTTCCACAACTCGACACTTTGAAATTTGAGAATTGCAAGAACATAGTCTTGACATTTGATTTAATAAATTCAGGAATGGTCTTATATTCCTGTCGGTGGATCGTTACCCAACACACAACAAAAGAACCTCGCATTTGGTGCCGCTGCAAGCATGGTACATCCAGCCACAGGTAAGAGGAACTTAGAAACTGAAAAAAGTCATTATTACAACATTTTTGGCATCCTTTGAAAAATTTCTCAATCCGAGCGTGCTATCGATATCGCCAACTATTGCTGATAGGGTACTCGGTTGTAAGATCTTTGTCTGAAGCTCCCAATTACGCGGCAACTATCGCAAAAATCTTGAAGCAGGGTCGCGCTGCGGGGAATATATCCATGCAGGGTAATTTATCAACTCATAAAATTTATTTACTCACCCAAATTGGAATTTTTACAAGCACTATTAGTATGAGAATTCACACTTTGGCCATAAATGATTTTAGCTTGGAACACACTTTGGCCACAAGAAAGGAAACGGCAAAGGGCCTTCTTCCTATTCGGATTGGCGCTCATAGTGCAACTGGACATCGAAGGAATCAGAGTATTCTTTCGAACTTTCTTCAAGTTACCAACCTGGTATGTTCTTGAACAAAAAAAAAAAAAAACCCGTTCATATCCAGCTAGTTACAAGAATTTATAGTTGGTGTAAGTTAGTCGTTAATGATTTGAAACAATATAGCTCACAAGAAGACTAAATGTTATTGAAAAGTCTGTTTTATTGTTAAAAGTGAAAGCGACATTTGGGCCAAAAACCCTTGTACAACAACTATTTGAAACTTTCAAAATTCATAATATGACCCAAGTGGCGATTAACAGACTTGGGATACATGTCTTACTTGGTTTTCCAGGATGTGGCAAGGATTTCTGGGGTCTAGTCTCTCGTCGGCGGACCTGGCAGCGTTTGCGATTTACATGTTTGTGATAGCACCAAATGATTTGAGAATGAACCTTATAAGACACCTAATGTCTGACCCTACCGGAGCGACCATGATAAGAACTTATCTCACCTTGTAGTTTCCGCGCCATACTATATCTAAGAGTTTCTAGGTCTATTTTGTGTAGATATTATCGATAAATAGATATACCACTGTAACATCTTATTTTGGCAGTCGGAAAAATGAGTGTCCCTGCTTTTCTTAGGTGTTTTATTTTTATTTTTTTCTCCTCCTCCCGAACCAGAGCAAGAAATGTATGTCAAGGCAGTATATCTTGCCTGACAAATGATGGTAAGTAACAGAGATTTAAATTCTCCGGTATTGCTATAAAATGTTGTCACAGGTATACCATCAGTAGCACTATCTCCACAATTCGATCTTCGTGTAGAACTTTTAAGTCATTTACCGGGGAAAAAAAAAAAAACCTTTTTTGTGTGTATAATTAACGGGAAACTCCGTACATGATGTCCAATTCGGTTAAAAAATACAAAAAATCAGGTAATTGTTATATACTAAGCTTTCGTAAATCTTAAATAAGTAATCATAAAGATGACGTGTAGGGATGGCAACGGGTACGGGTAAGGTCGGGTACACCTATTCCGTTATCCGTACCCGCTATAATTTTTTACCCGTTACCCGGACCCGTTTATCCGGATTTTGAAACGGGCCGGGTAACGGGGATACCCGCCGGGTAAACGGGTTAAAAATGTTGGACCCGTTACCCGTTTACCCGATTAAAAAAAGGTAGCGGGTTGGGTAGACCCGCTTACCCGTTTATAAAATAAAAATCCATCAACAATATAAAATTTAAAAATAATATATCATCTTTAGGTAAACATATGATTTATTATATTTTTAAAAACAATGTTTAAAATATATCATCTAATTAGGTAAACATATGATTTATTATATTTTTAAATATTTAAAAGTTAACGGGTCGGGTCCCGGGTAGCCGGATACGGGATGACTATTCCGTTACCCGTACCCGGACCCGTTAAAACCTTAACGGGTATTACCCGTTTACCCGTTTACCCAAAAAGAACGGGTATTACCAGACCCGAATAAATCGGGTAACGGGCCGGAACGCGGGTAACGGGTCAAATTGCCATCCCTAATGACGTGACCTAATAAATGAAAGTGGTTATTCATTTAAGATTTACGTATGTAGATATATAAAGAGAAATTTCATTTTCTAGACCCAAAAGTTATGGAAATATCTCAATTAGACCCGCTAGTTAAAAAATATCTAAAATTGGACTTTTGTACCAATTTTGGACGAAAATACCCTTAATTCAAAATAACTCATATTCTTCTCTCATTTTCAAATCATCTCATCACAATTCTTGTCACTTTCGAATTGGTTGCGCTAGGATTAGAACTCTCGGTGGTCGAGCTCGTCGGAACGTGTCGGAATCCATCGGAACTCGTCGGAACGTGTCGGAATCCATCTTTGGAGGTGATTTTTTTTTTTTTTTTTAAACTGGGAATTTCCGATGAAGATCATCGGAATCCATCGGATTCCGATGGTCTTCGTCGGAATCCATCGGAATCCATCGGATTCGGTCGTGGATTCCGATGATCTTCATCGGAAATTCCCAGTTTTAAAAAAAAAAAAAAAAATTCACCTCTAAATCTCATTCAAATCAACCTTAAAAAAAATAAAAAAAATTAACCTCCAATTCGGTCGAATTTGGTGTGGTGGGCGTTGGAACTCGTCGGATTTGGTGTGGTTGGGCGTCGGAATGGGGCTCACGTCGGATTTGGTGTTCTTTGGTGTGGAGAGAAAATGAGAGTGAGAATGAAAGAGATGGAAAGAGATGGAGAGAGGGTTTATTTTTGAATTAAGGGTATTTTCGTCCAAAATTTGTACAAAAGTCCAATTTTGGATATTTTTTAACTAGCGGGTCTAATTGAGATATTTCCATAACTTTTGAGTCTAGAAAATGAAATTTCTCTATATAAAAGTGGTTATTTATCAAAGATTTACGAAATGTTAGACTATTTAGCAATGTCAAACTGTAAATGTGACTATTTACTTAATGGACCTTAAAAAATAAAAAACATGTAAACATTAAGAAAATAATTGAACAGTTTGAAAAGTCATTTTGCATAACAAAAAATGAACTTTTGTGAGTGGATTTTGGTAAATGAATTTTAAAAGTCAAAATTCTCCATGTGTTATTAATAAAAGGGCAAGCTAAGTAACTAGCCCAAATAACCCTTTATTTTAAAATAGTAGTCCAACTATTAACATATTTAAGAAAGTAACCAATTTATTATAATAACATTTTAATATTCCAATAATACTCTTAACTGTTAATATTATTAACTATTATAATAAATAATATTAATCATGATATAATTGTGACAATTGATTTTAATAATGATAACAAAAGCCAAGTCTGTTAAATTGAAGAACACATAACTCTATGTTAAATTGAAGCGCGAAATTAGTTAGAAAAGGACAAAAAAGAAATATACTATATTTATGGGCTATTTCTCTAAATATAATGATAGTTTGACCACAATTTTAACTCTCCTCTTATGAATGGGCAAGTCATTAACACATTTCCTTAACTAGGACTAAATTAAGGGACATTTCCATTTTCCTATTTTTTTTTCAAAAATTTACCAAACTAGGACTAATAAAAAAAAATTCGTTTTTTCGATGGGATGAGCGGGAAAATAGAAAGAAAGAGAAAAAATAAGAGATTTTATTGGGGAAGATTGTAGGTTGGTAATTAGTATGATGGTATAATAGGTAGATTTTTGTGTATCTCTCATTTGACTTTTGTTTGACCGGTCCTAGTTTGGTAAATTTTTGAAAAAAATAGGAAAATGGAATTTTGCCTTAATTTAATCCTACTTTTGGCAATAATTATTAGTGGAAATTACATAAGATATGTGTTTTTGAAATTGATTAAAGGAGCAACATTAAAACTAAAAAATAATATTTTTTTCAAGTTATAAACAATGATTGTAAAATTTGTATATAAATGAAATAATTCCAAATAATAAAATACTATTTGTTTTAAAGAATTCAAAACAATTTATTTTGGTAAGGTTGTACTTTAAAAACATATTCCTGAAAATTTCCCAATAGCTTATGGGCTTTTAAGAAGCATTTGCCAACTGGGCCTAAGAATGCTAAAAGTCGGAATTCCCACATGGCATGCCCAATGGAAAGTATAAATAAATAAATAAGATATTGGAATCCCTATCACATCAGAACTCGCAAACACTTTCCAAGTCTCGACACTCAAAACTTTTGTGCGAAACTAGAAGCGCTTTCTTTTCTCTACCAATACCGTTCCCTCGCATATTTTTCCGACGTAGATCCGAGGTTTTTGGGAAGCCCTAGTCTTCTCTCTTCGCAGTTTTCGTAGATCTTCAAGCTCCGTTATCAATCAATTCAGGTATCTATATAATCCTCTTTAACTTTTCTATTTGTTCGTTTTTCTCCTTTTCACCTTTTTATCGTAAATCTAAATTGATTGGCTTTTCTGATTCGATTAATGGTTCGTCATAGTTTCTTCTATGATTTTGCTTCGTGTTTGATAGGTTTACTTTATGTTTTTGTTTGGCTCTATTATATGTAAAACCAAACGCTCGATTCATTGTCATACTTTATTTATTCCTCCGAATTTATATTCTTGGCTCTGGTAGCTAACTAGAATTACCTTTTAGGTTATCGATTTAGGTTTTTACACGTTCGTTTGTGTTCAAACTCTCAATTTAATGAATTTATAACTACTATTTTCATAGCTGAAGTTAAGCCTCCGGTTTTCAACCTTATTATGTTAAATTTCATCGCAGATATAATAACTTCTTTGAGGTCTTGTATTAGATGAATGATTAGATTACATGATTAATGAACTTATTTTCTTTTGTGGTTCAGTGTTTATCAGATTTGAATAGAAAATTAAATTAGTTTTTATGGTATCTTGATTACAGCTGCATATTTATTGTTTTTTTTCTTTACCTCGATTGATGAATAACAAGCTAAATAAATTTCTTCTGTTTAATATTTTATCTTGGGACCTTGTTAGTCTTCTTTACTAATAGTCTCCTCGTCGATAATGCCAAGGCCTTGTGGATTTTAGTCGGGTCTGACCCAGACACCACGGTTAATAAAAAAAAAAAAAAAAAAAATCTTCTTGGATTAGTCTACTTTTATTTTTTTTCCTTGGGGTCCTCTACTTAGTTCATTCAGTTTGTGACTTTTATTCTTAGTTATCCAATAGGCTGTTTGATTTCGTGAAGTTTACTTTATAAGTCGTTAATATATGCTGCAATACTCTGTGATGTCTTACAGCCATGGCGGGACTAGCACCGGAAGGATCGCAATTTGATGGAAACCAGTATGATGCTAAAATGAATGACTTGTAAGTATAACGTCATATTAATACTTTTTTTTTAAGTATCTAAGATTTTATCCTAACATATCTTGTTTAGCAAACTGTCAAAATAAGGCTTCCCAGTTGATTTGGTGGGTTTTTAATCTGTAATTTTGCAGACTTTCAGTTGATGGACAGGAGTTTTTTACAACATATGATGAAGTCCACGAAAGTTTTGATAATATGGGTTTGAAAGAGAACCTTCTCAGGGGAATCTATGCTTATGGTATGCTGTTGATATGTTGCAATTTTTTTTTCTGATCATTCTTCCCTATCCTTGTATTTGATACATTTTTTATTGAGTACATGGTCATGTAGCAGATGGTCGTTGAATGGCTGTTATTATTTATCTTTATGAATGCTTTATTTTATAGGTTTTGAAAAGCCTTCGGCTATTCAACAACGGGGAATCGTTCCATTTTGCATGGGACTTGATGTGATTCAGCAAGCACAGTCTGGAACCGGAAAGACTGCAACTTTCTGTTCGGGTGTACTCCAACAGCTCGACTATGACTTGGTAGAGTGCCAAGCCTTGGTTCTGGCACCGACTCGTGAGCTCGCTCAGCAAATTGAGAAGGTTATGCGTGCTCTTGGAGACTTTCTTGGAGTTAAGGTTCACGCTTGTGTTGGTGGGACCAGTGTGCGCGAAGACCAGCGTATTCTTTCCAGCGGTGTTCACGTTGTTGTCGGCACCCCCGGCCGTGTTTTCGACATGCTCAGAAGACAATCTCTCCGCTCCGATCACATCAAGATGTTTGTGCTCGACGAGGCTGATGAAATGCTCTCGCGTGGTTTCAAGGATCAGGTTTGCTTTTACCCACTTTGTTACGGTTAAAGGTCGGCGTTTTAACCGGTCGGTTAACTTGCATTTTAACCATTCTTTTTTGGTCCAAGCAGTTAATTTTAACCGGTTAATTGGTTAATCGTTCTAAGAAACACGTATAACCGGTCAAATCTTTAACCGTTTTGGAGTTGATGATTGACCGGATAATCACTTAACCGTGTCTGAATTTCCTTGTCCTTTGCTGATTTGGCTAATTCGCTGTCGGTTTTTATTTGCTGGTGTCAGATCTACGATATCTTCCAGCTTCTTCCGGGAAAGATCCAGGTCGGCGTGTTCTCGGCCACCATGCCACCAGAGGCTCTGGAAATCACGAGGAAGTTCATGAACAAGCCAGTGAGGATTCTCGTGAAGCGTGACGAGCTGACCCTCGAGGGAATCAAGCAGTTTTTCGTCAAGGTGGACAAGGAGGAATGGAAGTTCGAAACACTGTGCGACCTCTACGAGACCCTGGCCATCACACAGAGCGTGATCTTCGTGAACACGCGACGCAAGGTCGACTGGCTCACTGACAAGATGCGGAGCCGAGACCACACCGTCTCGGCGACCCACGGGGACATGGACCAGAACACGAGGGACATAATCATGCGAGAGTTCCGATCCGGGTCCTCGAGGGTCCTCATCACCACCGATCTTCTCGCCCGTGGCATAGACGTCCAACAAGTCTCGCTCGTCATAAACTACGATCTCCCAACCCAGCCCGAGAACTACCTTCACCGTATCGGTCGCAGTGGGCGTTTTGGAAGGAAAGGTGTGGCCATCAACTTCATCACCTTGGACGACGACAGGATGATCTCCGATATCCAGAGGTTCTACAACGTCGTCATCGAGGAACTCCCAGCCAACGTCGCCGATCTCCTGTGATTCAACCCTCTGGAATCTCCACTTTTTTCTCTTATTTGAAGTCTGTTTAAAGATAGTAGTTTTATTACTCCTCATTTAAGGCTGTTTTTAACTTTTTGCTGTTGCATCATGGCATCCGTCGAAAATTTTCCGCCAACTAAATATTTTATATTTTGCATATGGGGTTTTGTTTCAACTTTCTACTTGAGCTCTTTCATCGTTTTAGTTATTTTTTTGGCTGCCTGTCATATAGTAGTGCCTAAATCGAGTTTATAAATATAGATTCTGGAAGAAAATTGAAACTTGTTAACTGATTGTTTATCTAGTGCCTTGATTTTATTGGATAAATGCTAGAGAAGCTTCTCAGTGAGGTTCTACAAGATGACGATGAGAATAAAATTGAATCTCGATCTGAAAAATTCTTACTCTTCGGTCACTAATTTTTTTTAGCTAACTTTTTTCATCAAAATACCGAACAATTTCTGGGGATATGGTGTACTTATTCTACTAAAGTGTGCTAAACATATGGAATTGAAATATATTGGTGCTAAAAAGAAAGCTTATAATTGCATATTTTTTTTTACGAAAGGGTTGTCCCCGAGACATTTGCTGAGCATTTTTGCTGGATTTGGAACAAGACTTAGGGCATCAATTTAGCTTCTCTATATATTCTTCATAAATTTGAAATGAGGGGGAATATGTGAAAAGATTAGATACATCACCAACAAATTGAAATGTGACATTTCCGCTTTTGTCACAAAAGTCATGGTAATTGAAATGAACCTCTTTTTTATTATTCCTTGTAACGTTCCTGTGATTCTCTTATTCATAAAACCTCATATAATTAATTAGTTTGTAAACATTTATACATATAAGGAATATAAAGAATGATTGCCCTGAAAGTATTTATATAATACGGCACGGTCAAAATATCATAAAAAAACATAGAAAGTTGAAGTGCTTCTCAATTTAATGATTACATGTATATTTAATGGTTTGTTAATACAATGTTATTATTATAATAATTATAAAACACATTATATTATTCGGGAAGTGGTATTGGACAATAACCTTGTCCGACTCACTTTTTCAAAACCAGGCGGTGATGAATTGGAATAAAATACAAAGGAATTGATCATTTTATTATTATTAATATTAAAGAGAATGATAAGATAAGTTAGTCATTACACTACTTGACAGACATATACACAAAAGTACTTCATTAATTGATACGTACACTTTAATATTGATAACCACGTGTCGTTACAATATCAACTTCTGGTATAGATTAATATATTCTTATTTAAATGGTACTTCGCTCTTTCTTTTAATGAAGCCATCTAATAAACTAGTTTTTTTTTTTTTTTTTTTTTTTTTTTTTTTTTTCCGAAAAAAGGGGAAAATGACATATTATTATTAAAGAATATGACCTTCTATCTAACTTAAAACATTGCCAACAATGAACAATCACAATTTACAACAAATTCAGCATCTTTCTATTTTGATCTAAGATAATACTTTGAAGACCAAGGACAAACACATGATTAAATACATAATTTTAACAATCACACCATATTGCAACTACAAGAACATTATGGTTTAGAATAGAGCTTGATGTATGTCTTTTCACACTCATTTTCTAGATATGGAAGGCCAAACAAATGACAACATCATTTATAACCCAATCAATTTTTTTTAATGTTTAAATCATTTTCCCTCTACAGTTTTAGTTAGTATTTAGCGAACACTTGAGAACAGTAACCAATGGAGAACAGAAAAATAAAGCACAAAAGCAATTTATATTTAAATCAAATCAAAATCTCTTAAGAATAGCTTAAGAGCAAGTACATCGCTATCTAATTTGATCTGGTGATATTTTCGTACCATTTCAAAATGAATGTCGTGAGTTCAATTCTCACCGACAGTAAATATTTAAAAAAGAAGAAAGAATAACGAGCATAATTGAATAATTATAAAAATAACTCAACCCCAATAATTATCAGATATATAGAAATATCTCAGGAAAACTATGGGGCCGTTTGGTTTAGTTTTCTAAACTCGTTTTCTGTTTTTAAATTTTTTTTCTGATTCTAATTTTTAAATTTAAAAAACAGATTTAGAATTACGTTTCGGAATATTTTAAATGTTGTTTGGTTATGTTTTCCATTCAATTGTATAGAGATAAAATAGAAAACAATTTTTCATTGTTTTCTGTTTTCTAAACAAATTTCAAAGAAAACAGAAACATGATTCTAAATCTGTTTTCAGAATTTATAACCAAACAGTTTTTCTAAAACTGTTTTCTAGAATTTAGAATCAGAAAACAGAAAACAGGAATGAAAAACTTAACCAAACGGGGCCTTATCAACCATTTTATCAGATTTGTTATCTTATGATAAGCTCAGTCGCATGCATTAAGTAATAAAGTATTAAGACACTTATAGAGAGGGACTTGAGATCTATTAATCCCAACTCCCGAGAGTCTATATGTACTACAATTGACTAAAGGCGAGACTAAATAAACATTTATTTTGTGCCTTAAAATTAAATACTAAATAAATAAACTTTATGCTTGAGGAAATATATATGTGAATTTCTTTTGAGCTATTATATATAGACCTAACACGTTACACGTCGAAGATATTACTAAAAAAAAAAAAAAAAAAAAACGTCGAAGATATATAAAATATTTAATTATAGCTACATATTTTTTTTTTCTTCTTATTTTTCAATTTCAGAGATTCTTTGAATATGGTTATTTCGGCTTCCATTGTCGGGAAAATATTTTGATTATCAAGATCGATTTCTTACACATTTAGGGGACCATTGTTTATATTAATTTCCCACCTCCGTCGATTCAGGTATTTCTCTTCTCGACTCGTCTCTCTAATCTCTACATGTCTTTTACGAGCTGAACGAAGATCGAAATCCATTTTACATTTGAGCTCACCGATTCATGCGAATTTTTATGTTTTCGATTCTGTTTTCGGAAATTCAGTAGTGATACAGACAGATCGAATAACTCTAGATTTAGAGGATCTAATTATCGAACCGTGTTCGAACAGAGCTTTCTTAGATGCGAATTGTTTATGTCGTGATTTATTTATTTCCTTTTACATGCTTCATGTGTTTTGTGCTTAATTAGGAAATTATTTAAATTTGTTTTATTTTTCATATATTTTTTTTAGCGCCGAGTACAGAATGAAAGTTGGTTATTATGGATTGAGAGCTCAAGGAGTCTCACTTCTTAGTATTGTTCTTATGTGCGCGACGGTTTTCGTGTGGACATGGAAAGGAACCCCAACTCTTAGCACATTACCAGCCCAAGGCCGATTCGAACTAGCTCAAGGTTTGTCTAAATCTGTACATATTGCACCGAATTTTATTTTAAATTAAGCAGAATTAATGGAAGTGATTTACTAATTTATGGATAAACTCCAAGTAGGTTTCACTAAGAAATTAAAAAAAATATTAAAATTCATTCTTGGAAGCACTATATTCTACAGCAAAAAAAGATAAGTTCTAGATGGATTGTAGTACACGAGAGTTATCGTTTTGTAACTTTTCGTACTTGTTAGTCGTATTCGTTGCTCAATGTTTGCAAGCCTTGTTGATGAAGATTCGAAAACTAGAGTGCGATCTATAGCTGGGTTTCTTTTTGCAGATATACAATGGGGTGTTCCTGGTGTTGGATGGAGCGGAGATGATGTGGCTAGTGAGGCAATACGAGAACATAGAGAAGAAGAAACAAAGAAAGCAGTAAGTAGATTAGAAGATAAAGTAATAAGTGAAGTAAGAAGAGAAGACGAAACAGATACTAGAGAAGAAGAGAGAACGAAGGAAATGAGTTCAATAAAAAAGAGGAAGGAAAAAACAAGTAGGAATGAAGGCACGAGAACAGAAGAGAGAACAAAGGAAGTGAATTTGATTAAAGAGGGGAATGAAAAAACAAGTAGGAATGAAGGCACGATAACAGAAGAGAGAAGCAGTACAGAAACCGCAAAACAAGGAGAAGGGAACGTCGAAGGTCAAAGAAAAAGAAAGCGGAACGAAGAGATTGGAAAGGAAATAACTTCTTCGGTGGGGTTTGAAGAAGGATCTTCAAAAGTTAGCAAAACTGAAGGTAATGTATACATTACGCGTTCTATTATTTTGTTTTGTTGTTAACTTATTTAATGAGAAAGATATTCTGTTACTGACAAGTTTTGCTTATATTTGTCTGTTAATCTAGCCTGCAACTATGCAAAAGGAAAGTGGGTTGTTGACCATAATCAAACATTATACTCTGGATTTGGCTGTAAACAATGGCTATCGGAGATGTGGTCTTGTCGACTGACGCGGCGTACGGACTTCGCGTATGAGAATCTCCGGTGGCGACCAAAACATTGTCAGCTGGAAAGATTTCAAGAATCTAAGTTCTTGAAAAGGTACTAATAAAATCTTAATGAAGTTTCTTATATTCATGGGAATAGAGTCTGATTCCTTCACGGAAAGTCTCAACATTGTATTTAACTATGTGTATGAATAGTGTAACCTTATTGTGAGTAATGCCACAGGTTGCGAAACAAAACCCTCGCTTTTGTGGGAGATTCACTGGGAAGACAGCAATTTCAGTCCCTGATCTGCATGATCACGAGTGGCAATGAACGCAACGACATCGTCGAGGTCGGGGAAGAATACGGGATCACCCGAGCACATGGTAACGCCCGAGCAGACGGGTGGGCGTTCCGATTCCCCGCAACCAACACCACGGTACTCTACTACTGGTCCGCCAGCCTCTGCGACATCCAGCCATTGAACTCCACAAACCCCAACACGGATTACGCGATGCACCTCGATCGCCCTGCGCCGTTCTTGACACAAAACATCCACCGAATCCACGTCTTAGTCCTCAACACAGCCCACCACTGGAACAGAGGGAAGCTCAGAGCCAACCGCTGGGTCATGCACGTCGGCGGCGAGCTCAACACCAACAAACGCCTCCAGGAGATTTGGAAGGCGAGGAATCTGACTGTTCACAGCGTGGTGAAGTGGGCGGACGTGCAATTACCGAAATACCCCGGATTGAAAGTGTTCTACCGGACGATCTCGCCCAGGCATTTCGTGGGCGGGGACTGGAACACCGGGGGTAGCTGCGACAATACGACTCCGATGTCGATCGGGAAGGAGATCGTTAGCGACGAGTCTGGTGATTCGATCGCGGGCTCCGCGGTGATGGGGACGGGGGTGAAGCTTCTAGACATTACGGCGATTTCTGGGCTTAGAGACGAGGCCCATATATCTCGGTTTCGAGGCCCGGTGAACTCGACATCCTCGGATTGCTTGCATTGGTGTCTGCCGGGCGTCCCTGATACGTGGAACGAAATCCTTTTTGCGCAGTTATAGAATCCGCTTGATTACTTTTCTACGTTTATTTACGTAATGATATGTTTCAGGGGTAAATAGAGATTTTGTAGCGGAATTCGGAGTGCAATCCTGTACAAAACGGCATGTGATTACTCATTATAGTGAAATTGACGGAGCGTAGAGCCCCGATTTGATCAGCAAGTGTTATACGAGATGCATAGTTTTGATTACATTTTTCTTAGTTGTTTCTTCATGGTTTAGCTCATGTCTTGGTTTCTGTTCATTGGGTAGCTGGGAAAATTCGAAAGAACCATTCACTCTAGAGATTTAAAAATGAAATTCTTGTCGATTTTTGAGCTTTCCTAAGACTTGCAATGGATGCAACTATGAAATTCTAGGCTGTTTTCATTTTGTAATAAATGAAAGGCTCTTTCAAATATTATCATTAGGAGATTCCGAGTTCATTGCCTCAAATGAAATCCCAAATGCTACTGTGAGTTATTCAAAGAAGCTAGGTTACAAACGGCAATGATTTTTGGATGGTTCCTGTTACCGAGTGATTTTCCTTTACCCAAAGTGACGGTCCAACCCAAAAAAAGGAGAAGAGACTCGTCGTTCCCAACCCAAGGAGGGTCAAGACAACTTGAGAAGTCGGCCTACAAAGTCAAGTGACAGGACCGGCTCAAAAAGTCGGACAACAATACCGTCCCAAAAACGCGGACGACGTGACTGTCCTAAAAAAACGGACGACGCGACCGTGTTATTTCATTGGAAAGAATTGCAAATATGATTGTAAAATGGTTTTCTGTATTTCAGGACAACACATATTGTTAATCTTTTTCTCCAGCTATCCAAAACAGTTTTGTTAGTCCTACGTGAAGCTGTCAATTGGGCCGGGCCGTCGTGGGCTAACCGGCCCGGCCTTTTTTTAGAGATTTAGGGTCGGCCGGCCTTTTTCGAAAAAAAGGGTCGGGCCGAACCGGACTTTATGAAGGGTCTGAGCTGGGCTTAGGATATAGGCCCTCAAGCCCGGTTCGGGTCCTCAAAAAGCCTTAACTCAGGCCCGGTCCGAACTCTTATTAGGCCCGGGTCCAACTCTTTTGAAATAAAATAATACTATATTTTTGTTTCAACCTTATGTTTTTATGTATAAAAAATATTTTGACATATAAATTTAATGATATTAATGTTTGAGAAATTGCCTCATTTGCCACCAATTTCATAGTATTTTCCCATTTTTCACCAAAAGACTAATTTGGCTTAAAATGCCACCATCTATGTCAACAATGTTGACATCTATTTTTGCCCTTCACTATTAGATGTTAACATTGTTGACATTTGCCCTTCACTATTAGATGTCAACATTGTTGACATAGATGGTGTCATTTTGGGCCAAATTAGTCTTTTGATGGAAAGTGATAAAATGTTATGAAATTGGTGGCAAATGAGACAATTTATCTTAATGTTTTTTTTTTATTAATATATATTGTTTAGATTAAAATTGTATTTTTTTTAATTTTAAAAAGTATATTTATATCATATTTTCAGGATTATAATTTGAACTCTTTGAAGCCCAATATAAGACATTTTCAAGTCCGGACCCGACATCAATCCCGAATATTTTTTAAGTGTGGCTCGGCGTGATCCTCTAATAAAAGAGTTGAGTCTGTATCTCGGATCTATTTTTTTAATGGGTTCGAGTAACGGAATAAATAGATCCGATCAGTCCCGTTGCCATTTTCAATTGAGAGCTCAAGCAAAGGACAAATTGGGCATCATTTGTTAGATATATGACATAATGAGCAGCTATGCAATAAGTTCAAAGTTAAAATTAAATGTTTACACAATTCAAATATAAATAAATACTTTGCTGCATAAAAGTTTACAAATCTCTTTTAATAATTGATCCTTATTTTAATTGGAACTTACAAATCTCTTTTAATAATTGATCCTTATTTTAATTGGAACGAGTCATGACCCACTAATTGCGTATCAAACCAATAATTTTAGCAAGTAAAGTGCACTTTTTTCTTCGAAGACCAAGTAACGTGTCACTTTTTTTTTTTTTTTTTTAATGATAGTAAAGTGTCACTTGAAGCACTAATCTATTTCACTATTTGCACGAAAATAAATTAAATAATAAATAAACCCTGCCTAAAATCATACTTTGAAATTTATCAATAAATAATTCCTACTTTTGAAAACCCTGTTACATTCATTTCATTACAATTCTTAATTCCTAACATTTCTCGTTCCTTTCCATTTTCCAACAACACAGAACAGAGAGAACACACCCTTATTCCTTCTATCATACGAAACGTATTTCAACGAAGAATATAATCACGATTCCATTTCTTCTTCGATTCGTCTTCTTTTTTCTTCTTCAAAAGTATATAAAAATACATATATAGATACTGAATTCGTAATTTTAATTTCATACAGAGAGAGTCAGAGAGCTCTGAAAATCATCAAAACTAGGCTAAACCATGGCTGAGGATTTCGCGAAAGCCGTGGATGACGGTCTGAGGCTGACGAAGCGCCTCTACTTCGGCAAAGACCCGACGGTGGCTCCGCCGAAGCAGCCGGCGGCGATGGACCGCTCCTCGGCCGCCGGAGAGAAGGAGACTTTCCACACGCTCCTTCCGACGGCGCCGATGGCGTACGCGGTGATCTCCGACCCGGCGATCGTGGACAACCCCGACATACCGAGCTACCAGCCTCACGTGCACGGCCGGTGCGACCCGGCGGCGCTGATTCCGCTGGCGATGCACGGGGTGGAGCTCGCCGCCGAGTGCTTCGCCGACACGGCGGTGGTTAGGGTTTCGGGCTCGTGGAGGGTCCACTGCGTCATGGGGAGCAGAAGCTGCGCGTGCCTCGTCGCCGTCCCCATGGGGGAACAGGTCAGTCAGTCACTGAAGGATCGTTTTTGTGAAGGTCTTACCGTTTTAGGGGTTAAACTGTGAATTTGGGGTTTGTTTGGGGACTCATAACTCTTTGATTGATCGTTTTTGAGAAGGTCTTACCGTTTTAGGGGTTGAACTGTGAATTTGGGGTTTGTTTGGGGGTCTCATAACTCTTTGATTGATCGTTATTCTTGTCGGTTTATTGTGGGACCTGTGGCTGGGTCCCACAGATTGTTGATCGTTTTTTTTTTTTTGGGCCCGAATGGGGACAATTCAAATTTTGTCTTTCTGTCTGTGGAGCCAATTGAGCTGTTATAGATGTGAGTAACGGCTGTGTGTCATTTAATATATTAAGACAAAAACAGTGAGTGATTACTATTTTGATCAGTGATGTGTAATTAAGTTAGAATGAGATAGTATTCTGTTTCATCAGTGTTCTCAAAGTGTTTGGTCTTATTTGCATAACAGGGTTCAAATCTCAGTGTTGAGGTTGAAGTATCTAACAGAACATACCGTACTGAACTTGTAAAAGTTGAGGACAACAACAGTAAGGACATAGAGAAGGAAAAACCAGAAGATGGTGGTTTTTTGACGCCCAATATATTTACCTTGACAGTACCGAAGGTGACTCATTCCATGAGTTTGTGTTTTTGTCGCCACGGTGTGGTTTGCTAATACTGTTATCATTAAACTTTGGTTCTTTTTTTTTTTTCTTCTTTTTCTTTGGCACTCCAAGGTTGATGGAGGCTCAACATTTTCGTTTAAGATTAGTTGGACTCAGAAACTCGTGTACAAGGATGGTCAATTCACATTGAATGTACCCTTTACTTTTCCCGAGTGTGTCACTCCGTATGTGAAAAAACTCACAAAGAAAGAGAAGATACAACTGAGCGTCAATGTCGGAACTGGAGGTACAGTGTTATGCAGGACCATTAGCCATCCTTTGAAGGTACATACATCTTAGAATTGATCTTCAATTTTTATTTTTATTTTTTATTTTTGAATTTTTCGAATACTTGGTTTTATAGTGGTGATAGTACCTTTTATCTGGCCTTGCAGGAAGTAAGACGTGAAGCAGGAAAATTAGGTTTCTTATACGAATCAGAAGTCTATTCCTGGTCAACAACGGACTTGAACTTCTCATATGTTGTAAGTCAGACGATAAAAAATTCATTGGTATGCATATTTTAAGCATGGCTGCGTTTTTTAATTTAATCTTACTCTAGTGGGATTTATGCTGCTTCAGGTTTCTTCAAATGACATTTATGGGGCTGTTTTCTTGCAATCTCCGCCCACTCACTCAGTCGATAAAAGAGACATGTTCTGTGTTTATCTATATCCAGGAAGTAAGAAGAGTACAAAGGTTTGTTGCTCTTATTACTTCACCGAGCAGCGAATTAATGTCTTCAACTTCATTTTTCTTTCTTTCTTTTTCTTCGTTTCTTATATTGATTTATATAGGTTTACAAAAAGGATATCGTATTTATCGTTGACATAAGTGGAAGCATGCGGGGGAGGCCACTTGACGACACTAGGAATGTCTTATCTGCAGCGATCTCTAAGCTTGATCCAGAAGATTCATTCAGCGTTATAGCTTTCAATGGAAACACTTATCTCTTCTCGTCTTCGCTTGAATTTGCTACCAAGGAGGCAGTTGAAAGGGCGGTTGAGTGGATGAATGTGAATTTCATTGCCGGTGGGGACACGAATATTTCGGTTCCCCTAAACAAGGTTTTTTTTTTCTCGTAATACTCATAACAGATATTACTTCTGAAGTTACTATTCTCGACGTGTTCCCTAGCTAAATTTAACTTTATTCAAACTTCATTTTCGTTCCCCATGCCTAGAGCACCACTTGATATGTATTCAGCTATTTATTTTTTACATCAATGCTCTTAATTTTAGGCAATAGAAATGCTATCTGATGCTCGTGGTTCAACTCCCACAATCGTTCTTGTTACCGATGGAGCCGTTGAAGATGAGAGACAACTATGTATTGTAGTAAAAGATCATTTGAAAGAAAAGGGTCCGAAATGTCCGCGCATATATACATTTGGAATAGGTAACCTTCGGATCATCATATAATCCACTATTATTTCAACATGTTTTCTTGGATTGCTGATTATGATATCTGCTTATGATGAACTTAAGTTTTTGGTCAGGCATTTAACCTGGTCTCTGCTTAATCAAATTTATTATGTGTTTTTTTTTTTTTTTTTTTTTGCAAAGGTACATTTTGTAACCACTACTTCTTGAGAATGCTTGCGATGATAACTCGCGGCCACTACGATGGGGCATATCATGTAGGTCAGTTTTGTCTACTTTATCTACTACAAGAGTCGAACACATCCTTAGTACCCTTGGGTGATTTAAAAATAGACATTCTGTCAAATGTTTGTCGTTGTAAACTTTCCGATATGTGATTCCTATATAAATGCACAGATTTGGTGGAAGATCGATTGGAGAAATTGCTTGCCAAAGCTTCATCTGTGATTCTTTCAAATATAACCTTAAACTTTGATGAAGTCGATAACCTCGACGATATTGAGGTATGCTTTCTTAAGTCTTCAATTAAAACTCAACAGTCATTTTTTACATCTCAATTTATTTGAATTTTTTCTTCTGTGATTTTAATACATGTTTAAGATAATTATTACCTGATTTATTTTTAATGACTTTGTTGTGTTTCTAATCTGATTCATCAAAATGTGGTTCTACTGCAGTTGTTCCCTTCTCAGATTCCTGATCTCGTATCCGATTCTCAGCTGGTCATCTCTGGTAGATGTCGAGGAAGTTTCCCCAACTTTCTTAAAGCTAAAGGAATGTTAGCCAATTCAAAGGATCTAATAGTAAACTTGAAAGTAATTAATACGACGGAGATACCGCTTATAAGGGTAAGATACCAAGGACAGAGCTTATTAAAACCAGCTTCACTCTACTTTTTGGCTAGTATCTTTACCTTTTTTTGTTCTTCTTTTTTTTGGGTCTCCATGATAGATAACCGCAAAAGACCAGATCGAGCAACTCACTTGTCAAGCATGGTTTTCAGAGGACAAAGAGCTAGAGAACAAGGTTCATCGCTTTTTCGATTATACTAGTCTGTTAGTTAGTGCCAGGCTAAAACTTCTTTTGTTGGATTAGGTTCATTGCCAATCCGCTTCTTAAAATATATAGTTCATTGTTTTTCGTATATGTAGATTGCCAAAATGAGCATACAGACTGGAGTAGTCTCTGAATATACACGCATGATTGTACTCGAAATGGTTCAAAAGGAAGTACCAGATCTACTCCAAGAGGTATTCGTGCATTTATCTCCGTAACCCATTTCCCTTTTCTGACGAACTGTCTAAACAAAATGATAGGCACCGAAGAGAGGTCGGGCACCGCCACATCCACAGAAGATGGAAGAGCTCGAGATTCCGAAAGCGGCTCCGCTGCGGAGCCTATGTGTCGGGTTCGGCAGCTTGACAGCCACAGCCGAGAACGTCCCTCCCGGCTGCGAAGAACAGAGGCTCCCCGATGCAGCAGAGATGTTTGTGAAGGCAGCGTCGAGCTGCTTCGGGAGCGTGTTCAGGCACTGCTGTTGCATGTGCTGTGTCCGGTGCTGCTCGAAGACGAACGATCACTGCGTGATCGTACTGACCCAGATCTGCACTGGACTGGCGATTCTCGGTTGTCTTGAATGCTGTTCAAGCCTGTGTTGCGCCAGTAGTGATGGTAGATAACAAGAAGCTTCAGCTTGATATTTTGTTTATACGTGTTTCTGCAGCGTTACGAGAGAGACGCTTGATGTACTATCAATGCGCTGCTATTGTGCTGATCTTGATCTGTACTCGGGCTGTTATTTTCTGGCTGGTCAGGATTCTCATGTATGAGCCCATGTTGCACCAACGGCAACGGGGAATATAGAAGAAGTTTCGATTCGACATGTTTTTAGTGTCCATACGTGTTGTTTCTGCGGTGTATGAAATTCGCTTGATGAAAGATGCCCTATAATTTCTTTTGTCTATTGGATTTGGAAATGGATTAATAAAGTGTGGCGATTAAACAAAGTTTTTCGAATTCAGGTTGTTTAAGACATCGAGCGTCTTAATTTTCGAATTCCTGCAAGTTTTTTTGGAGTTTTGTTTCGAGAAGCACTTAATTCTTTCCTTGAAGATTTAACTACAAGCTTATCAGCTCCAAGTAGTAAAGTTCAACAGAAAATTTAGAAGGTCTATATTCGTTAATAGGTTTGACATTTGAATGCTTGAGAGTTGTTAATAAAACATTTGGCCAATATAAGAAAATCATCCAAAAGATTATTCACACACAGTTTTAGCTCTCTGTTCCAACTTTCCTACGTGATATTGTCTGTTTCCTTCGTAATTGTTTGCTGGACTTGTTCCTCGACGAGCTCGAAATTGTCCGAGCTAGTTGACTTGCCATGGAAGGTTTCTTGAATTTTCGTCACTCCCTTCTCCACTGGACCCATAGCTTGGTTTATCGTCAACACAACATCTTTAACCACCTGCTCAGAAAACATCACACAGACATTCATAATAAACATACAATACATTTTCGAGCTCTATATTTGTATGAAGGAAAAAAAATGAACTCTTACAGTCTGACCGCCTTGAAGAACAATGTCCTGAACACTCTCTTTGACGCTTGTTCCCGGGGCTTCGATCTTAGTTTCTCGTGTCTCAAGCAAAGCCGGGCCATCGTTGCTGCCTTCTAACTTGATATCTTCTTTGATCGTTTCAGTGACGACTTTTCCTCGCGGAGGTGAGTGAACGTACTGATATGGCTTGGCTGAGAAGACAAACACATGAGCCACGGCAGCGATAGCCATCTGCAACAAACATCATCGTTAAACACAACACTAAGGGTATTATTTGAACCCGAAAAATAGGACGGAATGAAAAAAATGAAATTCTTCCTATATGTGGGCCCATCTCTCTCATTTTCCATGATTTCTAAAACACAACATAAAATTTTTCTCTCATATTTTTCTTTTATTTTCATTTTTTTTTTGGGTTTTAAACGGAGGCACCAAATGTGAAAAACGAAAGGATTCGATATTACTTCGATGCAGATCAAGAAATCTTGCAAGGCGGTCTGCATTTTTCCTTCATTGGGTAAGACTCCGAACGTGCAGAGGAGCGCTATTCCCACGCCTTGCCACCAAGTGGCGAACACGATGGCCTTGAAGCTGATGAATTTTGCGAGAGGCTTTATGCGCCGAAGCTTCTCATGAGTCACGTTATAGAACTGAACCAGGCAATACAGAGCCCACATCTGGCTGAAGTTCAGTATAACTGCCATATACGGATACCTGCAATATAATTAATTAGTAAACAAAGCAAGCCTATTAAGCTTTTGGTGTAACTGATCATGGTTACTAACTTGATTACTAACTAGGTGCTCTCATTCACATTTTTTTTACTAATGATACGAGTGACTCATGACCTAATCTTCCTGAACGGAGTTCGATATATATATATATAGAAACATACCCGTAATACCACTTAAACTCTCCGTCACCGTAGACGCCGAAGAGCTCCAACAAGAAGGCTAAGAAGGCGCACAGTGTCTTCAGAATCATCTGAGCTTCGATAAATTATTTGGAGATATTTAAAAATTAGAAGTACACCAAACCAATAAGCAAAGAAGAATGAAGAGAGAGGCAAGTAATAAAAGTACGTATTGTACGAGACCGAATTTCTCGATGGAGAGCAAATCTTCACCGATGCGAGATGGTCGGACAAAGAAGTCCCGAATCGACTTGCTGTGGTATTGCTCGTTGCAGGCTTTTCCTTCGTCTTCGTCTTCGTCTTGCTCTTGTAGGAGTGGTCCGCTCAGTTGCTTTCTCAAATGGTTTTCAAGTAACCCTCTTACTCTGGTTTCTCCTCCTGCCAAATTCACAGAATTCCATTCGCAGAGGGCATTATATATTGGAGAATCGAGTAAATCACCAACACCTCTTATCTGATACTCTCTCATCAACACGGCGATCAATGGAGAAATACCTCAAGATGGCAATTCACTCAATATCTCGAATTTTCAATACTCAATAAATACCTCGTTTTTTACCCCAAAAAAAAAAAAAATTAGATGATTTTGTCGAAAATGCTGAATAAAACTATGAGCAGAACAAAACAAAAAAAGTCAAATAAAATAATAAAAAAAAAACGAGAAAAATAGAGTAAAATACGATATCTGATCAATTCAGCACACAATGTCACAGACTCACAGCCCTAATTTAATGGACAGAAACTGTGATGTTTACCTAGACATGCCACCAAATAGCTTCCGAAAGAATACAGCGCAAAAGCTTCATAGCAGTTTCTCAGTATGTCACACGCGAGCGACAGCTTTGAGTTCCACAACGATAGAATCTGGCCGGAAAAATTGGAAACATATCAATAAAATAAAATAAAACATATAAATAAACAAATCAACGAAGGAAGAGATTTGCTATTTTGGCGGGAAATGATTGCACTTAAATAAACAATAAATTATATTTCTTACGGACTCAGTAGCATAAACGGGGACCATGAGAAGAACAGCAACAACCCATTTTTGTTCCTGAAACACATATATACACATACGTAACACATATATATTCCGAGCACAATATATATATATATATATATATATATATATATATATATATATATATACACGCACGAATTCTAACCGCGGGATTAGTGTATGATCTGAGGTGTTGATGGATAAGGAAAACGGAGAGCGAAAACGCCACGGCGGCGAAACAGCCTGCAATAATGAGGCCAGGTTGGTGAAGATCTTTGTAGAGCTTTTCTGAATCCGAGATGCGATTGATTAGTACCTCCATGACTGAAATAAACGGCCATATCGACGGCTTTAGAAAGTTTCCACGCTATATAGTGTACACTGACACGTGTCTGCCTAGCGACACGTGGGCGCTGCGGACACCAACTTTGTGAGCTGTTCAAGGAAACCGAATTTTGGAGTGAAATTGTGTAGTAAAATTGTATATTATAAGGTTTTTATTAGGTATTTATTTTAGATATATGGGATTGTTCCTGGTTTTTTAATGGCCATTGAGCCAAACACATTCGGATTTTTTTTTTGTGTACCACTCTAATTAGTATTTGAACCAACCATATATTCAAAGTTTCAAACTAGAAATTCAAATAACAGTTCGAAAATTCTACTACTAAAGAAAGAAAAAGAAAAAAAAACTAAAGAATGTATCCGGTAACAAACATTCCAATTGTATGTTAGATACATAGCATATAAAAATATTGTGAACTATTTAACATAATTATCTAAATATTCATCAATATGATAATATAATGATAATAACTAGTATTATTTAGATTGAAATATAAATTTATCTAGTTTTTTAAAAATTAAATTAAATCATGCATGCCAATAAAAATTAAGAATAATTTTAAAAAATTGAAAATGTTCCTATAAAAGTAGATCAGTATTTATAAGAAAAATTAATCGAACTAAGCCACCTGGAACGTTGAAATTGTAATCTAACCAACGTTTCGTCCAAATTTTCACTCTAGCAAAAAATGATGACGTGTCTTAATTATATAAGATGTTAATTACTATAATATCCTATACTAGAATTTGCTTACAAAACTTGTAGCCCACGTTTGATCAACCAAAATTTTCGAAGTTAATACACGTGTATATATTTAGAATTTAAAAAAAAATTTATATTTGGCAAAGTTTGTTATTGAGCGTTTTCTTATTTCTTTCTAATTTTTTGTTAATCTCCGCTGCTTTGTTAATTTCTGTTAATTATCGTAAATTTACATATGTGCAGGTAGAGGTCGATGGTGTTATCAATTGATATTTCTTTCATTTCCTTTAATACGCATTTAATACGGTGTTATTCACAAGTCGATCGAATTTTCAATACGAATTTTCGAAGTTAATACACGTGTATATATTGAGAATTTTAAAAAAAATTATATATTTGGCAAAGTTAGTTATTGAGCGTCTATTTCTTTCTAATTTTTTGTTAATCTCCGCTTCTTTGTTAATTTCAGTTAATTTCTGTTTATTTTACGCACGATAAACTTCGGCTGGCTGAAACGTTGACTAGTATTTGGTTTCTATGATTTATGTTACATAAGGGTATTTTTTATATTTTCTAACCATTTATTTATGTAAATGGCTAGATTACAAAATTTACCAAACGTTGGCTACATCTTTAAAACCATGTTTGAAATTGGCTACGTCGCTAGATTACCCTATTTATAATTTATAGGTAATCAAATGTAAGTGTACATGTCGTTTAAGGTAATAAAGTGTTGAATAGAAAATCGAACCACGATGACATGTGAATTGAATAATAAATTAATACAATCAAAATCACTAAATTAAGGTTGAAATAACTATTTTTATAATAAATAAAAAGTTGAAATAACTAATATGTTCTAAGATAAATGAGATTTGAGGCGAGTCACCACTACAAAAAAGGCTTTTAGATATGATTAACCTAAGAACCAATTGAACATCCTATCCTATTCCTTTGATGATAGGGAGCTCACAATTAATAATCTAAAAATGTCGATTGATATAAACATCTCTTCGCAGTTCACGTTTTCGGTAGATACAATAAGAATTTATTAGTGCCACATAGGATGTACTAAATCTATTTAACTTAGATAAATATGCAGTTCAATCGATGATCTCCTAATCATATGTGAATCCCGCATAAATAATATAGAAGCATTAAACTAGGAATTCAGATACTATGTCGGTTCTTAAACTAGTGCATGGTAAAAATAAGAAAAAGAAAACCATTCTTCTATTTAATTCTCTTTACATGAAGGAAATCACTACTAACTCGGTATAATAGATCGAAATATTCACAAATAGAGAAAAACTAATATTTTACTATCATATGAATGCATCACATACGACAATATCTTTACAGAGACATGCATGCTAAAAGAAATGTTCTCAAAAAAAAAAAAAAAAAAAAATGCACAACACGATGACAATACAAGGACTCACTGACTGGACATAAGGTATATTCATTAAAATAAAATAAAAAACCAAAAAATAAGTCAACCTTCCTCTCGCACACTCTCTCCGCTCACATAAACCCTATGAAACACCATATGTGACCGAGACGCATATTAATTAAACCCAAACAAACAAACAAACAAAAGAAGCAGAGAATTAGAACTGATGACCATCAGCGGATTTGCTCTATCCTGGAGATGGCCTCCCTGAGGTCTATCCTAAGGTGCGGCGCGGGCTCGACGCAGGCGATCCCGACCCGCAGCAGGGCCCGCATTTGAGCGACGGCGGACGGCCCGGCGGTGGCGAGCATGTCCGGGTCGAGAAGCTCCGCCTCCCCGTCGCCGGCGGCGGAGAGGGCCCAGTGGACGACGTCGGTGCCGCCCTTGCCGTTGGTGTGGTACTGAGAGGGGAACTTCCCGGTGAGAATCTCGAGCAGGATGAGGCCGAGGCAGAAGACGTCGGTCTTGCGGGAGACCGCCCCGCGGTCGGGGGTGCGGTAGGCGAACATGGATTTGGCGGCGCTGGCGGGGCTCATGAGTGGGCCCAGCGCGTAGTCGCTGAGGAGGGGCTCGTGGTCGTCGGACAGGAGGACGTTGCTGGACTTGAGGTTTCCGTGAGGGAGCTCGAGGCTCGGGAACTCCGAGTAGAGGAACCCGAGCCCGCGGGCCACGCCTTTCGCGATCTTCAGACGGGTCTCCCAGTTCAGCTCCGCGTGGACGCTTCCCCGGTCTCCTGAACCACAATTTTTTCCGGAAAAAAAAAACTATCTTATACAAGATTTACAAAGAGAAATTTCATTATGCATGTGGACTTCGAAGTTAACAAATTATGAAGATTAGATATTTTACTTCAAAAATATCTAAAAATTGACTTTTGTCCTTATTTCGAACAAAAATATCAAGATTAATGGGTTTCTTTAGCCCATTAATCATGCATCTTGAACCCTACATGATGTTCCTGATTGTTTCAGGGGGACGCTGATGTATGTGGAACTCACAAGTGGAATCCATTATATATGTAGGGGCGGAACTGTTCTTCGACTTTTGAAAATTATAATTTTTTAGTCCAAATTCATATAATTTTTTTAAAAAAATTTGTCTCTCTTGATTTCTTTTTTCTTTCAAATCTATCTCCCTTCATTGAAATTTCTAGCTCCACCGCTAATATATGCGAGCACGTTACCGCCATCAGCGTATTGGATTGTCATTTTTGTCTAGCTAAATAATATCGTCTTCAACGTGAAATAATCAAGGTTTTGAAAAAAAAAATGTGCAACTATGAATTATGTGAGTAGTAAATATAGCTGACAATTATCATCATATTTGTTTAGCTATACATCGTCTTAAACGTGAAACAATCAAAGATTTTCTAAAAAAAAATGTGCAAATAGGTATTAAGTGTGAGTTATAAATTTAAAAAAAAAAATGAAAAATAATATGCATGTATAGATGATATAATAATTACCATGCAGGACGTAGAGGAGGCTCCCCTTGGGGATGTAGTGGGAGACGAGGAGCTTCTCCTCCCGGCGGTAGTGGTAGGCCAGAGGCGTTAGGATGTTGGGGTGCCTCAGCCGCCCCAACCGCCTCATCTCTGCGTCGAACGCCTCCCTCCCCAGCCGGTTCATCTCCCTCATCCTCTTCACCGCCACCGACACCCCTGACGTCATCACCGCCTTGTACGCCGACCCCAGATTCCCGCTCCCCATCACCTCCGCCGCCGCCTTCATCAGATCCGACAGCCCGAACCTCACCATCCCTTTCTCCTCCTTCACCATTATCAGGTCCGTCACCGTCTCCTCCGTGTTCCTCGACGTCTTCGGCGGCGGCGGCGAGCTCTCGGCCTCCACGTCGGCCAGCGCGCTCATCGTCGTCTTACGGCTGAACTCGCTGCCGCTGTCGGCGAAGTCCTCGTCTTTCTTCGAGCTCAGGATCGAGATCACGCCCACTAGCACCATCATGCCGATCAGCCCTGCGAAGATCATCTTCGAGTGGTTGTTCTTCTCTTTCGCCAGAGCCGTCTCCGACGTCTCCGTCTCCGCTGACGTGGCGGAGGCGGCGGTTGGGTCGGGGCAGGGCTTCCCCACGGGTTTTCCGCAGAGGCCGTCGTTGCCGGTGAAAGCCAGGCCGTGGACCGATGAGAAGACCTCCGGGATCGGGCCCTCGAGGAGGTTGTTCGAGAGGTCGAGGGAGGGGATGGGTTTGGGGAACTCCGGGATCGCGCCGGAGAATCGGTTGTTCTCGAGGTGGAGCTCCAGGAGGTTCTTCAGAGACCGGACGGAGTCGGGAATCTTGCCGGAGAATTTGTTGGAGTTGAGCCAGACCTTCTTGAGGGAGCCGAGTTGGGAGAAGAAGTCCGGCGGGATCTCGCCGGAGAAGGAGTTCCCGGTGAGGAGGAGGGACTTGACGACGCCGATGCGGTTGAACTCCGGGATCTGGCCGGAGAAGCTGTTGTTGACGAGGCTGATGGTTCGAAGCCCGCGGATTTGGAGGAGCGCGTCCACGTCGACGGCGCCGGAGAGGTTCATTCCGGTTAGATGAAGGCCCGTTATGATCCCGTTGAAGCACATCACGCCGGCCCATTTGGACTTGCACGGCGACGAGTCCGGTGTCCACGTGGCGAGAGCCGAGGCCGCGCCGCCCTGGTCCAGCCCGGCCTTCACCTTCAGGAGAGCCTCGGCTTCCGTGAGCCCGAGCGAGGAACGGATCATCAGCGAGAAGAGAGCCAAAAACAAGAGGCGGCGAGAGGCCATCGGAGAGCTCCGGCTGGGCTCCGCCGATGACGACGACGGCGATCCGAGACGAGCCAGCAGTTGGTTTCGGAGAGGCTGTGATATTGATTGTTGTAGTTGTTTCGAGGGGATGGTTCGATTCGGTCTTGTTGTTGTTGTTGTTGTTGTTTGAGGCGATTGTTGATGTTGTTGTTGTTGTTTTGGTGGGTGAAGTGTGACATGTTTGGGTGAGAAGCGTTTGTGCGTGTGCGCTTTTGGATGTTTTGTGAGGGTTTGCATCAGAAATTCTAAGAATAGATTTGGAGGGAGAGAGCAAGATGAGGAGGTTATAATTTTAACAGAGGTCGGTACAGCTTTGTTGACCTCGTCAATGCTCATTCCACACCTTTGATTTTTGTTATTTTTTTTTTTTTTGCCCTTGTCATAATTCATATTCTAGATTAGGGGTGATTCCATTTTTTTTTTCTCCAAAAATTTCGTTCTGTGCATGAAATCCACCATCTTCGAGTAATAGATACAATATTTGCAGGGCCCTAGCCTAGTCCACTGTGGGTCCTAATAATACATTAATGGAAAGTTTGTCAAGTAGTCAAATTAAATGGTTATTTCTAATTTGTTTCAACTTTGATGGAAAAAAATGTAACCAACATATTTCCTTTTGTATTTCTTAATTACTTGAATAATTGTTGTAATGTTACTATACATATCTATTTTTTTTTTTCCCTGAAATGATTTTATGTAAATAAATGTTTGATGTGAATTGGCTTGGAGACTAATAAATAAGTCGCTACATGACTCAATGTAATCATTAGGGGTAGTATAAGAAATTAGTCAAATTAGTCATAGACAAACATATATATTATAAATCACCTAACGCTAAATTAATACTATAATTTAGTCATTAATAAAAATATAAACTATAAAGTACAACAAAATAAAAACCACTCGGAACATAACTCATTAATTAATTACTCAGATTTTTAATTTAAAAAAAAAAAAAAAAAAAAAAAAAAACACAAAACCTATCTCTCTCAAAATTGAAGTAAACTAAAATACTCTTATTAATAACATCATCAATAGGTGAGCATTAATTGGGACAACCTCAAAAGGCTAGTTAATTATTATAAACACATATAATAAACTAGAAATAAGCTCATCTGAGACTCTTGAGTATAAACAATTGTAAGTATACAAATAAAAAGGAGTTTTGTAACTGATTAAGCCAATTCAAACTTAAGAATTCCATTCTGTCATACGTTTCAAATTTTTTTGATTTATAACCATTTTGCTTATGTGGCATATTGTTTATACCATTTTTACTCTTATAAATTAGTTAATATAATTTATTTTCGAAATTAATAAAATTAATTTATTATTCAAAATCCCTAATTATTAGGATCTCAGTTATCTCTCTATCTCTCTCTCTCTATTTTTCATGTTCAGACTCTCTCTCTCTCTCTTTCTCTCTCTCGTCACATCTCTCTCTCTCTCGTCACTTTTTTTAGTTATGAACAAATGTCAAAAACATAAAAACCGCAGTTAATAATCGTTAATAACTGTTAATAGGTTTCTGCTTTAACTAATAGTCGGTAATAACTGTTAATAAGTTTCTGGTAGAAACCTATTAACTGTTATTACCGACTATTAACTGCGAGATGTTTTTTTTTAACCTCTGTTATGACTAAAAATGTAACAAAGAAAGAGAGAGAGAGAGAGAGAGAGAGAGAGAGAGAGAGTATTTAGGTATAAATAAATTATTTTCATTTAATTTATTTTTGGTAAATAATTAGAGGAAAAAATAAAGGTAATTATGTCTTATTGCATGAAAGATTGGCTAATTATCAAATATTACTAAAACGTTGGCTATTTCACAATTCTAAGTTTTAAAAATGCTAATAAGCTAGAGCGCCCAATAAAAAGTATAGAATTAGAAACTAGAATAAGCAAAAAAAAACAAAAAAAAAAGAAAAAAAAAACAGATAATAAACAATATATAACGAAAACTTACCATAACGTTGATGAAAAAATAAATCATGACAGTGAAGATAATGAATAAGACAAATGAAGTGCAAATATTCAAAATAAGAATTTGAATAAAATAATTACGTTTAGTAATAACTACCTCCCGTACTATTTAAGGTTATAAATTTCAAAATAACATACGAGCTAATTTTCAAATTCTGACTAAATAAATGAAGGGACTGCTTAATAACCACCTCATAATATTAAGGGATATAGATTGCAAAATAAACAACATAAATTGCCTTCAAATTTTGACTAGATTTTTTTTAAAGAAAATTCAACAATGCTGGTTTTTGGGTATTTTTAATGAGTCTTATGAGAAGGATATTATAATAAATCCATGTTAGTTACAAAGTGTCACGTTTATTTTATTTCTAGTTGGTGTAGTTTTTCATTATTATTATTATTATAATAATAACTATGATAATAATAATAATTAATTATTATTATTATTATTGCTACTATGCGAAAGATAAACAAGATGGCATGCCATAATGGTGTGGAGGTAAAAATGTTATGTTTTAACGGAGAAAATGTTTCCACATGGCCAAAGTCAGGAAGGTGAGCGGTGCGATTGTGAATAGGATTGTAACTCTCAATGTAGATGGCTCAGAAGAGAAACCCAACAAAAGCAAGTTTGGAAAGCCTCATATTATTGATCTTACTTGGCCGACGATACATACATATATATATATATATATATATATATATATCGCCATTGATAATACCGGAGTTAATACCTGCCTGATCTGCCGTAGTGATCCGTAGTAAGGGTTATGTTCAATGAATGATAGGAGAGACCAACGATCATGAAGAGTTAATGCGGAAAATATAATATTTTTATTACCCAACCAACCATCGGGAGAAGCAAATACAAGGGGTACGCTAAAACCGCAAGGAGGGGATGCCGAAAGCAGGGCTAGTTATATATATATATATATATATATATATATATATATATATATATATATATATATATATATATATTTATAATTCCTTGAGTTGAGCCAGCCGAGCCACGACACATTGGGATGTTGGAAATTGAGCTAAATAATTAGGTGTTTTAATTATTTAAAGTTTAATTTAATTTGTTCACTAAAAGACGAAATAATGTGTTGTTGATTGAGAGAGTGTGTTTGTGTGTGGGAAAGAGTCTTATATGGAACAAACACTAAGGTGAAGAGCACCTTATATATGTTGCACTCAATTACCATGAGTAAACAAGTGGATGAGGGGAGAGTGTGCCATGTGGATGTGAGGTGGAGGTGAGGTGGCGGACATATGCGTCATTTCACGTTCACACCCGCCCTCGCCGGTGGCCGGCGTCTGGCTCCGGCTCGGGCGTAGAGGTGTTAGTGGTGCTTTGTAGGCGCACGGCGATTCTCGCCAACGGTCGCGACTCCTCATTCGATGGTTATTTTTTGTTACCGTTCGAATAGACAGTCACGTCGCTTCGAAACGAACGGTCGTTTGGCCAACGGTCGTGTCGTTTGCGGCTGTAACTGTCGTTCGAACAAAACAGTGCGTCTGTTCGTCGAACCTCTTCACGAACGGGTACAATTGCTTATATAATCCGACTTCGGATTCAGAAATCAACACAGGTTTTCGAACCTACATTCTCTCCTCCCGAAACACAAATCCAGAAACACTGTTCTTGCTTATATTCGGATTTCACTCTGTCTTGGTGCAGTCCGAATTTAGGCTTGTCGTATCCTGCGGTATTCTTGTACAGAACCTTAAGACATTTTGGGGTACTCGAAATACTATAAGGAAAGCGTTCTCATGCGTGATTCAAGCATCGACGTCTTCAATTTCGAAGAATTCTCCAACAATCTTATAGTATCTTGTGCTATGGCTACCGAGGCGTCATGTTTCGAGTCTGAAAGTGATGAGCCAGGACTTCGTCAAGTTGGATCGCTTCGACGGCACCAACTTCACCCACTGACAGGAAAAGATGCGGTTCTTCCTCACCGCCATGAAAATCTTCTACGTGCTGGACCCGACGTTGGAGCCCATCCCGGAGCCAACGGACAATGATGATGAAGAACTCAAGGCGGACCGGAAGAAGCGTCAAGATGACGAGTTGCTGTGTCGGGGACACATTCTAAACACACTATCGGACCGACTCTACGATCTCTACACCAACAATCCATCGGCGGTCGAGATATGGAAGACTCTCGAGTACAAGATCAAGGCGGAAGAAGAAGGTACCAAAAAGTTCCTTGTCTCGAGTTACTTTGATTTCAAGATGTTTGATGACAAGTCTATACTTGCTCAAGTTCATGAATTGCAAGTTATCGTCAACAAATTGAGGACCGTGAAGATAGACGTTCCGGAGACTTTCCAAGTTGGTGCGATTATTGCGAAGTTGCCCAATTCGTGGAAAGACTATTGGAAGAAACTTCTTCACAACACCGAGGACTTCTCTTTGGAGCAAATCCAGAAACATCTTCGAATCGAGGAGGAATCGAGGATGAGAGAGAAGACGACGGATGCCGGTACTTCCAAGGCCAATGCGGCGAACGCTAAAGGCAAGAGGAAGAGGAATGTCAAGGAAGGATCTTCGGGTTCCAAAAAGGACTCGAAGAAATTCAAGCATTCCGGCAAATCCACGTCCGGTAACAAGCCCGTGTCCAATGGGTCCAAAGGGGGTTGCTATGTGTGCGGCAAACCCAGTCACTATGCTCGAGATTGTCGACACCGCAAGACGGATGAGAAAGAATTCGACGCCACTATGACCGATGCTAACATAGTCGCTACATTGAGCGAACTCATGACGGTCAACGGCAAGGTTCAAGGGTGGTGGTACGACACTTGTGCTACCGTTCACGTCACCTATGATAGGGCTGCCTTCAAAACCTATTTTGAAGTCAACGATGGACAAGCGGTTCAAATGAGAAACGAGCATCGCTCTCAAGTTGTCGGCATCAGAAACGTGGATCTCAATTTCACCTCCGGGAAGACGGTCACTTTGACCAATGTTCTCCATGTTCCGGAAATGTGTAGGAACCTAGTTAGTGGTGATCTCCTAGACAAACCAGGGATCAAATATGTGTATGAGTCAGGCAAGCTTATCTTGACCCGTAATGGTGTATTTGTTGGCAAAGGCTATCATAGTGAAGTGATGGTCAAACTATGTATTATTGACAATGTTATTAATGAAATTTCTCATTCTGCTTATATGCTTGATTCCGTTTCTTTATGGCATAGTAGATTAGCACATATTGGTTTTAGCACTATGAAAAGATTAATTAAATGTGATTTAATTTCGTTCAAATCTGACAAATTAGATAAATGTGAAATATGTGTGAAATCTAAAATGATAAAGAAACCGTTTTATAGTGTAGAAAGAAATTCTAAGTTGTTAGATCTTATACACTCTGATTTATGTGAATTTAATGGCATGTTAACCCGTGGGGGAAATAGGTACTTTATTACCTTTATTGATGATTGCTCTAGATTTACATATGTGTATTTATTGAAACATAAAGATGATGCTTTTAATGCTTTTAAGGTGTATAAGGCTGAAGTAGAAAATCAATTAGGAATTAATATTAAAGTCCTTAGAAGTGATAGGGTGGTGAATATTTTTCTAGTGATTTTAATGCGTTTTGTGAAGAAAATGGTATTAATCATGAATGTTCCGCACCTAGAACACCACAACAAAACGGTTTAGTCGAACGTAAAAATAAGACACTTCAAGAGATGATAAATGTCATGTTAATGCATTCTGAATTACATCTTAGTTTGTGGGGTGAAGCTTTACTTTCCGCATGTCATATTTTAAAGGCGTATTCCTTTAAAGAAAACTCAAATATCTCCGTACGAGGTATGGAAAGGGCGAAAGCCGAATATTTGGTATTTCAAAGTGTGGGGGTGTCTAGCCTACTACAAAAACATGTATCCTAAAAGGACCAAGTTGGGTCCTCGAGGGATACGAAGTGCTTTTGTTGGTTATGCTACGAATAGCTTAAAGTCTAATATCATAGTAGAATCCCGAGATGTGGAATTCTTTGAGAATCTTAACTCGAAAGAAAAAAAATCTCAAAATTCCACTAATGACGAACCTCAAGAGGAAAGTTCTTCTAGGGTAGTTGTAGAACAACCTGAACTTCGGCTAAACAAAAGAGTCCGTAAGACTAAGGATTTAATTAGGACCTAACGAAATAGATTCTCGACTTATTTCTTTTTACCTAGTAGAAGGAAATAGAGAGAGTTTTGCTCGAAAGATTCTCATTATTCTTCTTGTTGAAGATGTACCTAAGACTTATAATGAAGCCATGGCTTCTCGGGACTCCGCCTTTTGAAAGGATGCTATCCAAGATGAAATGGATTCTATTATGTCTAACCACACTTAGGAGATTGTCGATCTGCCCAAAGGGTCGAGACCTATTGGGTGTAAGTGGGCGTTCCGAAAGAAGTACCATAGTGATAGTACTCTTAACACTTACAAGGCTAGATTAGTAGCCAAATGATTTCGACAACGGGAAGAAATTGATTACTTTGACACATATGCACCGGTAGCAAGGACAACAACAATTAGAGTGTTGTTTGCCTTGGCTTCTTTGTATAATCTCAATGTTCATCAAATGGATGTCAAGACGGCATTCTTAAATGGAGATCTCGATGAGGAGATTTACATGGAGCAGCCGGAAGGTTATGTGCCCCCGGGTAATGAACAAAAGGTTTGGAAACTTGTTAAATCCTTATATGGATTAAAACAAGCACTCAAACAATGGCATCAAAAGTTTGACTCCGTCATACTTTCGAATGGATTTGTTCCTAACGTTTGTGACAAGTGTTTGTACACAAAGGTACGTGGTAACCTTGTGATCTTCCTATGTCTCTATGTTGATGACATGTTGATCATTAGCAATGAGATGAAATGTATATTAGAAACGAAGAGGTTTCTATCTTCCACTTTCAAAATGAAAGATCTTGGACAAGTTGATACTATTTTGGGTATCAAGGTTCGTAGAACCAGTGGGGGTTATGAACTTAGTCAGTCACACTATGTTGAAAAAGTGCTTGATAAGTTCAAACATTTAAAGTTCAATGAGGTGAACACCCCATTTGATACAAGTGTAAAACTTGAAAAGAATGATGGAAGGGCTGTGGCTCGATTGGAATATGCTAGTGTTGTTGGTTGTCTTATGTACTTGATGCAATGTACTCGACCAGACATAGCATTCGCCGTTAGTAAAATGAGTAGATTTACTAGCAATCCAAGTGCAGAGCATTGGAAGACCATTGGGAGAATTTTTGGATTTCTTTTGATAACCAAAAATCTTGGTCTTCAATACGGACAGTTTCCTGCCGTACTAGAAGGATATACTGACGCAAGTTGGATATCGAGTGTCGAAGATAACAAATCTACGACGGGATGGGTGTTTACACTTGTCGGTGGGGCAGTTTCTTGGAAATCAAATAAACAAACTTGTATCACTCATTCGACCATGGAATCAGAGTTCGTGGCTCTGGCTTCCGCAGGTCAAGAGGCTGAATGGTTGAGGGATCTTCTTTTAGAAGTTCCATTGGCTAAAGACAATATATCAACCGTGTCGATATATTGTGATAGTCAATCAACTTTAGCTAGAGCATACAGTGAAGTGTATAATGGAAAGTCTAGACATATTAGTCTTAGACATGACTATGTGAGGAAATTGATCAAAGATGGAATTATTTCACTCACATATGTAAGATCAAGCTTTAATATTGCTGATCCGTTCACTAAACTTCTTGCAAGAGATTTGGTTAAATCGACCTCGAGAGGTATTGGTCTTAAACTCCTTGAGAAGTGATCTGACAATGATGGCAACCCAACCTATGGTTAGGAAATGACTAACATTAGGTTCAATGGGTACAAACAAGTCATTGATTTGGATATTCGTAACATTATATAATAATGTTGACTATTACAATCGGGAGGTTGAGTTTCTTAACTCTTAATGAAGTTCAGTCTTGAGGACAAGTATCTATAAGTAACAGAGATGTTGTAAGAACTTCACCTATGTGAATTTCGGGATGGTGTCGTCCCAAAGTGAGAGTTGGAGTTTCTCTCATGAAAAATTCACGAGACAGGATGAGCACATGACCATTAACGGTGTTAAGCGTGTGATATAGGCAAAGAACACTAAAGGGTGTGTGTTGAGTAACACCGATTTTGTCACAAGGAAAATAGGTTCAAAGCCTAGCTACCTAATTTCCGATAAAGTCTTGTGTTGCTTATACTAAGGATAAGTTCAAATCGAAAGATATTTATCTGCACTAACACTCTTTATTTCTCTTATGGATTCTATTTTGTCTTTTCTGAACAAGTAGGAGATTGTTGAAAATTGAGCTAAATAATTAGGTGTTTTAATTATTTAAAGTTTAATTTAATTTGATCACTAAAAGACGAAATAGTGTGTTGTTGATTGAGAGAGTGTGTTTGTGTGTGGGAAAGAGTCTCACATGGAACAAACACTAAGGTGAAGAGCACCTTATATATGTTGCACTCAATTACCATGAATAAACAAGTGGATGATGGGAGAGTGTGTTATGTTGATGTGAGGTGGAGATGAGGTGGCGGACCTATGCTTCATTTCACGTTCACACCCGCCCTCGCCGGTGTCGCCACCGGCGACACCGGCGTCCGACTCCGGCGTAGAGGCGTTAGTGGCGCTTTGTAGGCACACTTTGGCACTTCGTGAGACGTGGGCTCGTGGCGCGGACTTCTCGCGGCGATTCTCGCCAACGGTCGCGCCTCCTCATTCGGGGGTTATTTTTTGTTACCTTTCGATTAGACAGTCACGTCGCTTCGAAACGAACGGTCGTTTGGCCAACGGTCGTGTCGTTTGCGGCTGTAATTGTCGTTCGAACGAAACAGTGCGTCTGTTCGTCGAACCTCTTCACGAACGGGTACAATTGCTTATATAATCCGACTTCAGATTCAGAAATCAACACAGATTTTTGAACCTACATTCTCTCTTCCCGAAACACAAATCCAGAAACACTGTTCTTGCTTATATTCGGATTTCACTCTGTCTTGGTGCAGTCCGAATTTAGGCTTGTCGTATCCTGCGGTATTCTTGTACAGAACCTTAAGGCATTTTGGGGTACTCGAAATACTATAAGGAAAGCGTTCTCATGCGTGATTCAAGCATCGACGTCTTCAATTTCGAAGAATTCTCCAACATGGGATAGCCCACGTATGGCCAATGTGATGTTGCAGAGGAAGTTTATCATCAACGTTTATGTCGTTTTTCCTATTTTATTTTCAGGATTTAGACATGGTTGCGTAATTTTCCAAATTTATTTCCAAATCGATACCTTTTTTTTAAGTGTTAAAACTAGGAGAAGAACATAAAAGAGGTTGTGGATGTCATTTTTACTTTATTTTCATACTGAATTTCTCTATCGGTCGTTAACATAACTTAAGGTGTGTCGTCTAAAAGGTATTTATTGGTCATTATGTTAGAAAAATCAACAAAAAAAACTCATGTACTCTTCTTTTTGTTGTGATCCTTAAGTGGACGCAACTAGGGCCAAATGCCCTGGTCCCAGCCATGAACGTTGGCGCTGATCGCTTCACTCGGGAAATCTTGGAGCGCACGCATTCTTCAAATCTGTTCGCTTCAATACTTCGTATTGTATCTTTTCTTTCTCACAGGTGTATTTCGAAGAACTCTTAGCTCTAAAGCGATCACACGATCTGATTTTAAATCTATTCATTTGAGTTCTTGCCTGTGGATCCGGAAAGTGAATTAGCATATCCTGTTACAAAAATTAGGGTATGCAACATAAAACTTGAGCAACGTTAATTGTTGAATTTTTGAAAAGTCAAAGGGAACAGACCAAAACAGAGCAATCAATCTGAACGCGACAACGTCATCAAAGTAGCGTCAAACTAGGGAGAGAATCAACGCGTTGGAATCAATCAAGGGAGTATTAGGAGCAAGTCAGACACAAACCTCAAAATTATAAATAAATCACGCGACCAAAAACGAGGCATGAACTAGCGTATATATTATATACTGATATTATTGACCATCATTCAATGACAAACCGCTTCCCTCTACGTTTATGGGACCCCAAAAAAATAAATACAATCATCACTTGACAAAAGAACGAAAGTACAACAACCCGATTAAGCAAACTAAGTAACAAAGAATGTACAATAATGTTTCGTATATCAAACACAGTGTCTTGTACACAGTCATACTAAAACAACAAGAACAACAAAAAGAAAAAAAACTCGGGTCAAAGAAACGCCGTCCCGGGGGAGCTGTGGTGGAGCAAGTGGTGTGCAATCTGGTCCCTGGTTTGAGCAGCGGCGGAAGAGGACGACGAAGATCCGAGTTCAGAGGCGAGCATATCGTCGTCAAAGACCTCGAACGCGTGTTCGGGGTCGACGAGATCACCTCTGATCTCGCAGATATTGTGGAGAGTACAGCAAGCTCCGAGCACCACCGGCAAGTCCTGAAGCTTGACCTCGGTTCGCTTCTGCAGGCAAGACCAGCGCGCCTTGAGCCTCGAGAAAGCTTCCCTGGCGGGGCGGCGGGCGGCCTCGACCCGCCCGTTGAACGCGTGCTGGGCCCACGTCAGGTTCTGCCTCGAGTAAGGCACGAGGAGCCAGTCGAGGAGCGGGTACCCGGGCCCGCCCACCACGACCCGCCCCCCGTCCCTGCAGCCGAGCTCCCCTCTCGCGGCCCGCTGGAAGATGGCGGATTTCTCGAGGACCCGCTCGTCGGCCATCGACCCGGGCCACCCGATGCACACGTCGCGGAACACCCCGCGCGGGTCCGCCACGCCCTGGACCGTGATCGAGTACGAGGTCCGCTGGTTGCGCTCCGTGTGGCGCCGGTTGAAGTACGCGGACACGTTCACCTTCGGCGCGATGATCGGGACGTGCGTCGTGTACATCGCTCCGGCCACGTTCTTGATCCCCGAGAGGGACTCGAACCCGCTCTGGATGGCCTCGTCGTCGGTCTCGGCGGCGGGCCAGGAGACGAATTTCGGCATGAGGAGGGATTTGATGGCGGAGCAGACCTCGAGGACGAGTTTGTGGCAGGTGGAGATTCCGAGCCCGAAGCGCTTCGAGACGAGGCGGAGCGGCTCGCCCGTGGCCAGCCGCCAGATGCAGACGGCGACGCGCTGCCGGACCGGGATGGCGTCGCGGAGCATCGTGTTCTTTTTGGTTACTGCGGTTTCGAGCTCGTTGCAGATGAACTCGAATGTGGACCGGCTCATTCGGAAGTCCTTTCGGAACTGATCTTCTGGGAAGTCTGGGTGGTTCCTCTGGTCCCACCAGTCCTTCGACCTGTCCTTCACCCATAGCCTCCGGTGCTGCTGACCTGTCGCCGGAGCCGAGGTGGACGCCGGACGGGACCGCCGCGCGCAGCTCCGGTCCTGCTGCTTCGTCGCGTCTTCCTCCTCCTCCAGCAACAGAAGTGGGGTGAAGATTCCGTTCATCTCGCCGGAGATGAGCCGCGCTTTACTCTCGTGTTCGTCTTCCGTGGCGGCGGCGGCGAGGCGGCGGCGTTTGTTCGAGACGGGGGAGAGGTCGGCGGCGAAGTCAATGTGGTTGTCATCGTCGAGATCGGGGAACATGTTTGCGTTGATGGCGTTGAAAAAGCTAGAGAGGTCTTCCGTGGTGAGGAACGGAAGAGAGGTGATTTCCATAAAGAAATGAGGATTGGATTAGAGGGTTTCGAATGTGGATATATATATGTGTAAGTATAGCCAACAAAATTCCAGGGGTGTGTGTGTGAGCTCGATGTGAACGGGTTGAATATTTCTTTCCCTTTACTTATTAATTGGGGGGGGGGGGGGGGGGGGGGGGGGGGGGGGGGGTTTGAGTATTGAATTGAGTCTAAGGATGAATTGGAAGTGAAGAGAAGATGAGAGTCGTCGTTCTACATATATGCTTCCCATCAGAGACAAGCGTGTTTGCGCGCTAATGTGAACGCGTCTGAAAATTGGGCTTTTGACGATATTTTGACTCTTATCTTTTTTGTTTTTTTTATTATTGTTATATCTATTTCCTTTGTGCTGCGGGAACGCTTTACGCGGTTGGGTGGACTTCAAGAATTCATGGTTCTTTTGTTTTTTCTATTATTGATTCTTTCTATATTCTTTGGACACGTGGATTTTGAGCGAGGGTAAAACGTTGGCTTAATATTGCGGCTGGTGTTGAAGGTTCGTTTGACAAGGAAGGAACCAACGAGGAAGAGGACAACCCAAAAATATAAAATGAACAAATGATAAATTAAAAATTTATTTCTGGTTTGCTAAATTAGCCGAATTCCTTTAAACTTGCATTCTAGTCCTCAAATACTTCTGTTTCATGAAAAATAATTAAGATACCATATAAAGTTACTGATACAATTTTTTTTTTACATATTTGTAGCATACTTTCAATTAACAATCAAATATATTAGTTCAAATCACACACACACAAAATAAAAAATAGAAAGAAAAAAAAAATTAACTTCAGAATATAGGAAAATTTTATATTTGCGAGATTGGAACCCACGAAAGAAATTCTGTCAAAGAGTTGTCCTATAATCAATGACGGAGCCAGACCTTAGTTTAAGAGGGACTAATGTGAAGCATTTTTATGAGGGGGGGCTTTTATATAACTATTATCTTATATTATTATATCTTTTATGTATAAAAATATACTCGTATAACTACTATCATAAATGGAGTAAAAATCTCATTCTGTCTCTACATCTCTACTTGTAAGAGAGAGAGAGAGAGAGAGAGAGAGAGAGAGAGAGAGAGAGAGAGAGAGAGAGAGAGAGAGAGAGAGAATTTCGCCAAGTGAGAAGGATTAAATTTGCCTTGATGAAGGCTTGTTATTTATTTTATTTTTTTACTCGACATTACGACACTTGTTAGTTTTAGAGGAGCCGAGACGAGAGGCTTGAGAGGACTATTAGTCTTGTTGCCGGTTTCATGGGGAGTCCGGGGCCGGCAGGATCCAAGAAGTCCAGCCGAGGCATGGCTTTGTCGCTTTTTTCGGCATCTTGGGCTTGATTTTGGGTTTGATGGATCGGGTCCATTGTTCATGCGTCATTTCTTCATTAAGAGTGTAGTTTTTCCTCGATGAAAAAACGGCGCTATAAACTAATCTATTCAGTAAATCTTATTCACATATCATTCTGGAACACTAATGTACAATTCCGATGCATTTGAATACTTTGAAAAGGAATTCAAAAATCTCATTAATATGAGCTATTACATACCAAACACCCCAATCAAAGAAACTTATGATCTATTGTTTTCGTTCTACTAATGCAGAACATATCAAACATTGTTGTTCTACAACTGAATCGCATAAGACTGACTAACAATGATTAGCTTATTGAAAAAAGACAATCATTTCTTCACAAGGTGTACAGTTTTACACAAATATAAAACCCGTATGATGCTATAAACATATTTACTACACAACTCACACGGTATTTAAAAGGAAAGCTTACTGTACAAAGTTTCAACAGTTTAGGCACCTGAGCATGTTGAACGTGAATGCCAATCTTTAATGGCAGAACGTAATGTATGGTTCGGGGTCAACATAGAATGATGAAGTCCAACCTTCGTCACAGGCGAGACGTTGTGTTTATCAAGCCACGCCTTGATCGCTCGGTATTCGTAAGTAAAACCATCCGAGGCGATATAGGGATCGTCCATAATTTCCTGTATCGACAACATAACGATGATTTTAACAAATAAGGACTTTATTTATGTGTGACAGTGAATAATATTTCAATGAATACGCTGAAACAGAAAAATCGATGCTAATTAGACCTGTAGGATCGGGCAGTAGTAGTGGCTTGGTGCAATATTTCTGTCTCTTTCCAATCTTGATCTTGCATTTGCCATGTCAGCGAGCCGTCCGAGAACGGGAAGAACTTCGGCATCGAGATCGGGTCTGTCCCTGCATCTGAGTTTCAAACACTTGAGAGCGAGTCGAGCCAATTCCTCTGTTTCACTTAGCGGCCAATCGGTGACCGATTTATCTAGAACACTGGTCAATGAACCCTTTGCAATGACCTTCTCAACAGTCAATAGAAGTCCCCTCGGATGACGGGCTGTCAACATCTGCAGGATTATGACTCCGAAAGCGAACAAGTCCGATTTCGGACGGATCGTTCCGGTTCTTTGATACTCCGGGTCCATGTAGAAGAGAGTACCCGCGATGATTGAGTCTTGATACTCCGTGACGTTGTCGGGAACCACGTTTGAAATGAGTTTCGCTAGACCCACATCCCCGATTTTGCTTACAAAATTCCCATCTAACAATACATTGCCCGGTTTCAGATCCCGGTGAACCATGGCCTCGGGCTTCGAGTTGTGCAAGAATGCAAGGCCACAAGCGATTTCAAATATGATTCGGAACCTTGTGTACCAAGGAAGTGGCGATTTTCCTCTTCGGCAGAAAATGTAGTCCTCCAAGCTTCCATTTTCCATGTATTCGTAGACAAGGCAACCACTTTCGGGACAAGCTCCAAGCAGCAGAACAATGTTGGGATGGTGTAGCTGACTCAGAACTTCCACCTGAAAAATTCGACCCAGAAGATTTCAAGAACAAGAATGATAGATAGCTTCATGAACTCGCAGTAATACTAAGTAAAAAGACAATTCTGTATGCATAGTTTGGCAATTTAAACCAAGAAACAGGCTACGAAGGATGTACCTCTTTCAAGAATTCCTGTCTTTTCTCGGCAGCATTGCTTTGAAGAACTTTAACGGCTACTGGGGTGTGGTCGAGATTGCATCTGTAAACTTTCCCGTACCCTCCTTCACCGATCACATTTTCTTTAGAGTAAGAACTCGTCGCTATCTCTATTTCTTGCCTGGTGAACCTTCGGTACCTCTTATCTCCGGTAAAGAGAGCGTCGACCAGTTTCCTCTTCTCCAACGACTCTTCAAGGGCATTCTCTTCTGCAATTTGCCTTCCATGGCACTCTTCCAATAGCAACTGCTTGGCCCTCTCAGCCTCCCGCGCGGCTTCCAAATGCTTTTCTTTTTCTTCTGCGGCAATTTTCTTCAAGGCTTCTCCTCTTTCAAGGGCCGCGTTCAGTCTTCTCGTTTCTTCAAGGCACACGGAAGAAACTATCTGGACCTGCATATTGAAATCTAGATCTGTTAGGAGTCAGTGAATAACAAACACAGTAATAATTAACGGGGATCATCTACTATTTTATTCATAAACTCGGGTTCGGGACTCCCTTGGCTCTCCTCTATCAGAAGTGTACTCGCACTTTTTCTTACACCTTCACACATCATCCCTTCCACTTTCTCCTATATAACTAACTTCGTTGACTCACACAAAGGGCCGAAAAATGCCTACATGGCTGGCCACGGAAAAAGACAAATTATTCAAAAGGGAAATAAGCTAAAAAATGGTTCCCATGAGATATCACTGTCTGAAGAAATGTAACCACGCAGACTTCATCACTTCGCGTCTTACTGCTGATGCTTCGTCCACTTTCTTCGAACACGTACGTAAAGCGGACCGGGGGGTTTATCAAAATCATGCCTTAAGCACTATGCAAAAACATTTCTCAACTAGGCTTTGTCAAAATCTTTACCTTCGATATTGAAGCAAATGTGAAATACCCCGCCACATGGACAAGAAATTATAGCGGTCGTAAATACCAGATATTTGATCTCTCACCTTGGTTTGGGCATGGACCAGCTCTTCACATGTATGCTTGTACATCGCCAATGTACTTTGCAATTCTTCGCGCAACTTTTCAACCTCGGCTTCTTCGTCTGACTGGATAAATTTCTAAACACTAGAGATTAGTTTTACACCCAAAATTTCTAGAATATTTAAAGAAACCGTATAACCGAGTTGTGTTGCAAAGAAAGAGTTCTGAAGCCAATTACCAAGTCTTGGTGATTTGCATATCCCCTAGGATTTGTTCGATAGCTTGCTTGTGGAAAATTTGCAGAGTTTCCGTAATCGAGAACTGATGTCGTAGATGTTCTAAAACTTTCATTAGCTTGAGAATCATCTGAGAGAGAACGGAGATCGGATATCTGGCTATCGATTTCATCAAGTCCTTCTCTGCTGTATGTTCCGGCGTAACTCGGCCTCGCAGCACTGGATTCTTTTAAAAGAAAGAATAAAGAACACAAAAATTAACCAACAAATAAAATATACGAAGAAGAAAAAAAAGCAAGGCCTTTAGACATACCACCAAAAGTTAATGGATTAGCCGCTCTTTTAATCACGTTGTTCTTGGATACGACGTAAATGTCACATGGATTATTAGTGCATCTTAGAACACTTGCCGGTACCTCTGGTCCCTTTAATTTCCTAAACCAATATTTGGATTGAGAATTAGCTTTTGATTCAGGCAAAAATATCATACACTGAATTACCTATACTAAAAACAAAAACAAATATTTATTCTTTAAGACGAAAATCAACTAATCCTGATTAGGAAGTGCAAATCGAATACATCGTACCTCATTAGAAAATTTGAAGAACATGATCCCATTACTAAACAGCTAATCTCTGATTCGGACATATATCTAAGCAGAGCCGCTGCCGGATCGTTATCCTCCAAAATCAAAGATTCTACCTGAAAAGAAAAAAAAAATTACACTTGATTCTTACTTCAGAGCCAAACGATAATAAGCCTATACACTGAGGTCACACCTTCATCGTTTTGCATAGCTTTTTGTACGGAACAAAAACCTCTTCAAGCTTCTCTTTCACGTCCTGAACATACATTTCCACTATGTTTGCTTCGAGTTCATCAATGGGAATGTTTCCGGCTGAGTAACGTATAATTCAAACACAAAACACACCAATCACGATACAGTGTGAATCATGTAATTCATAACATTTCTAGCCTGTACATACTGCATAAAGATCCTTCGAGAAAAAGAAAATATTATTTTGATATTCGTTTTCAAATTTTGGTTCAATCTATTTCGCAAAATACAGGAATTCCAAAAAAAAAAAAAAAAAAAACAAACCAAAAATGAAAATTGAAATAATCTGTTTCTAAACTCAAAATCAAATTTGTAATATACAGAACTATCGGCGATCTTAAACAGGAAATAAGAGAAAGAACAAGTGGTTTTACTAGGCGTTGGGATCGAGGTGATGTTAGGGATGACGTGGACCAAGTAGAAGTGAACGGCTGTGGGCATCAGATTCTCCACCGCCCACTTCACGGCGCGTCTGCTTCCGCTTCCTCCGCTGTCTCCGCCGTTTACGGCCACCGCTACTGACGTCATCTCCGGCAACGCTTAGCCCCGCGCGGTATTACTATTATTATTATTATCTGATGCCTTTTTTCAAATGCAATGTTTCTATTTTGGTCTAATTAAATTCAGAGCCCAGCAGGGAACGTTCTACGTGTTGACTTTAATGTGGGGTGGGACTGACCATTGACTTTAAAGGCCTGTTCAAACTTTGAACTTTGAACTTAATTTTTTTTTTTAGAAATTGAATATGTGTTATTATTATTTTTTTTTAGGAAACTGTTGAATATGTATTATAAGCCTCCACTAAATGAGTTAGTTGTTCATAGAAAATATGTAATTTGACAACCTAAGCCTGAATTGACTCCTAAATAATCATGTTAGAATATAGTAGATAGATAAGACAAAAAAAAATCTAAATTCGATAAAAACAGAATAGTGCCTCTTTAAAATATGGATCACTCATTTTGCATACTCCTTTGGCAAATATGTTGACAATTTCATATTTGAAAACCTCATAATTAGCCAAGGTGTATAGAGGAGTAGTCTCTATTTATTTCTTTGAATGCGAACCTTGAAGACTATGGCGAAATTGTCATAACAAACCTTGTGGAATCTCATATAGTATAGCCTGATGAGATTTGAATCACGGGGAAGTAGAGCACCGACATTTAACTTGTAATCATTTGGTCATGTTTATTAACATGATTTCTCACATCCCAAAACGACAATTTAATTTGTTGGTATGCTCTTTATTCATAAAATAGTATTCATATCTCATATAGACTAAATAATATATCAAAAGGGATACGCCAAAAATACAAAGAAATACATCAACATCAATTTCCATAGTTGTTTTTAATGAAAAATTAGTCGATCTAAGCCACATCAAATGTTGCAATTGTAATCTAGTCAACGTTTCGTTTAATTTTCGAATCTAACCAAATTTGATGACGTGTCATATTTATGTAAGATGGTATTTATTATATTAGCCTTGGTTTGGTTTCAAAAATACTAGCTCACGTTTTGAAACTTGGTTTTGTAACCGAATTTGTTATATTCGGTTTATATTTCGAATTTTAAAAAAAATTATATACTTGACAAAGTTGGTTATTGAGCGTTTTTTCTTTAATGAACATTATAGCCGTGTAAGCAAATACAGTGTAAATGTTCGTAAATTTTTGTTAATCTCCGTTGCTTTGTTAATTTCTGTTAATTATGGTAAATTTACATATGTGCAGGTAGAACCGATTTCTTTCCTTTCCTTTAATACGCATTTAATACGGTATTTTTGTTTTCCAAATTTATTTTCTAATTTTGAACGAGATTTTATCATAATTACGTGTATTCATTATCTTGTTTGACTTATTCAATCAAATAAATATTTCCTTTTCCTTTTAATTACATCACCGAATCTCATATTATGAATTCAAAAAGCTGAAATTAAATTGCTGAAATTATAGCCGTGTAAGCAAATACAGTGTAAATGGTTGTAAATTTTTGTTAATCTCCGCTGATTTGTTAATTTTTGTTAATTATGGTAAATTTTTTGTGCATTTATTGCTTTAAATTTTCTCTTTTAATTACATCACCGAATCTCCTATTAAAAATTAGCTAAATATCCAATTAAATTGCGAAAAAATCTGAAATTAATTGGCTGTATACAATTCAAACCGGTCAAACGTGGGCTAGTGTTTTGATCAAGTAAGTATAAGAAAAAGGGTAAATTAGATATTTTATATCCGTAAATTTCAGTAAATGGCTAGATTGCAAAATTTACCAAACGTTGGCTAGATTCCAAAAATCATATTTCAAAATGGCTACATTGCTAGTTTACCCGCTTTTAATTGGGTTGACTATAAGAAAGAGAGTAATAAATAAAATTACCAATCTCTAAGTGTTTATTGTTTTTTTTTATAATTGGGCCAAGTTACGGGGATAAATTGTGTGTATTATCTAAATTTAGTTTAGAATGGATATGATAAAGTTGATTCGTTCACATTACACCAAATGGAACTCTACATAGATAGATTCGTTAATGTTTGTTAAGTGGACTTACACGAAAGCTTAAACTAATTTTTTTAATTCATTGATAATCGTTCACATTTTTTAAATAATGCTTTGAAAAAGTAATTTTAAAATGTAACTGTTTATTAAAATAACATGTATAGCCCATTAGCTATTTTCTTGAAAATTAATGTTGAGTAATTTGCTAAACTCGAGTTTTAGATTAATTTACAAAACCTAAGTCTTGGATTGACTAAATAATTAGAGCGCTAACAAGAAAGACTAGCTTTGTTATTAAAGCGTTCTCTCTCTATTGTCTTGTTTGGTAGAGGGAAAAAAGTTAGAAAATAGAAAATATTTAAAGGGATTACAAATTTATCAACCTATTATTTTCAATCCCTACAATTTTTCAAGAAAAGATAAATAGAGAAGAAAAAAGTGAATTTTTTTTACAAATACACTCTTAAACAATTTATCTACTCAATTCCTTTTTACTAAACATACCTAAAAAACCATTCAATCATTTTTTTTTTGTTCTTTTCCCTTTTAAAGGATTTATCTATTCTCTCTTATTTATTCATACCACACAAAGCCTAATAGACGAGAAGAGTCGAGTCACCATGAAAATCAAATTGCAAAATAAAAATACTTAGAGCACTAAGATATTAAAATGTGGAAAATAGAATGACCTAGCTTAAAAAGCACAAAGGACTGAAGTACAATTAGCAAGAAGTTCAGTATCGGGTTCAAAATTAGTTGAATCCTAAAACCCTATCGAGGCTATTAAACCCACCACCAGAAGAACTTGCAGAGAGAGAGAGAGAGAGAGGGAGAGCCGAATCACAGTCTCTCTCCATCTCTTCTCTTACAAACGCCCAAAAAACAAAGAAGACATGGTTTGGTTTCAGTGCGAGGACTGTGGAGACAACTTGAAGAAACCTAAATTAGCCCACCACTTCAACGTTTGCTCTGCTTTCAAGGTTTCCTTTCTCAGACCTTGATACGACTCTATTCCCTTCCGTGATGTTCGCTGACATTTTAGTCCCTGGAATTTTCTGTTGATGCTCCTTAGTTCTTTAAGTTTTTTTTTTAGGGATTTTTTTTCGACTACGAGCCGATTTAAATTGTGATATTCGTTCCACAAATGAACTTTTGCAGCTTTCGTGCATTGATTGCGGAGAGATATTCGGCCAGGAAAGCGTTCAGGGTCACACTCAGTGTATTACCGAGACGGTACGCTTCAGTGATTCGTCATCAATTTTCTCATATTATCAGTTTTATCAATTTAATATCCTACCTGAGCTGTGTTGACTGATTTGAGGTCATGAATTGATTTATAACAAGTCTTGTACTTTTTTTTTTTTTTTGCATCTGTTGCCTGATTTTCCTGTTCCTACTCGGTGCCGTTGTTGCGGTTCAACTTCAATTAGCAAATGTGATTGTTTGTTGTTCATCAATTGATATGCTTTCCCTTTTTATCCTTTTTTCTCTTCAGGAAAAATATGGTCCGAAAGGCCAAGCAAAGCCCTTGAATGGCGCGAGTGCCAAGAAAAGCCAGGATTCCAAGCAGCAACCAAATTTCGATATAACTGTTGGCTTGTCAAACCGGCCTCCCTGGTTTTGTAGGTGGGTTTGGCTGTCCCATTTTTTTTTGCGTAATTTAGCAAAATAGCCAACTTAAACGTTGGTAATTGCTAAATAGCCAAGGTTTGGTAAATATTAGGTAAATAGCCAATTTTATATATTTACAAACGTAAATATTAAGTAAATAGTCACTGCCATATTAAGCCACGTCATCATTTATGACTATTTACCTAATATTTACCAAACTTTGGCCATTTAGCAATATCAAACGTTTAAGTTGGCTATTTTTCTAATTTTTTGTTTTTTTTTTTCCCTTTGAACTATATAGAGGCAAAAAAAAAAGAATGAGCTTTGCTTGCGGTGATTTTTTGGGTCGTCTAAAATTGTTTTTGTCGTGGTTATACAGTCTTTGCAATACCAATGCTACGAGTAGACAGACACTTCTTCTTCATGCGGAAGGAAAGAAGCACAAAGGCAAAGCCCGAGCCATCCATGCCGCTAATCAAAAACAGATAGAGGAGTCTGGACAAGAGGCAAAGTCTCCTTCCGAAATTCCTTCAAAAGTGGACGAGAATCATAAAGTGTTGGATGTTACTGAAATTGAGTCCAAAACTAATGTTTCCGGAGGAGCTAATAATGGAAAACTGGATTCCGAGAAAAAAAGAAAGTTGAATGAATCCGGTGATGGCCAGGATGATGGTTCGAGGAAGAAGTCGAAGGAAGGGCTAGGCAACGGAGAAGTGGTTCAGAGCGTAAGCAAGGAGACGATAAATTGGAAAAAGTTGATTACCTCAGCATTGAAATCGGTAAGTGTTTTTCGTATCTTCTTTCACTTTTGTTTTTCGATGAATAAATTTGTGCACCCATACATAATAAAATGTTGAATTTGCATGAGCGAGAAAATGAAGCCTTTTGTGATATTATTGAGTAGCGTGAAAATATACTGATTCGAATTTTCCATACTCTGGATTGTATGAAATGTGAAAGGGGAAAGCAGTTATTGCTATCGTTCTTTCATTACATTGACAACTTATATAATACATCCGTATTTATTAGTTAGCATCTTTTTTATAGTATTAAGTTTTGATCTTTATCTCACTGGTGACCACTAGAGTCCTGAGGGGATTTTGAAAATGAAGAAGCTGAGAAAGCAAGTACTCAAGGTTCTTCGGGAATCTGGCATAACAGACGACAAAGATCAACTCATAAGTACCTTTGAAAGCAAGGTTTGTGCATTCTATGCTTTTGGTTTTCCTACATTTCAATATCTGGTTCATTTTTATGATGATAAGGGAACATAGCCTAGAGATCTTTTTCTGTCACCCTTCAATAAATGTAAACATGTATATTGCAGGTCAAATCAAGCTCGAGATTCAACGTTGAGAACAAGTATGTTCGCTTGGTGGCAAAAAATTAGCTGTAAAAGAGTTGCTAGAGTGGAATTTTAACACTCTTCCGAGGACATTTTTCTAGCAAACACTTTTTTATGTTAGGCCTCTTTGGAACTCGACAGTGATCAGATTCAGAACCGAGTTGATATTTCTTCTTTTCTCATTAGTCGAAAGAGCTGGGATCCGAAGTTCAGCTGGAGCTTCTATCATCAGTTCATTCGATAAAATTTTGATTGCCTCTGCTGCTTTTTAATCCACTTTTCCATTACAGAATATTTCAGACAGAACTATATTGTTAGGACCGATTTACGTCTGCAAGAAAGACTCAAGAGTGACAAAATGAGTTATGAATGTACTGTTGTGGCATTTTGATAAAGCTAAATTTGGATTATTGAATGATATAGGAAGTTTTGACCCTCTCGATAACTTTTGACTAGACTTAAGAGGAGATGGAACATCTTGTAATGAGTTATTTTAATTCATGATTAACATAACATACCGTAGATCCATACGACTGAGTCGAAATGGGCGGGTCGGTCACCTTGTCGATTCAGGGTAGGTGTCGGTAGGAATGTCTCTAGTTGAGGTATGATAGGGCTTTGAGATCAAGGTTTGCCCTTGACCAATAGCTTAAATACTACATTAAATGAACCTTCATGGTGAACCAAGTCCTCTAGAGTTTACTCATAAACAAGTTTGTTAAGAGGACGCTTATCATCGTCAAATTTCTTTTGGAGGATCAACCTGATCGGGTCAATATAGCTATCGATCTTGAAGTAACTTTGATAAGTTCTCAAACAAAGTTGAGACCATGATATGCTCGGTAGTTCAGCTGCTCTTGACCTTTTCACATGTCGTACATTTGAGTTAATCGGTCAATTAGACCATTAATTGACCATTTATTGTACTTGGTTACATGGTAGAGGCGATATTTTACCTCACAATTTGTATATACGTTCAAAACTCAAAGTCAAACAATAATATCTTAAAAATACATAAATAGTAAGTTTAAATAAAATGAAATCGTTACAACTAATGTAGTTTGTGGTAAATCGATCACGAAACTAAAGAAAAACATGCTTTGTCCTATGGGAAAAATTCGGACAAAATTCAGACCTTGCTATTGATATGAATTCCAGTGAGAAAAATTATAACAATGTGTTCTATAATTTATCATCTTAATTTTCAAAACCTTGCATGATGGGAAACGTATATGATATATATACATGTATATGTAGAGAGAGAGAGAGAGAGAGAGAGAGAGAGAGAGAGAGAGAGAGAGAGGAATGCTCATATAAAAATTAATTTAAACGGATCACGTAAAAAAAAATAACGTCACAGAAAATTATCTTTCACCAAAATTTCAGCGAAATTCTGACACAATCATTTTGATGGTGGATTAACGAAAGACGCAATTTCGTGCAATTTCAACTAAAATTTGCGAAATTTAGAAAGTATTGTATTGATGAACAAAACTTTTGATGATTATAAAGCATCAACAAAGTAAACTTTAAAGCTTGATTACAACTAATGACATTATTTCATCATGGCACGTCAAATGACAAAAGAAAAGGCGTCTCTTATACATGTATATATAATATATTCATAATAAGGAGAGAGAGAGATTGAATTTTTTTTTTTTCTTTGGTAAAAGAATCTTCGTTGCTATATACACACATCCGAAGACTTGGAATCCATCTTTGCTTTACACGTTGTTTCCCTGTGATATAAAATATAACTCTCTTTCCATGATACCTGCCTCAATTAACTCCTCTAGACGCTTTCTTTCTCAATCATTAATTAAAAACACATTTGGGAGAAAAATTAAATAAAATGATATGCAAATCCGGGTTCCCCGATAGCAGCGACAGCTAGAAGAGCCTAATTAATACGATGACAAGCAATACGAGAGAACAAGCCAGAGCCTGCAAGAGAGAATGTCACAACCATATCAATCACAATTCCCGACATAGTTGAGCTCAAAAGCTAAAAAGTAAATAGGCGATTAAAAAAAAGAGAGAATTAATTACCGCGACCGCCGAGGCTGCTAGTCCCGCTCTCTCCCGGGGGTCCTTGCGATAGTGGTTTCCGAGGTAGAGGAACGTGCCGTAGAACCACATTAATGGGAACGCAAAGCCTAGCAGAAAACTAAAACAAGAACAGTAAGCCCAAGAACATGGAAAGAGAGTGAAAGATGAGTGAAACTCACGAAAACCATCCAACTCCGCAGCCAAAGCAAGGCAGGGGTTTATCGTAAATTCCGGTCTGTGGGTCCTCCACGTCTCGGATGAGAGCATATTTCCCCTTGACATCAGTCGCTTGCCCTATGATCGTCATCACCAAGATAAATCTCACAAACTTTCACAGACAAGCGCTCAATAACAAACATCGATAGCGATTTATTTTTCAGAAAAAAAAAATAAAACGGGGACTTGAGAGCGATTATGAGACCATTTTCCATTTACTTTGAAACTAAATGAAACCAAAATTATTATTGGAACCACCATAACTTTTGCTAAGATCACATCAATTTATGTTTTCCTGTACCAATAGCCATATAGTTTCTAGCGATCGCAAAAAAAAGTCTTCACCTTTAATCCTGAATAGAGTCTTCACCTTATCAGGTACAGATGTCGCCAACTCAACCCCGTTTCTCAACCCATCCGCGTCTCCAATGTTCAGATCTGCTTCGCTAAAACAAATTGGTTGAGAGATTGGAAATAAATTGACCAAACATCATCATCGTTTGAACAAACCGAATTCCCACGTCTGAACAGAAGGTGAATGATATATCTATTAGTTGAATAGCTCTTATCATAAAGGAAGAATAGTCATACTTTGATCCATCTTCTCTTGCACTGATGTTTTCCCTTTTGCCTTGTTGTGTAGTGTATATATATATACCTATTTCATAAGACATTAAGACATTAATTAATATCCAATTCTGTTTCGGAACACAATTCTATGCCATTTCTTTGTAAGTCACTCGGGATCAGAAGGATGGGTACGGAAATTCAAGAGCACTAACTAGAATACTCTGAAATCGCAATTATTCATATTGAAAACTTAAAACCCTTTCTATGTAATTTCTGAACAGTTAGGAATGAATACACAGATCGTTGCTATAGAAACCTTACCATTAAGTTCTGGAATCCAAATCAGATTAATTCATCCGAAAATTCGCATCTCATGTACATGGTTAAAAAAACACAAACCAAACAACCCTAGATAACAAGTAAAATCACTGAAGAAAAAAAACGAACGAACAATCGAATTGTAATTTTGACCCGTACACATAATGATCATAAAAAATTTCAAACACCATGCTATTGCTAATACTAAATTCATATCTGGTATGAAAAACAGCGGTAGAAATGCATAACCTAAACCGTATTTATATACGTCAGCAATAAGAACATGAAAGAAGAAGAATCACCTGCCTTTGGATTTGGCAATTCGGAAGGCTAAAGAACAATTCTTTCGATATTTTGAATTTTGATTTTAATTAATTTTGTTGTGTCATAGGGATCAGAAACGGATGCGGAGATAACTGAAGGAAGAGTGTTTGGTTATTTAGAGAAGTGTTTTACATGGCAAGCAAAGCTCAGCTTCAACCATTAAACAACTTGAAAGCTCGAGAAAATTGACCTTCATTCACTTTCTCGTCTTAAATATGGACTTTTTTTTTTTAAAGGGAATATGGACAAGGATAAAATACATTAATGTGGCTTTTTTATATTGCATTTATGTAGCTTCAAATTTTTTTTTCTTTTGGGAAGAATATGTAGCTATAATTGACTTATTATATTATTTTTACAAAAACAAAATCTATAGAAGATAAACTTATTGCCTTTATTTTATTAATTAAAATTAAATATGTTTCGTTTCATTAAATTAAAGTCTGTGCAAGAGATGTACTAGTAGGTAAAAAAGAGAAAATAAAATAAAAAGATAAATCTTTTTCCCTTTGTTTTGCTTTTTATTATTTAAATTAAATATGTAGCTCAATTCAAATTCGTTGAATTAAATTAGTCTGCAAGAGATGCAATGGTAGGTCAGTCTTGAAGTCTAAAACCGAAATGACGATTATATCCTTACTCAGACACTAGCATTCCAGCAGTTATATCGGGATTTTCTTGGAAATTTATATGCCCATGTCGTTGAGTAACTTGTGTTCTGTTCTTTTTTTTGCTTGTATTGCATTTTCTCTTCAGCCGACCCGACTGATTGCGGCAATTGCAAACATTTCTAGAAAGCAGTTTTATGTATAACAGTACTTTTTTTTAATCTATAATGTTTCATATTAATGAAAATGGAGATAAATAAAGGGGCTATTTTGCTAACTAACCAAATCAACCTATTAATATTAAGAGAATAGCCAAAGTTTCATTTAATTAAGGGAATAGCCCAACTAATCTAAACTACCTAAATTACCCTTTCACACAACTCTCTCTCTCTCTCTCTCTCTAGCTGTACACACAGAACACACAGACACGCTCTCTCTCTCTCTCCTCAACCATTGCCAAAGTCACGCCTCCAGATCCGGCGAGCTTGTCCTCTTCGGCGCGTCGAGCCCGGGGTCTTCCAGATCCGGCGAGCCTGTCCTCTTCGGCGCGTCGAGCCCGGGGTCCTCTAGATCCGGCGAGCCCGTTCTCTTCGGCGTGCCGAGCTCGGGATCTTCCAGATTCGGCGAGCCCGTTCTCTTCGGCGTGCCGAGCGGGATCTTCCAGATCCGGCGTCGGTCTCGCGCGGTGGGGTTCCTTGCGACTCTCAAGCTTCGCCACCATTTTCTTCTGGTTTTTCCGGCGAGCACGTGGTCTGCGTTGAAATTTCCAGGAACGAACCCCAGAACCCCCAAATTCGCGGTAAGTTAATTGAATTAACCTACTGGAGTGAGTTAGGTTAATTAATTAACTGATTCATGAATGATTTGAAATTCACAAAAAATTTACAAAAATCATAACTTAAGTCAATTGATATTCAAAGCATTCAATTAATTAACCTAATTCCGAATTCAATCATTTAGTAAATTAATTTTACTCACAAAAAAATCAGAACCTAAACTAATATTCAACCAATAAGTTAATTAATTAACCTAACTCACTCCGGTAGGTTAATTAAATTAACCTATTCGCGAATTTACCAAGGGCGTTATGGTCTGAGCCGAAAATATGGGCTATTTGCTTAATAAAATGAAACTTGAGCTATTCCCCCAATAAGAATGACAAACTTGGCTAGTTACAACATGAAATTCTGATTAGTTGCAATGGCAAGATGTCGCACACAATGTGTTGACAATGTGTCCGACAACTTGCTTGAACACAGATATGGATAAACAACAAAAGTGCAGAAAACAAAGTACACAGGATATGGTTACCCAGTTCGGTGAAACACACCTACATCTGGGGGCACGCTGTCAGTGGAAAGGATTTTCACTATCTTGTAGTCAATAGTACACACAAGGTTATATCTGATTACAATCAACAAATCAATAAAACCTAGAGACTATTACTACCAGTGATCACCTAGACAGGGACTCCCCCTGAATTTGAGCTCCGTCTCAATTCCACTCTTCGAGCAACCTCCTGGCTCGGATGACCTTTAGTCTTCAGTTGTACGTGAACCTTCAATCACGAAAAGCACAAGAACCCAACTCTCACATACACTCAATCTGTGGAAAAGTGTTTGAGAGAATACACCACTTAAAACCAAAACACTCAGCCTCCCAGTCCGCCGGTCTTGCACGTCTAAGAGCTCTAAGTGTTTGATCAAAAGTGTCGAGGCTGCTAAGGGAGAGCACACGGCTTTTATAGCAGCTGGACAATCCTGGAAGATATCTCGGGTTTCCTTACCCGGCCTCATGCGAATATCTCAAAGTAAAGACTCCATCAAAGTGAATATTCGTGCAATGAAGATAGCAGCGGAGGATATCTTGCAATGAAGGCTCCAGCGAGGCAGATATCTTGTAATGAAGACAGCAGCGAGGCAATAACTCAGCAATAAGTCACCAGCGAAGCAATCTGTCGAAACTGGAAACTTGCCTGAAATACTGTCTGCACACACGAGGAAAGATGTCAATCCAGAAGATGAAACATAACACCCGACATCTTTCCATACCACTTGCACTAAAAAATAAAGCCAACAAAACAACGTAACAACAATCTCCCCCTTTGGCTATTTTTTAGGCAAGCACTTCCAGGATCAGTTCTCATACAAGCGTCAAAACCAGAAAGAGAGTCAAAATAAATGACCTCATGACGCATCTCCCCCTGATTGCCTCAAAAAGATACCAAAGGCAAGAATCGACCAACACAGAGGGAGGAACAGAAGCCTGAAAAGGGAATGAGAACTAGGAAAACAGCATATCATTCAGCAGAAAAAGTACGATAAAGCTGTCTTACAAACCATCCAAGAACAAACCACATCAGTCTGAAGCGCAAAAGAGAGAAAAAAAAATGTCTAGAAACGAGAAAAAATACAGACCAGGAAAGAATCAACCAATAGTATCCTGATCATTCTCAGAGACATACACATCATCTTCAGAATCAGAGTCTTCAGTGGCTTCAGAGAAATGAGACCCAGCGGCAGGACCTGGTTGAGACGAGGTGGCAGAGCTCGGGGCAATAAGATCTTTGAGAAGAGCTTCACACATGACTTTCCTGGATGAGAGAGTCTCGATGGTCTTTTTCAGAATCTCAACCTCTTCAAGGAGTTCCTTCACCACTTTTCTCTGAACACCTTCAGTCATGGAACTCAAGTGAAGATTGCTCGCAGGTGCGTCAGATGTCTCGCCAGAAGGTCTGACAAGATCCTGAACATGTTTCCCTTCAAATAATTTGGGACTGAAGGAAAGGGCACCAGGACGCTTACCCACCACATCAGAGCTCCTCAAGATGTTCTTGTTTTGATCAAGCAGAATCCCAGTGATAAGAGAGGGAAAGCCGATGGGAAGCTTTACTGCAAAAGACTTGGCATGTTTTGCCAAGTGATCAAAAACAAAATCACCAAAGTCGAAAGAGGAGCGAGTACCTATCTGAAAAATGAGCCGAGCGAGATCTGCTGTGATGCTGGACCCATGAGAGGAGGGAGCCCAGTTGGCGATGCCAATGCGATACAGGACAGAGTACTTGACGGTGAGCTCGGCAGAGGGCAAAGTTTCCTTAGAGGGCCAGACCTTGGTCTTATTACCAGTAATTTCTTGCACGATGACGTCTAGAGAGGGAACACGATCAGCTGTGATGATCTTCCCACGGCCCAAAAACTTGTTGATCACATCAGGAGAGATCTCAAAACAGTGACCTCTGACAAAGACCTTCCTGAACTCTGGGTCTTCTGGAGAATCAAAGGAAGAGGAGAGATTAACAATGAACTCTTTGACCAGCGCCGGATAGAACACTCCAATGCCAGTGACAGTCCTCAGCATCTCGGCGTCGTGAAGAAGCTCCATAATGGCATCAATTTTCAGCGCCTCAGTGGACAGTTTCTTTTCAGAAAAAATGGCGCGATGATAGACATATCTCCACTTGAGAACACCGTCTTCTTTGTGGAAGGAGACATTATCCATGGGAGCAGCAGGAATATTCTTCGGCAGCTTTTGTCCTCCTACAGACCTTTTGTTTCCCAAACCGAGAGGGATAACAGAGTCTTCTTCTTCAATCACCTGGTCCTCAACAACTGGGGACAAGGGAGTCTGAGCCGGCTTCTTCACACGTTTCTTGATCATGCCCATCTTTTCCCTTTTCTTTTTCTGAGCCGGGATGGGGACAACTGGAGAGCTTTCTTATGAAGACTTCATCTTCTTCCTCTTTTCAGACAGAAGAGTAGCCAAGCACACATCATCATCTCTCTGAGTCTTCTTCTTCAGAGAAGCGAGGATGTCCTCTGCAGCCTCTTGAACCTGATCACCCTTCCTCTTTTGCCCTAGGGAAGATGTGGGCACATCTTTCGTGACATCTTTGTTCAAGCCCATCATGCCACTAATGACATCCTCAGGTGTAGGCTCATGATCATCAGGGCGCGAAATCTTATTTCTAGAACTAACATCAGGGACATTAGGAGCTTTGGGGTTAGCTCGAACAATCTTATGAGGGCTCTCGATAGGAGACTCTCCAGACCTAACTTCTTCTTCGCGATCAGCATTGTCTTGTCCCTTTTCCGAGGAGGAACTGCTGGAGCTTGCTTCTCCTGTGATGTCGGCGATGGAAAGAGCAGCTTTCTTCAGAATAGCACTTCTGGCGGCAGAGAGAGATGGGTTCTTAGGAGGGACCGTCAACCCAGCGTTCGCACCTCCGGCCTGACCATCGGCGCGTATGCTGGGTTTCAGACCTCGAACCCGGACACCATGCATGTTACTCTCAGCCCCAGGTTTCTTTGAGGCGACATGTTTCTTCTTCATCGTGGCTTTCTCAGAAGGAGTGGTAGTACTGATTCCACTTCTCGTCCCAACCATTTTGAATAAAAATTTAGGGAAACTGCCACAAGGGTAACTGTCAAAATGGGTAAGAAAGCAAATTCGGGAAACAAATCTTAAGAGCACTAAAGAAGAATAGAAAATTTCGAAATTCAAACAGGAAATAACTTCCCCTTCTTTCTCGGAAGAGTAACCGTCTGCATGAGTGAGAACATGGCAAGAAAAACGACGTCGCAACTTCAAGTGGGCCTTGAACGTTCCTAGGCCCTGAGAGACAACACTTGGCAATATAGCCCGGCAAATCAGTCGAATGGGCCAACCAGAAACATGGGCCCATGAGAAAAATAACACACCAGTAACACGAACAAGAGTCAGCGAAGGATTAGCGCAAAAGTTAAGACCAAAAAATCCTTCGATAAACAATAATTGCTATTGATCAATAACACATAACCCAAGAGAAGATCTGAGATTTTCAAACCGGTTAGCATCCAAAGCCTTGGTGAAAATGTCTGCAAGCTGTTTCTCGGTGTGAATGTATTCGAGTTTGATCTTCTTTTCTTCCACAAGATCTCGAATAAAATGATGTCTGATCTCAACATGCTTGGTCTTACTGTGTTGAACAGGATTCTTTGAGATGTTGATGGCACTAATGTTGTCGCAGAATAATGTCATGACATCTTGTCCAACATCATACTCAGCGAGCATCTGCTTCATCCAGAGAAGCTGAGTGCAACTACTCCCAGCAGCGATGTATTCAGCCTCAGCTGTGGACAAGGAAACACAGTTTTGCTTCTTGCTGAACCAAGAGATGAGATTGTTTCCAAGGTAGAAACATCCACCAGAAGTACTCTTTCTATCAACCGTGCTACCTGCCCAGTCAGCATCACAGTATCCCACAAGCGTAGAAGAAGTATCATAGGTATATAGTAAACCGAAATCAGCAGTACCTGAGATGTACCTTATGATTCGCTTAGCTTGAGCCAGATGGCTAGCTTTGGGATTGGCTTGATAGCGCGCACAAACACCTACTGAGTAGGCTATGTCTGGTCGGCTGGCAGTGAGATAAAGAAGACTGCCAATGATGCTCCTGTAGAGACTTTGATCAACAGATTCTCCATGCTCATCCTTAGTGAGTTTGATGTGAGTAGCGGTCGGGGTCCGCTTGTGAGAGGATTTCTCCATGCCAAACTTTTTCACCAAGTTTTTGGCATACTTACTTTGGGAAAGGAAGATACCATCATTCATTTGTTTGATCTGAAAGCCCAGAAAGTAGTTTAATTCGCCGACCATACTCATCTCAAATTCTGACTGCATTTGTCGAACAAAAAGATCCACCATCTTGCTTGACATTCCTCCAAAGACGATGTCGTCAACATAAATCTGAGCTATAATGAGATTGCCATTCTCCTTTTTCACGAACAAAGTCTTGTCAACGCCACCTTGAGTATACCCATTCTGCACAAGAAATTGGGTCAGTCTTTCATACCATGCACGAGGGGCCTGCTTAAGGCCGTATAGAGCTTTTCTGAGTTTGTAGACATGTTGTGGAGAGCTGGGATCTGTAAACCCTTTTGGTTGAGCAACATAAACTTCCTCATTCAGGTACCCATTGAGAAAATCACTCTTAACATCCATCTGATAGAGCTTGAATTGCAGGTGACACGAGATGCCAAGCAAAAGTCTGATAGCTTCTAGTCTCGCAACAGGGGCAAAGGTTTCATCAAAATCAACGCCTTCCACCTGTGAATAGCCCTGCGCCACAAGTCTAGCTTTGTTCCGAGTTATATTACCATGTTCATCAGATTTATTCTTAAAAATCCATTTAGTCCTAATGACATTTACATTGTCAGGCTTGGGGACCAGCTCCCAGACTTGGTTTCTTTCAAACTGAACCAGTTCTTCTTGCATAGCATTAACCCAGTATTCATCATCAATAGCCTCATTAACATTTTTTGGTTCAATCTTAGAGACGAAGCAGAGATTACCAATCATTTCCCGGTAGTTAACAGGAGGTTTTGGACGAGTCTTTATTCCTTCACTGATTTCGCCAATCACCTCATGAGCAGGATGATTTTTCTGAATTCTTCGAGAGGGGACTCTCTGTTCAGTCTCAGGAGGGGAGCCTTCATCTGGAACAATGTCGCTAACTTTGTCATCAGCATCAGTCCTGACATTTGGATTTCCAGTGGAGATGTCGTCCAAGGAGTTATCAGCATCTGTCCTGACATCTGGGTTACTGGGAAAAACTTCATCCTCATCATTAGGACTGTTAGTAGCATCATGATCATCATCATTTATCACCACATTTATTGATTCCATTATAGTCTTAGTGCGTTTGTTAAAAACACGGTATGCACGACTATTTCTAGAGTATCCAAGGAATATACCTTCATCACTTTTCGGGTCAAATTTACGCCGTGGATCCCTGTCAGCAAGAATATAACACACTGAACCAAAGACATGGAAGTATTTCACATTTGGCTTTCTCCCCCTCCATATTTCATAATGAGTGCTGGAAGTACCTGGACGAATAGTAACTCTATTGTGAATATGGCAAGCAGTATTGAGAGCTTCAGCCCAGAAATGTGGTGGAATATTCTTGGCCAACATCATTACTCTGGCCATTTCCTGAAGGGTTCGATTTTTCCTTTCAACAATTCCATTTTGTTGAGGTGTGATAGGAGCTGAGAACTCATGTGCTATCCCTTCTTCAGTACAAAACTTAGCAAAACTCATGTTCTCAAATTCCCTCCCATGATCACTCCGAATTCTGATCACTTTGCATATGCTCTCTCCTTTTTCTCTCTGAACCTTCTTACAAAGAGCTTCAAAAACAGCAAAAGTGTCAGATTTTTCACGAATAAAATCAACCCAAGTGTACCTGGAGTAGTCATCCACACAGACGAACACATATCTCTTCCCTCCAAGGCTCTCGACCTGCATTGGTCCCATCAGGTCCATGTGGAGAAGTTCCAGAACCCGAGATGTGGTAAGATGTTGCACCATCTTGTGGGACTTCTTGACCTGTTTCCCAACCTGGCACTCACCACAAATTTTACCTTCGACAATCTTCAGGTTTGGGACACCGATGATAGCATTCTCAGAGACAATTTTCTGCATACTCCTGAGATTTAGATGACCAAGCTTTTGATGCCACAGCTTGGTTTCATCAGCTTTGGTCAAGAGACACTTGCTGGTTGGTACGGGGTTCCACATATAGCAGTTGTCACGAGATCTGTTTCCTCGCATAAGTTCATCCTGATCTTCATTAATCACCACACACTTATCACGAGTAAAGTTGACATGCAAATTCAGATCACAAAGTTGACTAATACTAATGAGATTAGCAGTGAGTCCTTCTACCAACAAAGCCTCAGTCAAACAAGACATACCAGGATAGTTTAATTGACCTTTACCCACAATTTTGGCTTTGACTCCATCTCCAAAGGTAACATGGCAGTTGGAGTAAGGTTTTACGTTGGTCAGGAAGGTGTGATCACCAGTCATGTGACGAGAATAGCCACTGTCGAAGTACCAGTCATTCCCGGTGGAAGCACTCAGAGAGGTGTAGGCAATATTGGCACGATAAGAGGTATTTTTCACTCTCCATTCAAGCCGAGTAGCAGGTTGTTGATGAGAAGAGACACTTCTGTGGATGGACCTGTGTTGACGGATATTTCTCTCATACAAACGATAGCATAAAGGACGGATATGTCCCTTTCTTCCACAATAATGGCATACCCAGCGAGGTCTGTTGACAGGAGACCTGTTTGGTCCAGATTGATGATATCGAGAAATGTCATGAAATTTGTTGTTACCAGATGGTTGAGGCAAGTTTCGTGACATCTGGCTAGTCTGCTTTTGAGGAACGAACGTAGTCTGGGATGATGAAGCTCCATGGGTATATCCAAGTCCCTTCATGTTCTTCGCGGGTTTGCCGATGGTGAGGATTTTGTCAAGACTGTCAGTCCCAGAATTCAGCATTCTAACAGTTTTAGTCATGTGCTCGAGTTCGCCATTCAGACGACTGACTTCCTTCTTTAGATCCACAATAGTCTCCAGAAGTCTTGCTTTATCTTCAGTCAGGGTAAGGATGAGAGCACCCTGTTTGTCTAGAATCTGAGATTCCTCAACCCATTTGGTATGAAGGGTATTGTAGGCTTCATTCATAGCATCGTCAGATAGTTCATCATCAAGAACATATTTCTGAGAGCATTCACCAAATTCATTAGTAGACTCATGAGTATGAACAGAAGCAGTAAAGGCTACAAAATTACTTATCTGATCTGAGTCGCTCTCTTCATCTTCTTCATCCGAAAGAGTAGCGTTGTATCCCTTTTTCTGTTTCTTGAGAAAGTTGGGACACTCCTTCTGAATATGTCCAAATCCTTCACACTCGTGGCACTGAATGCCTTTGCCTTTCCCAGATCGTTCACCACTTTTACTATTCCTGTGAGGATAAGCATTTTTCTGGAAACGTTGTTGGAAGTTGTCCTTGACATCTTGTGAGACATTTTTCCCATTCATCTGATTGAGTCTTTTCATGACCCTGCCATAGTTTTTTGCAAGCATAGCAATAGTATCATCAATATCATTGTCAGAGTCTGAATATACCTGATCCCTTGGTTCATGAACAGAACTTTTGAGGGTCATCCCTCTTTGTTTCTTTTCCACCTTAGGAAGAGAGAGTTCAAATGTCATGAGAGATCCCATTAGCTCGTCGAATTTCAACGTCTTTAGGTCATGAACTTCCTCAATGGCCGTGATTTTCATCTTGAATCTAGAGCTCAAAGCTCTCAGGGTTTTTCGAACAAGATCTTCATCTGTCATGGGTTTTCCGAGAGAATATGATTCATTGGCGAGATCACGAATGCGAACGTTGAACTCAGCGACAGTTTCGTCCTCGAGCATCGTGAGAGCTTCAAAATTGGTTGTGAGGTACTGAAGTTTTTGTTCCCGGACCTTTGTAGTTCCCTCATAGGCAACAGCGAGGATTTCCCAGGCCTCTTTGGCAGTAGTGCAAGTATTTATCAACCTGAAAACATCTTTATCAACACCATTAAATATAGCATTGAGAGCACGGGAGTTACCAAGGGCCGCCTCATCCTCAGTGGGGGTCCAGTCTTTTTCCGGCTTGGTTCCAGTTGGGCTCCTTTGTCATCAGTAGTCACAGGAGCTTCAAACTCATGTATCACAGCTTTCCATGTTCGACTGTCCAGGGACCTCAAGAAGGCGGTCATGCGTGCCTTCCAATATCCATAGTTGGTTCCGTCGAGTACTGGAAGGCGATTGACAGAACCTCCTTCTCGGGAACTATCCATAATAGGCAATCAGAAAGAAAATACAGGAAACCACCTAAGAGATCAAGGTGCCTGCTCTGATACCAATTGAAATTCTGATTAGTTGCAATGGCAAGATGTCGCACACAATGTGTTGACAATGTGTCCGACAACTTGCTTGAACACAAATATGGATAAACAACAAAAGTGCAGAAAACAAAGTACACAGGATATGGTTACCCAGTTCGGTGAAACACACCTACATCTGGGGGCACGCTGCCAGTGGAAAGGATTTTCACTATCTTGTAGTCAATAGTACACACAAGGTTATATCTGATTACAATCAACAAATCAATAAAACCTAGAGACTATTACTACCAGTGATCACCTAGACAGGGACTCCCCCTGAATTTGAGCTCCGTCTCAATTCCACTCTTCGAGCAACCTCCTGGCTCGGATGACCTTTAGTCTTCAGTTGTACGTGAACCTTCAATCACGAAAAGCACAAGAACCCAACTCTCACATACACTCAATCTGTGGAAAAGTGTTTGAGAGAATACACCACTTAAAACCAAAACACTCAGCCTCCCAGTCCGCCGGTCTTGCACGTCTAAGAGCTCTAAGTGTTTGATCAAAAGTGTCGAGGCTGCTAAGGGAGAGCACACGGCTTTTATAGCAGCTGGACAATCCTGGAAGATATCTCGGGTTTCCTTACCCGGCCTCATGCGAATATCTCAAAGTAAAGACTCCATCAAAGTGAATATTCGTGCAATGAAGATAGCAGCGGAGGATATCTTGCAATGAAGGCTCCAGCGAGGCAGATATCTTGTAATGAAGACAGCAGCGAGGCAATAACTCAGCAATAAGTCACCAGCGAAGCAATCTGTCGAAACTGGAAACTTGCCTGAAATACTGTCTGCACACACGAGGAAAGATGTCAATCCAGAAGATGAAACATAACACCCGACATCTTTCCATACCACTTGCACTAAAAAATAAAGCCAACAAAACAACGTAACAACACAACAAATTTCACTAAATAAAGGTTTGAGTTTAGGGTGAGTTTAATTTCAAAAGATGGGATTCTTTTTAATTAACGATCTTAATTATAAAAAAAATAGGCTTATAATTACATTTTTCATTTTCTTAAAACAAAATTATTATTTTTTATTAAATTCTTCCTACCGCTTCTTGACCCTTGTATACATCCCTGGCCACCAATAAAAAATACTCATATCATTGTAATTTATATGTTGGTTTGCGGCATATACATTGTCAATAGATATCATTATTAGGGGGTTGGTCGTCGGTCTTCATGTTCTCTTCGAAAAGTTGAATTTTTTTGTCTCTATCAAATAAAGAATATAAAAAAAAAATTAACTAAGATTGCGCATAAAAAAATTTCTCGGACACGCTTCGATGGTCAACATTAGTTTAATTGCTATGTGAGGTGAAACCTAAGTTTCATTCTATGAGAGAGAGAGAGAGATATCAAATTTTCTCAAACTCGTGTTTAATGGGGTATTTATCGGATCTTAGATGCTAAGTGGCCAAACGGAAAGAACTTACGCAAGGGCAAACGGGAAAAAATCCGAATGCACTCATTCATCTCTTGACATGCTAATTCATAATAGTCTTTTGCCACCCAATTACTATAAATGCAAGTTGAATAAGCTCTAGATTTTATTGATGTTTATATTTTTAACTAATCATGTACAAAAAAATATGTGAGAAAAGTAGATGAGCATGAAGAAAAATACTCTCTCAATGCCAGGTTCATACCTCTTGATTGTAAAGAGCACAAGAGATTCCATAGCGCTTATGTGATTTGATTGTACTCTATTTCATCTTAAAAGAAGTTTAGTTTATCAAGAGAAAGGAAATAGGTTAGAGAATTTTACTTAGCTCGATCGGTGTTTGGGAACGATTTCAAAAATTCACGAAGTTATCAAAAATCAAATGTGTGAGGGACCCAATGATGTGATTTTATTGTGATATATTCATCTTATGAGGGTAAAACCTACTATTTCTACTAATTACTCTTGGTAAATTATAGATATTCTAAAAAAATGTTACACCACCTACCAAGTTTTATATAATAATAGTATACGACTCAAACAGTGGAGTCGTATATTATAGTTTCTTTCATCGTTACAAAGAGGTAATATACCATAAGAATTTTGGAATTTTGATCACGGTTTGTTCTAAATTTTTTTTAAAGTGGATATTTATATCTCATATATCAAGATTAATTTTTAATTAAAAAATATATTTTTTTTAAAAACATCATAAAGATGGTAATTATGCCAATAGCCCAATAGCTTATTTTGTTTTTTAAAAAAATGTGGAGCCAAAGTTTCATTTTATTGAAGAAAAAAAAATAGCCCACCCGTAGTAAATTAATTAATTAAAAAATAAATTTACTTTTAGTTAATTAATTTATTGCAGACTTAGTAAACTGTTTTTTTTTTTAATAAGATGAAACTTTGACTAGAATATTCTTAAGAGAATGGCATAACAAATTCTTCTATAAAAAATGTAATTAATTAATATCGTTTCTAGTTTTTATCCGAAAATTTTAAGGAAACTTACATAACTAGCCTAAAACATGAATCATTTTTCATATCTCACTCATGTTTTCAAAATATTATTGAAAGTAACCGTCTCTTTTTTCTTCGGACAAAAATATCATTGTGTTCCAAATTCGATCAACAGTCATTGAAATCTGGTCAACAACCATTGAAATCTAATCAACAGATTTTGAAATCTAATTAATAGTTTTTAAAATTTGGTTAACAATGATTGAAATCAAGTTCAAAATATTGGTGCATTGAAATCTAATTAACAGTTATTGAAATATGATAAACATTTATTGAAATTTGATCAATATTTATTGAAATCTGATTAATATGATTATTTATAAAAAAAATAATAAAAAAAGTTAACCGTTAATATAAAAAAAAAATTACGAAAAACATTGAAATTTTTTTTACGAAAAACGGTTATTTGAAGCTATTTTCACAAAATTTTAGTATTCCTTCGAAAAACCAGGAAAAAAAATATTATAATTCAATGACTTTGACTATGCTAACTTTCAACAATGTTTCTCCGCACACTCTGTTGTCGTTAATCAGTTGTAATAAATTTCCTCTCTATTTCGTTCTCTCTCTCTCTCTCTCTCTCTCTCTCTCTCTCTCTCTCTCCTTGAAATAGAATCGACACGAGAGAGGCATCGAGCTCTGAAGAAACAAATCCAGGCGGCGAGCGAGAGAGATCATGTTGAAGGGAGGTCTAGGACCCAGCCTCAAGCTCTCTGTCCCTCGGGACGAGGCTTCTTTCGCCAAATTCCTGTAACTCTCTCTATCTAACTCCGTGTATATCTAAATGTGTATCCGTGTATCGAATTGTTGCTAAATTGAGTGGTTTCGTCTTTAATCCGAGGCAGGACGGAGAGCGGGACGTTCATGGACGGAGATCTGCTCGTCAATAGAGATGGAGTTCGGGTTGTTTCTCAGAGTGAAGTCGAAGTGGTAATATTTAGTTCTATAAGATTTTAAATTATGTACCTTTGACCATGGAATCTGCTATGCAAGTCCTATTAGAGAAAGAAACAGCTTGGAAGCTTTGCCCTTTCAGTTGAAGAGATTTCCGTTTTAATGATGTTATAGCTTTTGATTTCTCTTGCTCCAGGAGTGAAATTTTACACGGAGTTCTTCATCATCTTTGTGAAATTTTAAACTTTCGGTTTTTCGAATTTTGTTCAGCCGCCGCCGATTCTGCCGACCGACAATCAGCTGTGTTTGGCTGACGTAGACACCATTAAGGTCATTGGAAAAGGGAATGGTGGGACTGTTCAGTTGGTGAGACACAAATGGACTGGCCAGTTTTTTGCTCTCAAGGTATAAGCATTCCTATATTTAGCTTTAGGGTATAGAAAGTCCGAGAAAAAAAATTGAGAATCCATTTTATTTTCTCTATGTTATTTGTATTGAGGAAAAATTGAAGGATAGATAATATTAGGGAAACTCTATAAATTAAATTGGATTTAAAATAAGAATATGTCCGTCTCTTTTTCCCGCAAAATTTCCCTAACTTCCAAATAGAATAGAATTTTTTTTTTCTCACACTTTTAATTTCAAATTTCATTTTTTTAATTTTTCAAATGACATTTTATGATATTCTAGTCATGCATACATGTCATTTCTTCCCTCAACTAGTATCATTATGCTAATGGCAATATGAAGTATTTATCCGAGTGCGTAGAGTACAGTATCTCAGAATCAGATGCGCATTAACAAGTTAATCGTAGTTTTATGATGTTAGAATTATGTTTATGAGATCTAGTTATAGGTTCTTTAGATCTTGTCATCGTTCTTGTTGCGTAGATAAGTTTTATTTTTCCCCAGTTGAGTGCAAGTTTAGGCCAAAAGCAATCTGATAAGCCACAAATTCGTTCACATACGTGCCTCGTCCGAAGTGTGTGAAATAGGCAGGGTATTAGAGTCCATTTGTACTCGGTGGAAGTAGGTCTTTTTGGTATTTTTTATAGGGAAAATAATAGATATATACCATGTCTTTTAGTAGTATGTCGAGTTTAACCTTTGATTTTCAAAAATATCGAATTCATATCTTCTTTTTAACTAAAATGACGAAATTATAACCTGAAATGAATAAGCATGTCGTAAATCTCCCTTTCATTGATATTAACTCTTATATAAGAATATCCGAATGAAATCCAAATCAGTATCCTAATTTCTAAATTCCAAAATTTGAAATAAAAATAGCCTTAAATTAAAATTAAATAATAAAATTCATATCTCCCAAGAGATGACTTAATTCCAGGTTCGAATTGCAACTCTAAATCCTGGGTTCTCTGTTCGAATCTGTGATTTTGATGACTATCAACTGTCGATTTTTACCATTTTGCCTCTTTTTGTGTTCTTCACGATTAAGTGACTGTAGTTTATCTTTTTTGTTTTTAAATAAATTACATATATAGCGTGAACGAATAAAAATAATTGGTGTTTACATATGAATATTATAGTCAACGTCGATGAAAAGTCAATAAAAAGAAGATTCGTAGCATTGTTGTCTATTTCAGGGTATAATTTCGTCATTTTAGTTAAACAAAGGGTATGAATTCGACGTTTTTGAAAACCAAAGATTAAACTCGACATTTCATTAAAACAAGAGGCATATATATGTCATTTTCCCTTTTTATATACTGTTGTAGTAATGGAAACAAGGAAAGGGTGAGGTTAGTCATTCACTCAGTTATTTTGTACTGTTACCGCAGAGCATGGTCCTCACAAAAGGCCGGTTGACTATTTGTATTTCTCAGTTCATTAATACAAAATCATGACCTTGCTTCTAGTATCTTTTCTTTTATTTACACTTATAGCTTTGTCCGATTCACTCGAGGTAAGATTGCGCCAACAACTTCCCACGAAATTTATGATGGGAACGATTAATGATGATTTTATTTTTAACCGAGGAAGAAGCATCATTGCGTATCCGTGCGAGACCATTAAAACTTCCACAAATAATTATACCTGTTTTATCATTTGTTGCCCTGAATGTACACTTGCTTTGTTGGCTGCTAGTGTGTGAAATTGAAGGCGTTGGATCATTGGTTGATGGTTATCTCTTTGGGTTTTAATTTATTTGTTTGAATGTCTACTCATTCACTATTTTTTTTTGTCAACGAAATGCACTATAGCCTTCATCAAGTGTTTTCACTTCTCCAGGTTATTCAGATGAACATTGAAGAGTCTTACAGAAAGCAGATTGCGCAGGAGTTGAAAATTAATCAATCGTCAGATTGCCCTTATATTGTAGTCTGTTACCAGTCCTTCTATGATAATGGAGCCGTTTCAATCATCTTAGAGTATATGGATGGTGGATCTCTCGCAGATTTCCTGAAAAAAGTTAGATCAATTCCAGAGGCTCATCTTGCTGCAATTTGCAAGCAGGTGAGAGTATATATACATAAACATATGAAGTAAAATATTAGTCACTTACAGAAATAAGTTGTAATATGGCTACTTTCTTTGACCCAATGATGTAGGTGCTCAAGGGTTTGATGTATCTTCATCATGAAAAGCACATAATCCACAGAGATCTAAAACCATCAAATTTGCTGATAAACCATAGAGGAGAAGTCAAGATCACAGACTTTGGTGTGAGCGCAATAATGGAGAGCACGTCCGGTCAAGCAAATACTTTCCTTGGCACGTACAATTATATGTCTGTGAGTAACCTTGTTCAGCATGTTCATGCCTCTATCACTCTTTCTCACTGCTGCTATATATAATGAACAAGTGCTAAATGTTTTCATCTTGATTCTTATGCAACCTTGTCAACAGCCTGAAAGGATTACCGGAGGCGCGTATGATTACAGGAGTGACATCTGGAGTTTAGGACTGGTTTTGCTCGAGTGTGCTACAGGGAAATTTCCATATATGCCCCCGGAGGACAATGAAGGATGGGTTAACTTTTTTGAGCTCATGGCTGCCATTGTAGATGAACCACCACCTTGCGCTGCTTCAGACCAATTCTCTTCCGAGTTCTGTTCATTCATCTCTGCCTGGTAAATAATATCTCTGACCTTAGTATTCGATTGGGACGAACATTCTTTACCTTATTCTAACTAGTTTCCTTAAACCCGTTTGAATTATAAATTTTTTGTTCTTAGCTTGACCTTCATTTCCACTGAAAGTTTGACTTCTAATGCCATTCACTATATAACCGTTCCTTGGGTTATACTAAATATCACACAAATTTTCCATAGACACTGTTCCTAATTTAGAATCCTTACAAAGTTCACAATCCATACAGTATTATGGTTTTTATTCTTTTCTTACCTACCTACTAAGTAGTAGACTTCTTTCGAGGATGTTGAAATCTGGTAATTACATCACTAACATTTCTACCCTGGGCGTCCTTATTTATATTTCAGTCTACAGAAAAAATCCAAGGATAGACTGTCAGCACATCAACTTCTGGTAAGTAGACATTTTATTTCTCTCTTTTTTGTCATCCCCAACTTAATAAGGTAGCGAGTTCTCTGTGCATACACATATCTGATGTCCCTTTTTCTTTCCTTTTCTTGATATATAACCAGAGCCATCCTTTTATCACCTTGTACGACGACTTGGATGTTGACCTCGAATCATACTTCAAGAATGTGGGATCTCCACTTGCAACCATGCATCTCCCGTGTAAGTTTCAAGGCTGAGTCTCAGTTTGGATTTAATGCTGAAGTTGAAAATTCTTGGTGCTTTTTCTAGTGCTACCTCTTTAAATGTTGGTCGCAGAAACTAAGAATTACTTGCACTTGTCTGTAATTATTAGTAAGGTTCTTATATATTTCTGAACATGGGGGTGTTCGTTCAAGGTAAGTGGTTAGATTTATAAACCACAGACTTGATAGGGAAGAACTGAAATATTTGTCTTTAGGGTTTTTAAAAAAGCATAAGGCTTGCATATATGAGCTTTCTAAGTGGCAGCGTTTATGCCTATAGAATCTTGTCAAAGTTCCAAGTTTATGGTATGCTCTGTGTTACCGGTCAGCATAGGTATTGTAATACATATGCAATATTTTCCATGCTAAAACTCATTACAATGATATGAACTGTAGGATAAAGATGCTTATGGTTTTGTTCTGACCAATTCCACAATTTGTATCTCCACCCACTTCACTTGAGAAGCCCAATATTTATGTTTCACAGAAGTATTTGATTTTTTTATATCTGGAGAAATTCATCTGCACGTTATAGATACTCTTTATACTCACTGATTAAAACATTACTTGTAGAGTTATGATGAAGCAAGAGACAGAAGTTAGAGATGCTTAATTTCCAAGTACTAGATGAATCAAGCTACTGTCAGCACGGAGGAAATAAAGAAATCTCAACCATCGTCTTAAACAAACTGTTGTAGTCTTCTTAAGGGTTTGACAAATCAAGAACTAAGATGCTCTTTAGATTTTCTTTTTTCTTTGGGGATAAACTGTAAATCAAGGTTTTTGTAATAGTAATTCTCTATTTTCTGCTTGAAGAACTCGGAAATATGATGCATTAACGATTATTGTATAAACGTACTCAGTTAATTTCACCAAATTAACAGAAAGGTATTCAAAATATTTACCGGCCTCTTCTACCTCGTTTTCATCACTGAAGGCATATCGCAACGCTCAGTACACATTAGTATTAGAATTACAATTTAGCCTAAGCTAAAAAAAAAAAAAATCGATAGGCTTGAATCAAGTTTAAATGATTTGTCATTATTGAATACAAACTCAGAATCCTAAAACAGGAACACCTAATAAGTGTTTTTAGGATTTTTTCTTGAACTTCCTTGCAGGTTTCAAGTCCACAACAATGACACTGATGTTGTCCTTGCTTCCCTTGTGGAGGGCGAGCTTGGAGAGGTACTCGGCCGCGGCTTGAGCAGCGAGGTCAACTCCAACGCCCCTCGTGTCCCCCGACAACGAGTCTCCGTACTTCTTGTGCCACATCAGAATCCGCCTCCGAGCAACATCGCACGCCTCCTCGTTCGTCATCACATCCCACAGCCCGTCCGTGGCGATCACAAGGCATTCGTCTTCCTTTTCCCGAGAGACAAACATCACCTCCGGGTCCGGAATGATCCACGGTTTCAAGTATCTGTCGCCTGATGATGCCCCAGAAAAGATATTAGACCCCCCCAAAAGCTAATTTAGTTTTTTTTTTAAAAAAAAGAAAAAAAAAAGTATTTAGATTGCGCACCGATTGATCTTGACATTGCAAGAACGCCGAAGAGGCGAGAACCATTCCACTGTATGACCTTTCCTCCGGCGGCCTCTATTCTTTCGCATTCGTCTTTTCTGTCGGGCTGCAATCGGTCATAGAGAATCGCGTGTGTAAGTAAGTGTTATCGATTTTTTAATTTAGAAAACCCATGAAAAATTGAAAAAGTGGATTTTTTTTTTCCGTACTTTGTGGTCAACTGACAATGGCACCGGCAGTTTTCCTCTGTACAGAACTGCTCGGGAGTCTCCGCAGTTTGCGACTATAACGTGGGTCGGACAAACGACGGCGACCACTGCGGTGGAGCCGGCAGTTTCGGGCGCGACGGGTTGGATTTCGCTGCACGTTTCTCCTTCGGATAATCCTCCTACCTCGGAGTCAACTTTGGCGAAACATTTCAAGAAAACCATGTTCCACAAGTCCCGCCAATCGCTCTCCCCGGAACATGCGCTTCTCGACCGCGATTTTGCGGCTTCTTTGACCTCTTCAGCCAATGCCAAATGGAGTCTCTCTCGGCAGTAATTAGCGACCTACAAATTTAGCACTTTTTTTTTAGGTTTTTGACAAAAATCGACCTTGCTTAGTATCATTATGATCATTATTATTACCTGGCTACCGCCGTGACCATCGTAGACGCCGTAAAAATGTGCGGTCCTCGATTGACCGATCCGCGGACTCGTGCCATTCAAAGGGTGGTAATTGTCTCCGAGCATCTCAAGAGGGATCTCCAATAATCTCGGGATGATCGCAACATCGTCTTCCATCTCGGGTCTTCTTCCGCAGATGGATTTAAAACCCCAAAGCGGCAAAGACTCGACACCAAACACAACAGGACTGCTTCGGGTTCTGTTTGGTGTCTTTCTCGGAGACATCTCAAGAGACATAAATGGTGCCTCCAGGACCAGCTCATTAGACCCATCGTTTCCCTTAATATTTCCCTCAAAATCGGGTTCTCTCACCTTAGTGTGCGATTTAGATGGCGGCTCGGAGCACGGGTTATAGTTTACGAAAGTTTTACCAAGCTCATATTCTAAGCTCTCTCTTAAAGGCCTAGAATGGCTAAGACCCTGGGCTGATTCACAAGGCGGGTTGTTCGGCTTGGAATCGGGGTCTGAAAACAAGGTTGATGTGTTTGCTATGAAAGTGAAGCCACTAAACTCAACTTGGGTAGTCCCTGCTGAGTCATCATGGATCAAGCTTCCTAACACAAATGGTACAGCAACTCTGGACGATCTCTTCTCCATAAACCTTTCACTAGCTCAGCCTTAATGGAAAGAGAAAGCTAAACTCTTTCAGCCAGAGAGAGAGAGAGAGAGCGTATGTGGTAGCTACTTCGGAAAAACAAGCTTTTAAATTTACAAGGAAAAAGAAAAAAGAGATTGCACAAAGAAAAAAAAAATCTAGATGCAATGGTATTCCCATGAGCAAAGGCAACTCATACCTACCTCATAATAAAATTGGGTATCATTTTCCTTTTTTTGTATGACTTTCATGTGCCAAACAAACCACCTCCAAATCACTTAATTCAAAATATAAAAGAAAAACACCTAAAAGTTGAAAAAGAAACAAAATAAAGGTGAGCCTGAGTCACGACTCACACCTACTTTTCGATCCAATTTCCAAATATATCTCTAGTCTCTTTCCGAAATGATAATATTTGCAAAAGTAATAGCTAACTTTCTGGTGAATAGTGGGAACAAAGAAAGAACAGATGGCATGATAAATAATGTTGTTTTTTCTTCTTGGTTTGCTTACCGTTTTAAAACTCTGCATGCATTTGCTTACTTATATGTGTGAATGTGTCTTCGAAAAAAACCTTAAAATATAAAAATTGGATATTTATGTCAGATAATCTCATCACGTGTCGACCAAGGATAGGTTCTTAAGATTTGTTAGGGAATCGGAATTTGACTTCAAGCAATGCATCTTACATGTACCGCTCATTAAGAGAAAATAATCGAGATCTTATTTAAATAAAATATATTTTTTTATGATGAGAATCATTTCTCTCTCCTTCTCTCTCTAAAATAATTTATCCTCTCTCTAAAATAATTTATATTCTACCTCTTTAATTTATTATTACAATCATCTTTTAATTTTTTTTGCCAAATAATTTTTTTGATGTCAGCAACACTAAGACACGTGGCATCTAATATGACTGCATCTACTATTAAAAATCCATGCTTTATTTTTTACAATCTATAAACGCCACTTTGATAAATTTTAGATTAATAGACCTAAAAATTTAGATTATTTACTATAAATATAAATTATATCTATTTTTTATTTTATTTTTTTACTAATTTTACCAAATACCAATAGTTATTCTATAAACATCTATATGCATTTTACAACAATAATTTTTTTAAACAGAAAAATCTAAAGCACTATATCAAAAGCCGAATGACTATTGTTTGGTCCAACTATCTATATATTAAGGATATAACTCAACTCATATATATGTCTTACATAGTGTATGTATGCGCTTTGTGGTAATTTTAATTATTTTTTAATTATTAAATAATTATGCTAAAATTTTAACATATGAGATCTAGAAGGGTCGTATCTTTGATTATATTACACATATTCGTACTACACATGTCCTCCTTATATGTGTGATTGATTAGATATTAAGGAAAGAATAAGGACAATTCCTGTGATTGTTATTAATTTAGTACATATTGAAAAAGAATAGTAATATCTTGTTTCTGACCGAAATGAAGCAAAAACTTAGAAGACTCATAAACAGAATTATGCACGTTTGAACTTTCTTCCATGGGACTCGTAAACAAATTTTTTTTTGCCGTCAAGTGCGAGATTCAAATCCATATGTCTAATGAGTCATCGGTTGTTAATAACTTTTTTTATTAATTATCCCAATAAACGATTACATGTCCAAATATGGTCCATTCTCAAAAACAAATATTAAAGGGATCACCATTACCTTTAAATAGATTCTGACTCGGAAAAACAAAAAACAACTTTTTTTTTTATGCAACAAAAAACAACTCTTTAGACTCGGCCTCTGGGCAACTCCAACCCATTTCTCATATTTTATGTTAATTCAACACAATTTTTGTGTTGATTTAGCACCAAATTTTTTTCCAACTCCAATCACAACATCAAATTTCACACTAAAAATACTATTCATCATTATTATATTATTAAAATTATACAATCTCTTTATTAATAAATAGTTTAATAAATAATTATAATGTTTATATTTTTTAATTAAGTGATTAAAATTATTTATTACTTACCAATATTTAAAAAAAACTAAAATAAATAAAATTATGTTATTGTTTTAGTTTTTATTTTATTTTGTGTGTTTAATTTAAACTTTGTAATCTATGTTTAAATTTTTATGTATTGTTATTTTGTTTTAATGTATTTTTGTAGTCAATTTATGAATTTTGGTGTTTTATAAATATTTGTAAGGTTATATATATGTATAAATAAGTATAAAATAAAAATAAAAATAAAAAATAAAAAAAAAAATTTGCCGTGTGAACAATGTCACGCTAAATTTGGCGCGGCACTGTACAACACTGCAAATTTGGTGTTGGTTTTGCAGTGCGGTTAGAGGAAAAAAAACGGTATATTTGAGAGTATGGTTGAAGATGACCAGACGTCAATTATTAATATACATCCCAAGTTGATAATTTTGCATCCCAACAATCATTTAAAAATAAGATTTTGCGCATCATATAATAATGTTTTTGAATCCCAAGAAATTTCTACTTTTTCTCCCTGGAATTAGTTTAGAACCGTCCAAGGATAAAACTGCAAAGAAAAAGTGCCACGTAATGAGGTTTAAAGGAAAGGCGACATTCCAAGCAAAAGAATAAAAAATTTAAAGGTAACATGACATGGCAAAATATTATATGCGTCCCGGGGGAGATGTATAATAAGTTAATAACTACTTCCAAGATACATGCACTGACAAATAATTAAATTAAATGTATTTATCTTTTGGGATTGATTTCACCAAAAAGTCTAGAACTTAGCAAGCTTTTAACTTCTCATTTTATGACACCTATCCGATGTTTCAGTCAGTACTTTGAGACCGACCTGTACTGGAAAATTTAGAAAACGACAAATGCACTAAATTTAATCTAAGATATATCATATACATAAGTCGTAAATTATAAATTGGGCCAAAATATTTTTGAAGATTATATAATTAATACGACATGGCCATGGCATTAGGCTGAAGCTCGCGGTCAAAAATATTTGTACCCATCTGCAGCGTGGCGCGATGACTGAGCAACAAATTACAAAAAGCTATATTTTCTCAACGAAAAATGGGACGAAAGATCTAAGATTTATGACACTAATAGTTCAAACATATAATAGAATACGAAATAAAAAGCGACTTATAAAGAAAAGGACAGAGATGTTGTATAACATGTGTTTGTTTAGTTGATGAGTGTTCGTGCAAAATTTTGTCAACTTTTGTTGTTCTTTTGCACACCAAGATCTCTTGAAATCGACATGCTATTTTCATGCTTCATTCTCGCCAATATCGTGAATAATCTTTGACTTCTCTATGTCGTACTGCATATATTGTTAGAATGCAATCACGCACGGTGCTTCACCCAAGGATGATTATCATGATTGATCGTACCGAGTCACGAAGATGACGGGTGTTTGGAAACTTTTAGAGGCACCTATTTGTCATCACCAATTCCATGTTGCACTGCCATTTGCTCTCGACACAATATGCCTCCCCAGATCACGCTCGATTTTTGGATGACTTGGCCGGAAAAGGTTCATTGACATCATGTGACTTGCTTTATTTCATATTCCTCGTCATTCCATCAAATGGTTCTATGGTTCTCAATCTGACATGGAATTGGGTCAGCCACTACAATCCGTCTACAAAGACCTTTCTCGAGGAATAAAATCTGCAAGTCTAGCTTCATGGTCAAGTCTTCGTCCTCTTTTCACCCACACAATATCTCTATTAGTTCACTCTTGCTCGTCTTTGCGTCTTTCCTCTCCATGTGGGTGGATGTGGTATTGTGGATAAATTCTTCAACTATTCTTATCACCTCACCAACTAGTATTGGAGCGGCAATCTCTTCGCCTTCGACCGTGTTTTCTTTTAAATCTACTACTCTTTCTCCCACCACTTGCGGACTTCCGCATATCTCGCATCCCCTCTCGTATAATGATTTTCTTTGTTGCATATTTTTTCTTCTTTCTTACCTTGAGAAGCTTGTATACCATCATTTATAGTGCCATGTTCCTTTTATCTAGCTCGAGCATTAATTTTCTCATATCCCTTGCTTCCTCAACTAGAATTTATCTATAACTAACTTTCCTCTTGCTCGATTTGAAGGTTATTCTCCACTTTCATTCCCTCGTAACTAATGGCTCATGCGCTCAATCGGTGTGGGATAAAATGGTGTTTCCCACAGAAAACATCAATCAACAAGTGCTACGTTTTAAATCTTTCTCAAATGTATGTTGACTATCTTGAAGATCTCTAGACAGAGACCTAAGGTTAGAGATTTGGTTAGAATTGTACTAATGAATCAATCGTCCCTAGTCTCTAACTTTTAACTTTTATTTATAGTTGAATGTGACGGGAACATAGCCGCTTATTTGAATTAGAAGTTTTTCATTTTAGCTATGATCTTGGCTTGTTTGGTTCTCTTGTGGTTTAGTTCACCGTCATCACTTGTCTTTTGCTTGTCTCTGCGTTAAAATTCTAGTTAAACTATCTAAATATTGAGAAAATAACCCAATCTAGCTAAACTATCTAAATATTTAAAAAATAGCCCAAACCATAATTTACCTTGCCGGAAATCGAAGGTGGAAAAAGAAACTTTTTTTGTTCTCTTTTTTTTTTTGTGTGTTTTAATACTTCAATAAGTGTTGTGAAGAAGTTGATTGATTGATCGATGTAGTTGTGTGCTTTTGGAACTAACTCTCTCTGTGAAATTTGTTTTACGCTGGACATGATCGATTGGGTAATGAAAATATTTATCTTGAGGGATATTTTTGAAGTGGCGACAAACAAACAAACAAAAAAAAAAAAAAACCTGTAAAAATAAACTAAGCAAGATGTACAAAGATAGATTGTACGTAGAAGTTAAAATTCCCAAAGATAGGTGTCATTTTAGCAGCTGAAAAAACACCAAAACTTGAGCATATGTTCTTGCACTATCTTTAAAATGAACAAGGTGTATTTTCCAATAAAATATAAATGAAATGCTAGCCGCCACACAAATATATTGTATTTTCCTCTTAACAATTTTTTGGTTTGGATTGGTAAGAAGCATTGAAAATATATAAATTAAAATAAATTCAGACATCAAAATTCATATCTATTGTTCATAGATTTGGTCTAAAATCTCACTTACAATAAAGTCATGACATCAAAATTCATACTTAATTGTTCATAGATTTGCTTCATACTTATTGTTCATAGATTTGGTTTAAAATCTTACTTCACAGATTTCGTTGTGGACGAATTTTCTGAAACATTCGCCAAGATATGTCTTGTTCTTATCTATGCATATACCATGGAAAAGGGATACAAATATTTAGCTGCTAACGTGTTGGCCATAGGCCAGGAAAAATATCAAAATAAAAAGTTCAGATATGTATAATCTTATACAAGAAAAGAAACCATGGAATGATCCTCAGACAAGAATCCCACATATAACATGAAGATAAGGCACTAAATCAATCATGTATGTAGTCATTAATATTGAAGTAGATAAAAAAAATAAAATAAAATAAAAAATACTAGTGAATAAAATCAGACTAAAGAGATGCTAATAGAGAATAAAAATAGAAGAATGCCACTTATTAGGGACTCCAGGAATGAGCTGTAACGAATTCATGCCGCGATTTAAGCAAGTGAACTACAAATAATTCAAGCTTTCACAATACTCAGATAATGCAGAAGGTTAAATGATTTGCCATGAATGACAATTGAAGATACCAGAGGAGATATTCAACCAAGCAGTACAAAGACAAACTGCAAAGTGACGCACATCAGCCCAATCACTAGTCCTAGCTACACTTTGCGAGATTTCAAGACACTTTTATGGTTATCTTCGTTCCGTGGTACTTTTAGAGTGTATTCGTCTTTTGAGATAGGATTAGTGTTTTATAGGATTGTATTTTAATTTCAGATCCTTGAGTTTCCAAAATGTGCTCTCTTCATTCAATACAAGTTCTTTATTTCTGAAGAAAAAAAAAAGAATAACAAAGCAGCAGATCATAAAAGAAATGTCATAGAAGACTTACCCCTTGGGCGTTTGGAGCCAAGCATGGTGTACAAATACTCAGGAGATTTAGGGCACTCCTGTTCTTCTAGGTTCAGAGAAATTCAAACTGAACAGTAGTTCCGGGTAGTTTAAGTCTGCTGCAAAATATCGGAGTTGAAGCTGAACAAACACTAGTAGAGAGAGAAATAAAATTACCTCCAAAACCCCAATCTGCAATTCTGCAGCAATATAAGCATGCCATGCATATACCAACACGCGAACGGAAAAATAGTTCAGGGTTAATCATGAACAGACAGACTTGATAAAGACAAAAAAATTAAAAAAGGAACTATCTAAGAGAGATCTTCACGATGAATAAAAACAAAACTTTTCTTTATTAGGAACATGAAATGTATTTACACGACACTGTTCTCTGATTTGTAAAAGCTACAGCGAGGATACATGTGTTGCTAAGATATAACTACGAGAACAGACTAACTTGTACCTTGAACAAAAAGATCTTTACAGTCGAAGTCACCAACTTGACAAAAGAAGAAAAATAATTTAAACGAAAAAAAAAACATCGACGTTCACTCAAAAACTAACTTGCGCATGAGCCTAAAAAAAGAATCTATATAACCTACTTGTGGACCGGAGAGCCAAAGGACTCTTTTATAACTGGTCATTTCTTGATTGGGGCTGTTTTGTTTCTTTTGTCAATAGTATAATGAAGAAGACTATCTATACAAAGAAGCAGTTTCAAACCATCATATTTAAGTCTGAAAGGTCATCCATTGGGATTTCAAGGCCGCCCATGAAGTCGTGATCTAGTAATCCTTCGTCATCAATGTTCAGCCATGAACCCAAATCCTGGCCATCACCGTCAAGATCATCAGGATCCCCAAGTACATCTATTCCCGGTATTTGCAGATGGGATAAGTCCATCGACTCTGGATCATCCAATGCGTCTAATCCAAACTTCTTTTCCTTGACATTGCTACTGCTGGTCAATTCTTTTGACTTTGATACGGAAGGCAATGAAGGTGTTTGCTGCTCCGACATCTTGCCAAGTCCATTTACTGAAACAGATAACTGTGTTATTTTCTGCTTAGGCTTTGATTTTTTCCTCTCTCCCTTGGCATTGTTCAATGATGGGCGTCCGATTTTGGGAGCTCCATTTCTAGATGACACCTCTCTGTTGTGCCCTTTACCATCTCTGTCCCTCTCACTTCTTTTCCCCTTGGCACTACTAGATAGAGAAGTTCCCATGCCCACCGGAGCATTTGAAATGCCAACGTTATAGCCAAGATCATCAAGTGACAATTCCCTCTTTTTCACCCTGTTCGACCATGTGTCTTCTTTTCCGATATTTTGTTCGGATACAAGTCCATCTAAACTGCCATCATGGTTATCGATGTTTGGACTGAACTGGAAAGGGCTTTGATGTGAACCCATTGAACCTGCAGACAAGGGAAAAACAGACACCAAAATCACACAAGATCGCAAACATAATAAATAAATACCAGACAATTTATCTCAGGGACTGAAAAGAATAATAAGATAAATCCAAACTTTACATGAAATATGAATGCACGATATAATAAGTTACCTGAAATTCTTCCTTCTAAATGCCGAATGGATGCATATCCTTTGCTAGATTCACCATCTGGTGCAGAATCAGCTTGTCGAGTACTATTAGTAGCGTTAGACCCCGAAAGAAATATATCTCGAAACAACGGTTCACTAAAGCAGCTCTTGCCCGTTTCTTCATAGTTATGACATTGTTCTAATGTTCGTTTAACAAATGCCAAGGCAGACTGTTTTGCAATCTTACTGCTGGAACTCTTCCCAGTAGCATTAGGACCCCAACAAGCCTAAGACACAAAGATTGTTAAGATATGAAGATTCATGAAGAATATTTTAATATAAAGTACGCTTGAAGCAAAACCAAATAATGGAGAGTTGCGATACCACCAATATTATTCACAGTTAGTGCTGCAGTTTAAAATAATCTAGAACGTTTAAATATTATATCTTTTATATATTATTTTTTTTACTTACAATATACTTTTCATAAGCTACTGTGGTGAGTCTTTCAAGCGCTCGCCGTTCAAACTCCCTGAAACAAAATTAGGGGGTTATACCAAGCGAATTATTAAAAAAAATGAGAGCAATGAGGAAAATTTATTACTTCTCTTGATGTTCTTTTGTCATTGAGGCAGACTTCAACAGCCCATCTAGCAAACATTTCCTCCTTGAAACCTTTACATCAACAAGCACAGTTATAAGATCCTCAAGACCAAGATTGATTCATTTTGAGATCAATTATAACTTCAGAGAGCAGCATGCTTCTTAAATGATCAAACTGCTTAGCTAATCCATCGATCAAACTGCATTAACGAGTGCGTATCTTCTTTTTGGATAATTCAAAGCAGCCAAAGAAAGTGCAAACAGACATGTTAAAATAATAAAAGCAATATTATAATACCTGTTGGAAATACTGAGCTTCAAGTTCTTCAATCTCCTTGCTAATTTCTTCATCCCCTATCTGTGACGTGTCAGGCTAAACAAAAATCCTCTAGTTAGCTTACACGAAAGGCCATATCTGAGAGCATAAAAGAAACATGACAAACAGTCAAGCATCTGATAAGAACCATACCACCAAATCCGGAAAGATTCCAATACTTTGAATCTCCAAAAGAAGTTTCTCATCTATTGACATGTTTCCATAGTGAAATTCTGGGCAAGTTCTGTTTGGGCTCACTTCTTGGTCTGAGAGTAGACCATTCATAGATCGGCTGAAGTTCGAGTTCATAGCCTCGTGGAAAACTGTCATATCAGCATTTTGTTCTGATTCCCCAGGTATGCTATGCCCGTTATAAGCAGTGTGCCCAGAAAATTGGAAGTTCAACAGTGATTGATGATCCAAAGTATTTCCCAATTCATCATCAAGATCGAATTCTGATGCATATGCATCACCTTTGAGATCTTCATTCCCATTACTACAGTCCACCTCTGAGATTAGTGCAGCTATAAGTCTTTGATAAAGGGAAACGTTGCCATGATCCCCTTGACCTGGTATTAATTGTTCTAAAGGCGATTCTTCATTCTTCATATCACACTGCTTTAACCCAAACTCAATAGAGCCAGGGTTGGAAGCATCTGCACTTGGAGGTACTGGTGTAGATGTCAATGGAATAGATTCAACATTTCCCTGATAAGATAAACAAAAAATATTATGCTATGAAATTCGAAATCAAGAGAGGCATTGCTGATTTAACTGTTATCTAATCAACATGATCATAAAGACTCGAATTGTCTAAATTTCTTAGTTGTTAATAGTACAACAAAAAAATAATCGGTATGAATAGTAAAAATAATAATAATAATAATAATAATAATAATAATCGGTATGCCCAGGAATTGGATGATGCTCACAAACAACATCCAAAAGCGCGATAAGAAAATATTGCTCAATTTGTTACCATAGGTCAGGAGATCATCACCTTTTGCTTTAAGTATGTAATATCTGTGTCAGAAATGAAACCGAAAAATGGCTCCATCTGCTTCCAAAATGGGCTAGAACAGGCAATGGCTACAGAAAAATAAAATAAATAAATAAATAAAACTCATTTAGTTGAAAACAATAGTCACTTGAATAGGCAAACCAGGTCAGAGAACTACCAGGATTAACAGAAGCATTTGCAGCAGCCAATAGCTCATCATGCCCATCATCTGATCCAACTAGAGGTTGAGCGCAAAGTGAAAAAAAAATAAAAATAAAAATAAAAGAAGTTAAAAAATTTGTGAATATGAAACAATAATGAAGAACTGAATCAAAAGTAAATAGATCTTTACAACATAATTGTATTATACCAGAAAAATCTGCAGTTGAACTAATTGTAGAATGTTTTTGACGTGTATAAGCTTTTCGGTCTGAAAGTTTTCTTGTTGGTGGACGACCCGCCTTACTGAAAGAAATTCCATAGAACTATAAGATTCAATTCAAGGTTACAAATAGAGCTAGAAAATTAAGAACCGTGTGCAAATAGCCAAATATATGCAAGCGCAAAAAGTTAAAACCTTTCGGACTTCTCAAAACCATGCCTGGCAGTTCTCAGTTGTTTTGCTGTTCCAACACTGCCAACCTTCTCCACTGTCATTGAGATACCCGATCGTGCTGCGCTGAATCCTCGCCCAGTCCTACCCTGCCTTCTAACACCATCCCCTAGGTCCTCCCCGTTGACCAACTTATTCTTTCTCGACGACAAGACAAGCGAAGACGCCTTTTGGACACTGTGTCCAACTTTATCATCTCCATCATCAGACCTCTTTCCTTTGTCTCTGGACTTTATCTCAGCCGCTCCAGACTCCTCGCTCTCGGACAAGGCAGCTGAAGACACAGGTTCGCCTTTTATCTTCACTTGCTGAGGTGAACTGCCTGACATGCGTTTCGTATATCCCGAAGCGACATCGCCGCCGGTGACATCAGATGGGCTGTCCATCGCAGGACTTTCGTCATTGGTTGAAACAATAGGGACTAGATTCGATCTCCTTGCAGTCCGTGAGATTTTTTGTGGCCTCTGACCAGCCCAGTGGGCTACGGGCGGGGACGAAGATCTCGCGGACCCCATGCGCTTGCGGTTGTTAGGCCCGACACCAGATGGGGGCTTGTTTGTGCAAGCAGAAACGTCCCACTCGTTAGAAACGGTTGACCTATACACAGCCGGCGAAGAAGACTTGGGTGGTACACCTGAACTTGATCGAGGCCCCCGCACAGACGGGTTCCCTTTTGCATTCGATGTAGGACTGGCTGAATTTAACTCCTCACGAACATTCGTCCTGAAACATATGGAGTATTTAAAAATAATGCGCAAGATTTGAAGACAAAAAAAAATTGAAAAAAAAAAAGTTACGCGAATAAGTTTGTATGGAGTAAGAAAAAAAAAACTCATTATGGATGAAAAATATGGTATCATTCACAATCTTACTTATTAACAGCCCTCAGATTTGCCCTTTCCTTATCCAAAGCAACAGCTCGATCTCTCGGGCTATTATCTGCATCTGTTCTAGGGATAGATGAACGCATGCCCACTCCAGTCTGCTGTGACATTCCATCCAATTTTCCAACTCCGATAATACCACTAGTAATTCCAGGCCTGCAGAAAGGTACGTATACCCAGATAAATAAAACAGCCATTTTATCGAACACATAGGATACCTAATAAATATTAAGAAGTCTTCTAAAAAAACAAAAAACAAAGACAAATATTAAAGATCGATATGAAAAGTTATAAACCCACAGTAATTTCAAATCGAAGACTAAAAACATGGGATAGGGATAAAAAGAAATGAAAGTGAAAAAGTTTATTGTTCACTCAATATTGTGAGTTGCGAACAATAGAATAATGGAGGATGAAGAGTCACTTGAGAGAACAAAACTGTTTCAATGAAGAGGAAAGAGACATTTTTAATACATTAAAGATCGATATATATAACAAAACAGAATCATGTGTGAGATCTAATACTTAATCCAAAAGAAGATTAAATCTAGATGAAGATGATTTCTCATCGGTGTTGTCATGGCAGGAATACCATGTAAAAAGGCAGTGTTCTAATAAAAATTTAGGGCTAAGAAAAACCAAACTTCCGATTTTTCGCAGCAGCGCAATCCATGGTAAGATTATCTAGAAGTTAGACTATGTTTGTGCAGCGCGGAGTGAGAGCACTATCTATTCTTCTAATGTTCTTCTGCCTCCGTGATTTGGGGATAAGGATTAAATAACCCAAGGGTTCCCAGGTGCAGCCCTGGCAAATCAGAGGATATCCTAAGATTTCATTTCAGGATCTCGGAGAAATAAGAAGTGAAAATAGCCTGATAGGGGGTAATGGCGGCTTTGTGGGGCGTTTGGAGGAAAATGAACAAGTGTTTTTTCGAAGAAGAGGTAACCACAGTGAGAAGTCTATTTAGAATAAATAAATTACAATAAAGTGTTTGCTTTTATAGAGTAGGGATATTCAGAATTTTTCTTTGCTGACCTGTTAAAAGATTAGCCTTCTCTGTTTAGTCTTTTTCCTTTCCTTTTTTCTTTTGTTTGGAGAGCGGAAATATAATTTATTAAAGAAAAACGGAGGTTACAAACAAGCCACAAAGAAGAAAATAGAGCAAAAAATCTCTAGATAAATATTTAACTAAATCTTTACGGGAATAATTTTCATCACAATTTGAGCCCTAAATGATTAAATCAGTTGAATCTACCTCTAAAATTAAATAAGTTGAATCTCCTTCTGCCAAGGACAACCACTTAGCATGTACCACAACATTACTGCTAGTGAGTGTTCATACCACAGCGTGAAATTTTAGTTGTTTACAAGTTTCTTTCTTTTCGTCTATTTTCATCTTTTAAATGGTAAATTTGTATCTGCGGCTATTTAAAGAAAAATAGAAACGGTTCCTGGTTTCCTTTTCAACTTAGTAAACATATTATTTTTTAAAAAACAGCAAAAAAAAAAAAAAAATCAAGCAATTACCTGAAACCATGTGTGTCGTTATTTAACTTTGACCGAGCATCTGTAGCGGGTCTTTGCTGCATTCCTTGTTTGGTTTCCCGATAGCCATCTACTGGTTTGGTTGGCATTGTACTTGGAGAAGCATCTGGTTTAATTCCAGAACGCTTCTTTTTATTCTTTGACTTGTCCCAACTATCAACTCCAATCGGTAAATTTCTATCCTCACCATGAATTGCCCCACTATTTGCAATCCTCACCATCTCTCTATCCCTGTCTAAAGTACCAGATGGTCTACCCAGCGTATTGCTCCGTCCATCCAACTACAATTATAATAATATATAAACGGTAGATGGAAATATAAGAAATAAACACAGCGCACACATTTTAGATGCTACCCAATTTTATTTTCTTTATATACACATCTTTTTCATTTAAAATTAAAAATAATAAAAAAATGATAACTGTGTGTCCGGGTTAGACCCAACTAAAATCCACGAGGCCCTGGAATTATCGACCAGGAGACTACTTGTTACGCCCAGAGGGAATCGAACCGGGGACTATCAAGGTCTCAAGAATCGCCCTTACCACTATACCAACCCTTGGGGTTAAATTAGACGTAAAGTTACCATATATAAGATTAATATGTACCAAAAAAAACATAAAGTTCTATGTTTTTCTCTTAGCCGTAAAGAAACGACCTGGTAGAACGTAATAATTCACTAGAAAGATGGTTTAGAAGTGGGCAGATAAACAAAAAGAGAAGCAGCATCTTTGAGCCAAAATACAGCAAGAATATTTTTTATATATATATATAAAAGTAATTAAACTGCATAGTTGAGAACGGTTCATGATAACAAAAAAAAAAAAAGGCAAAGATATAAAATAAGAAGAAGCAGTAAATATATACCTTAGCATCCACGAAAGCCGTTCTAGTGCGTTTGTTTGGGAGAGAAGCTTTTGTCCTTTCTTCTGACTTCTGCTGATCAATCTCAAAACAACCTTGCATGGAGTGATTTTGAATTCCTATCTTAGCCATATTTGTCCCTGGGCCTGATCGGTCACTTGTTAACATCGCATTTGAACGATCAGCAGGAAAACCTTCTGATCGAGATCTCTTTTTAGATGGCACAGTTGGGAAAAATTTATTGAATACTGATAAGGCCTCGTTGAAAATTTTCACGCGCTCCCTGTTATTATTACAGTGTGTCAAAAACAGTTTCCAGCCGCAAACCGAAAATGAAAAACAAAGGCTACCTGGCCTTGACACCACTTTCACGTAGAACAGCTTTAACTCGTTTGATTTCCTCTGGAGATGGAGATTGTGTCATCTTTCCTTTTGTAGAGCTAGAAGGAGATTCATCTGGCATATGCCCAAGAGCAGCGTGTATATGCCGTTTAAAGTCCCCTTGCCGTAGAGATTTATGCTCTGCGGCCACCACTTTGGGATCAAACCTCATACAATGAAAGAAGTTCATCAAATCTCCTTGTGTTGTTGAGGAGGTGCTTCTTGACATATTCGGCAGAGAAGACAAAATTGGATTATCCATGCTTTCACGAAAGCTACTAGATCTATCGAGTGTAGCAGCTATGTGGGATCCACGCTGCCCACTGATATATAAGGGTCTATCCGGGCTACTAGCTGAGATATCAAACTTGCTAGATGTTGCCATTGCAATACTTTCCACACATGCTTTGCACCACTAACCCATAAGATACAAGGGTGAATGACAAACCAATGGAATCGCACAAAAGGTCAACTTTTGCAAGCACGGCCACAGGTAGGTTATCTGCCACAATGGAGATACATGTGGTAAGAATATGCTCTGCGTTGCAATTTAAGAAAGCGGGGAAATATTCAATTCAAAGATAAATCATTTCGAAGGAAAATGATTGCGACTTTTATGACACATGGTGGAATTAGGAGGACCTCGTCAAAAGGGTGAATAATTGATCAGCACTGTGGTTGTACGCTTGTTGTTCCGAGTTAAAAGGGTACTCACTACTGAATTTATCCAGGGATTGGGCAGGGGAAATATGAGTGTTTGATAGGGTAGAGTTTGGGATTTTTCTGTCTCTGGTTTTTGGTTTTAGGTTGGGCAATCCTCCCCGGAGCTGACATTTATTGTATCCAGCTCAGAATCTTGGACATTTATTACATCCGCACAAAGGATGCTAAGATTACAGATCTTAGATTATATATATGTTGTTTATTTTCCAAAAAAAAAAAAAAAAGACGAACGTCACTAACAATGTGGATTTTTGGCCCTAATATTATACTGAAATGGCGAACACAAAGGGACTTACAGAGCACATTCCGGCCCCTATTACTGACATGATCACGCCTTAACCAACTGATTGATTAAATAAGCAAATGCATGCTGTGATTGTACACACTCCAATGTGACTATCAAAGTTGATAACAAACTGCAGAAACACAAAAGCCAGCATGTAAGAACTCACATTTTGATCCTTCCTAGATTTCTGAGTCATTGATCAAAGTGAGGTGCTGAATAGAAAAGAAAAAAAAAACTATAATTTGTTAAATGAATAAGGAAATGAAAGTTTTCACTTGTTTTCTAATTTTAAATAGAACAGCGAATGAAGCCAGCATGAGTAGTAGTCGGTAGCAATTCTTGTAAAATTTAAGCAATGTGATAAGTAATTAATGTGAGCACTTACAATCTTACACGGTGCAGTAATAAATATGTGGGACTTTGTTCTTCATATAGTAGAGAAATTTAGTTGCTGACTGAAGCCATTTGATGGTCCTGAAAAGGAATATCCAGTTTTAAATGTGAAATCGATATGACAGCCACGTACGTATCTCAGTCGCTTAATTTCCTTAAAAAGATATTCTAAACAAACAACACAACTGTATCATGTTTTTGTTCTCTTGCATAAGCTTCAATGCTCCGCCCACATCGAGAAGTTATTGGGAAAGTAATAAATAAAAAATTACTGATCGATTAGTCTTATAATTATTTTATAGTACTCATACTTCTATTATCAATAAAGTTGTGCATTTTTTTAAAAATTATTTAAACCTAATATAATGTGCTGCAAAATAAACTTTGAATTTTTAAACTACTTGAAGGATTTTACTAAGATTTCTCAAATGTCAATTAACTCAAATACAATCTGATTTCTCCCACTATATCGCATTCGTAACAAGCTACGACTATGATAGACTCATAATACTAATTTGTTAAGTAATAACCTTGGTGATGCGGGCTAAAGATACGGAATACAGCGCGTCTTCTTTCCTTTTATTATCTTCTACCACTCTTACTTTTATCCTTTTTTGCTGTTCAAAACTTAAAAAGTATTAATCTTTCACATTGGCGAAATAAGAACTAGTAAAAAAATCATTCGTAATAACTACTTGGCTATATCGCCAATAAACAAAGAAACATAATTAAAATAACTGGAAGATAATAGTAATTAAACCCAATCAAACACAAGGTCTAAGTGAGAACTTCAAACTAACCCAGAATTTAAACTCTTATACATCTATCTATCTAGAGGCTACGTTCAAGGTTTCAAAAAACGTTACAAATGTACATACTGAGGCGTGGAAACGGAAAAATGCCCGGAAAATGCCTCAGTAACGTACGTTTTAGTTCTGGAAAATGAGGCTGGGATTTTTTTACGTGAATGACCTTGCTTGAACACCAATTTGCAGATTTGGACTTGTTATAAAGACTTTTTCTTTTTCATTTACTTTTATTCAGTTTCAACTAAGAAAAACGCAACCCTAAACTTCTAAGTCAAAACCCAGGACAAAATCCCCCAAAATCCAAATACCCGAACAAAAACCATCATCTAAGCCCTAAAATCAGGAATGCTCTACCTGGTATATCTTGATTAGACTTTGCCAGAAACGGAATTTGAATTTTAGAAGATTTCAAATTACATGAACTAAAAACAATAAAAATTACTCTTGAGTAAAAAACACATCGATTATATATTTTCGAAATGAAATAGGGAATTCAAGCAGTACTAATCAAAAAAATAAAATAAAAAACTGAAACTAAGAGTTTGAAAATCACCTGGTGGTCGTGACGATGAGAGGTGCGATACGGTGGAAGAAGGCGAGATGGCGATCAATTGGGTTTTCTAATCGTACAGGTATCTAGTAAGTAGGCTTTTTTATATTTAATTATATTTAAACATATATAAAAATATATATATATACATTGTGTATATATAATATTTTATAAATGTGCTAATAATGTAAATATATATAATACACAAATATTGTATCATTTTTGTATTTATAGATTTTTAAAACCAATTTTTATATTTTGTCTTAAACAAAATAACTACATATAAAAAATAAAAATAAAAACCTAAACTAATACAAGCACAACTTGGATCAAGTTGAAACTACTCCAAATTTGGAGCACCGTGTCTCGTGTTTGAATCTTGTAGATCGAATATAATTTTTTGAGCGAATAAGCCAAAAAAAATGACAATAAAAAAAAAAGACAACAAAATAGTAAATGACAAACGAAAAATGACGACAAAACGAAAATAATGTGTTCTTTTTTCTTGATTGAGCGAGATAATGCATATATTAAAAGATATCTTATTTTTTTAGCATAAATATATATAAATAATGGTTTATGTGCATGTGATACTAATTTCATAATGAAGCTTTTTTTTTCTTTGATATTATATTATTTTAAATGATGTTTTCTTTTTCAGGAAAAGTGGGATCAAAGTAAAATAAAATATTTTGAAAAATGATAGAGCATCGCCAGATGAAGGTATATTGGTGTAGAACATTGCTTGAAGATCTCCGAGCAATAAAATCATCATATGCCTTGAAATATCTTGCCCAAACACAAAGCTCATCTAATTGATCTCAAGGCCTATGCAACGCCTACAGTGATTGATTTCCTATAAAAACATAGTTGATTCTAAGGCCTATCACTTGCCCAAGCATTTCATTTGCACCTGATAAATTGTGTCAGTTTATTTACATGCAAATTGATGTTCACTGGTATCACATCTCGGGCTTTTAGTACTTAACATGCCACCCCGGGATCTGGTCTTTGATCTTTCTCAAATACTACATTAAACGAGCTGGCATGATGATCGAAAAAAGCACCGACGGTCAGTGCTTCCTTTTTGGATCAAATCAGGTGGTGTGTGGTCTTGAACAAAGCAACACGTGGTGTCAGTTTCAAGCCAAAGAGCCGTGTTTCTTGTTCCGCTCTAACTTATTCCAAAAATCTTTAAATCACCTAAAAAATGTTATGCAACGTCACTTGATGCTCTATTAGCCTCCTTAACACCCAATTGACATCTAAAACATGTAAATCACTAAAAAAAACACATCAAACACACCAAAAGTCACTCGAGAACACGTGAAATTCAAGCTGTAAAATAGGATTTTAACGTGTATGAAGCGCACCTATCACGCCGCCTTTCAAGATGGTGGAATGGAGGTTCGACGTCTGGGGGAATTCTGTTCGTATAGTTAGCACGCAGAGCTCGCGGTGTGGATCATATGAATTAGACGCACTACTGCAAACTGGGGATTCCACAACGGTACAGAACAGTTGTAGAAAGCTTCCACAACGGTTCTGTACCGTTGTGGAATCCTCCGCTGTGGAATGTTTCCACAACGGTACTCGTCCCGTTGTGGAAAAGTAATGATTCCACAACGGGACGAGTCCCGTTGTGGAAATGTCCATGATTTCACAACGGGACAGTCCCGTTGTGAAAAAATTTAACAGATGTTAACACTTCGCCGCGGCAACGTGTATAGTTCGCCGCGGCGAATCTTTCCACAACGGTACGATTGTACCGTTGTGGAAAGATTCGCCGCGGCGAAATATACACGTTGCCGCGGCGAAATTGTTCCTGAGAGTTATTTTTACAGTTTTCTAATTAAAAAAACCTGAAATGAAATTATATATCCAAAACCAAATATCCATAACATCCAAAACATATCCATTACATCCAAAACCAAATATATATCCAAAAACAACCAAAACAAATATATATATATATATATATATATATATATATATATATATCATCCAAAATCAAACTAATATTCTCATTCTATAAAAGTTTGTACGTAAAATACCCACTCCTCTTGAACGTTTTCTAAGTTATCCGGTGTATATGACTTCTTCAATTGTACGTAAAGTTTGGTTGACGTTACTTCGGGCTCCTTGGTTGTCAAGCTTGACATCCGAAAAAAAAAATCCTTAACGCATAACAACAAAAAACATTAGAAAACAAATATTCGCGTAAATGAAATACTTCAAATAACATGTAATTAATTTACCTTTTTATCAACTTCCTTGGTTGTAGTAGACATAATCTATGAAAAAACAAAATTAAATATAATCTCAATTCAAACCAATTCCAATACAAACTCAAACCGAAATTCAATTTCAATTCAAACTAATTCCGACATAAACTTAAACCGAAATTCAATTTCAATTCAAAACAATTCCAACACAAACTCAAACCGAAATTCAATTTCAATTCAAACTAATTCCGACATAAACTTAAACCGAAATTCAATTTCAATTCAAAACAATTCCAACACAAACTCAAACCGAAATTCAATCTAATATTCTAATTTGAATCCAACATAAACTCAAACCAAAATTCAATTCCACACTCATTTTCTACATAAATATCAAATTCAATATTCAATTTCAATATAATTTAGACACAAATAAACAATTCTAACCTAATTTCAACATAAAAATACAAATTAAAAAAAAAAAAAAAAAAGACTTACCCGGAGTGAAGACGATGAGCATGGGGCGTGGTGAGTCAATGAAGTTGTCGGAGATGTGGGTTGTGGTCGGAGGCAAGGTTTTTGTTATTGTCTACTACAACAACAAAAAAACATTAGAAAACAAATATTCGTGTAAATGAAATATTTCAAATAACATGTAATTAATTTACCTTTTTATTATCTTTCTTGGTTGTAGTAGACATAATCTATGAAAAAACAAAATTAAACATAATCTCAATTCAAACCAATTCCAATACAAACTCAAACCGAAATTCAATTTCAATTCAAACTAATTTCGACATAAACTTAAACCGAAATTCAATTTCAATTTAAAACAATGCTAACACAAACTAAAACCGAAATTCAATCTAATATTCTAACTCAATTCAAACTCAAACTCAAGGTAATCAAATATTCTAACTCAAATCCAACATAAAATCAAACCAAAATTCAATTCCAAACTCATTTTCTACATAAATATCAAATTCAATATTCAATATCTATATAATTTAGACACAAATAAACAATTCTAACCTAATTTCAACATAAAAATACAAATTAAATAAAAAAAAATACTTACTTGGAGTGAAGACGACGAGCATTGGGCGTGGTGAGTCAATGAAGTTGTCGGAGATGTGTGTTGTGGTCGGAGGCAAGGTTTGTGGGTTTGTGTGGGGGTGTGTCGGAATGTTTGGTGGGTTTGTGAAGAGTGGGTTTGGTGGGTTTCGAAGAAGGAGAGGCGGAGAAGAAGAAGGGGGCGGAGAAGAAAATGGAGGACGGGGGAGAAGAAATGGGCGGAGAAGAAAAATGAGGCCGGGGAAGAAGAAGAAGGGCGGAGAAGAAGGAGAGGGTTGCGGGGAAGAAGAAGGGCGGGGAAAAAAAGGTGAGAAGAAGAGAATGGCGGAGGAAGAAGAGAGAAGAGAGAGAGAGGGCGGCGACGGCGGCGGAGGAAGAAGGAGAGGCGGCGAGTGGGCGTGGGTTGGAGAGAGAGAGAGATAGTGGGGTTGGGTCGGGGAGAGAGAGAGAGAGAGAGAGAGAGAGAGAGAGAGAGAAGAATAAGATAATGAAATTTCTGAAATTTTTGAAAAAAAAAATCGAGAGTGAAGTTTTTAAGTTCTAGTCTGCGACATTTCGCCGCGGCCAAATATATACGTGGCCGCGGCCAAATGTTTCCACAACGAGTTATTGTACCGTTGTGGAAACATTTCGCCGCGGCTAAAGCTTAAGCTCGCCGCGGCGAAATGTTTGGTTTTACAATTCTCCCACAACGGTACACTGTACCGTTGTGGAAGAGTTTGGCCGCGGCGAGTTTATGCCTTGACCGCGGCGAGATTCAACAATGGGTCACCATCCCGTTGTTTAAACCTTATTTTTTTTTTGAATTCCACAACGGGACAGTTGTCCCGTTGTGGAAACATCAAGACTCCACAACGGGACTCTTGTCCCATTGTGGAAACGTCATGATTCCACAACGGGACAACGTTTCGTTGTGGAATCTAACATTTGTAGTAGTGACGATGCAGATTCATCGCAACGAAAAGCGGTCAGGATGTGATCAACGCGATGGACGGTGGAGATTGGGCGAGGATTGGGCTTGTGTTTTGTCCCACCCACGATGTTAACCACATGGCCGACAATTTCATTGCCAGGCTGTACGATTAGAAAAGATCAAGTCGCTGAGATATAACTAAAAGATGCGACTTTTTCTCCTTTCTTTTTTGGGCCCAATTTTGCTGCTCATGGGCTTCGTTGCGTAAAGGGAGAATGGAAGTTGAATTTGGTGTGCTTCTTTTAGATTTAGAGAGCAGAGGGAGAAGATGGATGCTCTAAAAGTTCCAGGGATAGATTCTTATGACAATATTTTTAACATTTTTTTGTAAAAAAAAATATAAGTGGTGATGGTTGTAGTTGTGGGTTTGATTTGGTATGCTCACGAGACGAGCGATCAACATTGGCGGCACATCTTAAAATGCAAGGCATCGTCCCTTGCAAGTAAATGTCGTGAAGGGCATGTGAGCGTCTGGGTTGAGCAAGAATTTGTGTGAGCGTCCGGGGCATGGGAGCATTCGGGTTTCGCAAACAGCGTGCGAAAGTCCATGCGATAAGGAGTGAAGGTGTGTGCGAGCATACATGATCCCAAGCAAGGCAGTGAAGGTGCGAGCGTCCAAAAGCTTGTGCCAGTGATAAAAGAGTGTTCCCGAGCTATGGAGAATGATGTCGAGTCTTTGGACTCGATTCGGACTTTTTAGTTTGGGCCTATTTTGTTAAGTCATGGGATTGACCCAATGAAGGGCCCGATTTACGCCTTGGGCCCCCTAGTCAAATTGTGAAATTTCGAGGCTAGGCGTCAGGACAAAAGGCGCGAAACCCGATCACAAGCAACAAACTTGGTGTAGGTTGCGGCCTGCGGGCACGCGAGACGAACGAGCGACGAGCGATGAGCTTTGACAACACATCTTCATTTGCAAGACATTGTCCCTTGCAAGGCAAGGTCATGAAGGCCATGCGAGCGTCTGGTTTGCGCGAGCATCCGTGCTCGCGAGGTAGGGCCATCATAAATGCGCGTGCGTCCGAGTAGCGCGAGCATTCGGGCTTTGCAAATGGAGTGCAAACGTCTAGGCTTGCGAGGTAAGCCGTAAAGGCTTGTGGGCGCCCGCGTCGTGCGAGCGTCTGTTCTCGCGGGCAAGGTGGGTGAGGCATGCGACTGTTCAAAAATTTGTGCAAGCGACAGAGAGCGCTCCCAAACTATGCGATATGATGTCGAGCATCTGGACTCGATTTGAACTTTTGTGATTTGGGCCGTCTTGACCTTAACTCAATGAGTGGGCCGAATTTACGCCTTGGGCTGTAGTCAAATAGACCTAGCTCACGCTTTCAGACTTGTTAAGTGTCGGTCTGAACCAAAATGATGGTTGGAAAAGATTTAGTGGGCCAAAATAAACAAAATGCCCAATTGGTTTAAAAGAAGAATAAAATATATAAGCCCATTCAAGACAATGACTTGGTACTTGTGTACAAAAAGTAATTTTTTAACAAAAAAAAATAAAGGATATGTATAAATAAATTGACAAAGAATTATGTGCATATAATTTTGAATAGATCAGAAATATTGTTAATCATTTTTATTAATATAAGTAAAAATTGATCTTTTTTATTATTATTTTAGTACATATAAATTAGAACTTGAAAAAAATGAAAAATATGCATATTTATATAAATGAGTAGAAATACTTTGAGATATAAATAGAAGTTTACAATGCGTAAAATATATGTATGTATATATATATATATTTAATATATTTTGCAACATTATTTCCGTTCAATTTTCTAGTGATATGTAAATTTTTCATAGAAAATGGCATATCAGTTGCTTTTTTAACATTTTTTTCGTTCGATTTTTCGTCGACGTATCGATTTTGCGTAAATCAGAAGCTTCGAAATGGCGTCGAAAACCGCATTTTGAACCTTGATTCTACTGAGCTTGTTTTCATATTCTTATAACCTTTCCTTTATATTCCTATGTAATTGTCCTTATTTATAATTTTTATATTTCATATAGATTTATGTTTATTTATATAAGATAGTTTTGTAGAGTTTAAACTTTAATACGCTAATACTTGCATCATGTCAAAACCTCAAGCTAGCACAATGTCAATAGTACTCAAATAGTAAAACTTAATTTTGTAAACGTTTAATAGTCATTCATCAAAAAAAAAAAAAAAAGCCTAGTAATCATGTTCAATATAGTTTTTTTAAAAGTAATACACAGAATATAAAAAATTATAAAATAGGTTCTAAGACAATACATAGAATATCACTTGCCTGTGAGTGATACCTGTGCGATTAGAAAACCCTCTAGCTCGCCGTCTCGCCTTCTCCCACCGTATCGCACCTCTCATCGTCACGACCACCAGGTGATTTTCAAACACGTAGTTCCAGTTTTTTATTTTATTTTTTTTATTAGTACTGCTTGAATTCCCTATTTCATTTCAAAAATATATAATCGATGTGTTTTTTACTCAAGAGTAATTTTTATTGTTTTTAGTTCATGTAATTTGAAATCGTTTAAAATTCAAATTCCGTTTCGGGCAAAGTCTAATCAAGATATACCAGGTAGAGCATTCCCTGATTTTAGGGCTTAGGTGATGGTTTTTGTTCGTGTATTTGGATTTTGGGGAATTTTGTCCTCGGTTTTGACTTAGAAGTTTAGGGTTACGTTTTTCTTAGTTGAAACTGTATAAAAGTAGATGAAAAAGAAAAAGTCTTTAGAACAAGTCCAAATCTGCAAAGTGGTGTTCAAGCAAGGTCATTCACGTAAAAAAAATCCCAGCCTCATTTTCCAGACCTAAAACGTACGTTACTGAGGCGTTTTACCGTTTCCACGCCTCAGTACGTACATTTATAACGTTTTTTTAAAACCTTGGTTTGGTTGAACCTGCGACTTCTGTGCAATTTTTGGCGTTTTAAGTTTATATTTGATTCGTGTTTATGAATGAGCAGAAAATGGTGGGATTGTCGAGAGGCGAAATGCATTTCATACAGGGTGGTATTGCCCAAGACCTCCGTTCCGATGGTCGGAAGAGATATGCTTACAGACCAATCTCCGTCGAAACTGGAGTCATTCCACAGGTTTTTTATTATTTTTATTTTTAATTAAATAAAAGCAGAATTTGCACACACAAAATGTGAAAAATATACAATTCTTCTGAGATTGACCAGTCATGGTTTGTTTGTGATTTCCCTGTTTTCGCAGGCGAACGGTTCCGCCAGAGTGAGGATCGGTGCCACGGAGGTCATTGTCAGTGTGAAGGTAAGTCTTGGTGTGTGTTTTCAGGTTTAAATACGAACCAGAAGATATCGAATAGTGCTTGTGATTGATTTCTGATTCTGAGTGAAGGCCGAGCTTGGGAGGCCTAGCGCATCGCATTCTGACAAGGGAAAGCTTTCCATAAACGTCGATTGCAGTTCTACCGCCGCTCCAATTTTTGAGGTCACATTTGTTGTTATATACGTAAAGATATATGTGTACATATATATAATATTACCTTGACATAATCCGTAGCTGCGTTTCCACAGGGAAGAGGCGGGGAAGAGCTTTCAACGGAACTCTCGGTGGCTCTGCAGCGTTGTCTCTTAGGCGGCAAAAGCGGAGCAGGTTTTTTTTTTTCTTCCTTTGGTACTTGATTTCATGACAGGGAATCAGTTGTCGATGTTTTGCTATCGTGAATGGTTTTTTTTTAATATCTTTTCAGGCGCAGCGATCGATCTCTCGTCTTTAGTAGTCATTGCAGGGAAAATGTGTTGGGATCTCTATGTCGACGGGCTTGTTGTAAGCTCAGACGGGAATCTTCTAGATGCCCTCGGTGCTGCTATTAAGGTAGTTTGTTAGCTTGTGAAACTTCACTGCTCTTGACCAGGATTACAACATGGTCCAAGATTTACCATTTTTTATCGAGCGAAGCCATATAACCATGGTTTCAAATGTACGATATTTTGCATCGCTTACACATGAGGCCATTTCAGTTTAATATTACTCACAAGAAATTAAGTTTTTGTTTTATTACTCATAAGATGTCAATTTTGGACACTAATCTAATTAGCTTTGTCAAAAGAGTAATTTATGGTCTAATCGTTTTTTTGGGGAAAATATAATTGACACTCCCAAAAGGCCGCTTTAAGCGATACAGGAATCCCAACAGTCAACGTTTCATCCAATGACTCGGGCGATGATCGACCACCAGAGGTTGACATTAGTGACGAAGAGTTTCTACAGTTCGACACTTCCGGCGTACCTGTCATAGTCACGCTAACCAAGGTGACTCTGACTTCACTCTTTTTTTTTTTGCTTTTTAGCGCATGCAGTCTCTGGGTTAATGTGCAAGTGGGCATATTGATCCCCTAACTATTTTTTAAAACAAAAATATTGTCAAACTATTGATTGTGCAGTAATCTAGTTTCTTTTTTTGTATAATATTAAACATTATTTGCTGACTTAGAATATAATGCTCAAGTAACTTGTTTGCCATTTATGTTTCTAAATATATGTTAAATTGTACAGTTGACTTCATCAGAAAAAAAAAAGTTCATCTTATTATGAACATGGCTAAACTGTTACAAAATCAATAGTTTTAGGATATATTGCTCAAAAGATTAGCTTATGGACCAAAATCCACTTGCTTAATAGTTTGGGAAGTATTTGGGTTTTTTTTCTTCTTCTTCTTCTTCATCTTGTTATGTGTTTTTCTAAACGTTATGCGTGTAGGTCGGGAAGCACTACATCGTTGATGCCACTGCAGAAGAGGAGACCCAAATGGACTCAGCCGTATCAATCTCGGTAAACAGGACGGGAATCGTTTGCGGTTTGACCAAGCGTGGTGGGGCCGGCTTGGACCCCAGCATTGTTCTTGACATGATATCTGTGGCCAAACACGTCGGCGAGGAGCTGATTGACAAGTTGGACTCTGAGATTGCTTCTGCAGAGGCCGGTCAAGAAGAGTCGTGATACAGTAGATTTTTTTTTTATGATGAGCTTGAGTAGAGTTTTGATCAGGTGATAGAGTATATCTCGGTGTTTTTTTTTTTTTTAATGAAATACAAAATCTGATTATTCATTGGGTTATAGGAATACAAACCAAGCTGCTAAATTTTCATCTATTAATTAAGATATGACTACTTACAAGAATCCCCTGAACTCCTACACAATTAACACTACGCCCTCTAATGTCGAAAATCGTACTAAACAAACCTTGAAATCCTGCACCGTATCGTACCGAGTACTTCTGTCAAATTTTTTTTTACGAAGGTGTGTATACGTTTTTTGCACGAGACAAGGGCATAGCTGTAATATGAACACATGGTGTCTGTTTCAAGCACGGAGTATGGGTCACAACTGTAGCTTCAACAGTGTGTGAACTCACTTTGTTCGATGTAAGGTTGTCGATAAAATTCAGTTCACACCCTTGGAAAATCAGCCCTCCGATGATACTTCGTGCTGCCTAGGCCTTATAATTATGAGTTAGTAGTTAACTCATCTAATCAAATGTGATTAGACGAACATATATACATGCACAACTAACTTCAAGTGTGACTGGTTAACAAATGCGATTACAGAATTATGCTATCTCATATTTCTCTTTCTCCGAGTATTTTTCTTGCTTCTCAAGCACTGTTATCACAGAAAAAGATATATATAGAAGTAGTATAACCATAAATAAATGGTATATAAAGAAAGTATTTCGTTTCACTGTTCATCTCAATTTGAAAGAGGAGAGCGAGGGCATGTTTTTGGTGTGTTTACTTTTGTTGTAAAGGGCAACGGAGTTCAATGATTGTACCCACGCTCCAATCATTCATTTAATTTTCAAAACCCAAATTGTTAAATCAAACAAACACCTAAAAGTGGTTGGTTTGGAATTGAAATTGGATATATATAAATAAAAAAGAGTGCGATTGGCTTTTGCCAAGTACGCTCTCTTGTCGTATGCTCTACACGTGTTTCTCCTCAGACACTTTTCACAAAACTTAAAAAAGAATGCAAAATATACAATAATAATTTTCTTTTTGCATATAGGGAAGAAATAGAATGGCTAAGGGGATTCACCATCGGATCTTCATTTGCTTGAAGATATTGAGAGTTATGTTTTGTCGTTTTGTTATTTTGTTATTTTTCTTTGAAAATCCCTGGTTTTCTTTCTATCGGTCAAAAAAATTATGTACAGTACATTAATTGTGTTAAGCTAACCTGTCGTTACCTATTCCATCAAGCAACTTGATGTTCACGCTTTATCTTTTTTTTGCTATGGAGAGTTCAATTATATAATTTGTGCCACCAAGTTGACATGGGACCTTGAATGAGGTATACCCGGGTTTTGGGCTATGCCATGTGACAAAGATCATGAATTTTCAATTATTTAAAGGGTAAATGGGAAAATAACACATTTATACCCTGTGTTTTAGTGAAATGTCGAGTTTAACCTTCGTTTTCGAAAATATCGAGTTCATACCCTGTGTTTAACTAAAATGACGAAATTATACAATTTGTTTAACTAAAATGACGAAATTATACCTGAAATAGACAACAGTGTCACGAATATTCTTTTTATTGAAAACCGAGGATTAAACTCGGCATTTTACTAAAACGCATGGTATAAATGTGTTATTTTCCCTTATTTAAACCTAGGAAGAAGATGAAAAAGGTGATTATGAAAGGTATGCCATTCTACGATATGGGGACTTTTTTTTCAAAAAAATAATGCGCATAATGTGCAATTACTGTTGTTCTCTTTGTATTGGTATACCCGATATATACATTTTGAGCTGAAGATTTATTTATTTTATAAAAAGATTAAGCAAGCAAACTTTTGAAATGTAGAGAATGATAAAAAAAAATGGTCATGGAGAATGAAGCTTATTAGCTGTTTAATAGGATCGAACTTGTCCCACCTGACTAGAAATCTTAGATTACTAGTGCATACGTTTACCCATTCACAAAAATACGACCCTAGAACTAAATCATTGAAATAAATAAAATACAAAAAAGAGTTTCCAGAAAAAGAAAGTTGCTATATGTATTTAAAAGGATAGAGCAAAAAAGTATAGACATATATCTGTCCACGAATCCCACCAAACGCAGTGCCTTAAAAATGAAATCCCATAAAATACCACATTAATTGGTGCGTTGCCGGTTACAACCTACGGCATTTTGGTAAGTGGTAACAACCGGAATCAAAAGAAACTCTTAAAATATTTAAAGTTTTCTATAATTATATCCTCAATTGCAGCAAGTAAATGTAACATTATAAATTATTACTTTAATTATTTCGAACTCTCGGACAACACTCCAGTACCTCTGTCTCGTCCAAACATAAAGTTACTTAAAAATAAATAAATAAATAAATAAAAAAAGCTTGAATTTAAAAAAAAAAGAATAAAACTCCCTTCTCTTCTTCCCTCCCAAGCGATTATCAGAAAAAAAAAAAAAAAAAAAAAAAAATCAAAAAATGCGAAATCAGCAACGATCATCCACTCCATTTCTTTCGCCTCCGGTTCTAATCGTACTGATTCCGATCGCGGCGTTCGTCTTCCTCTTTGTGGCGGTCCCTCCGGTGGTGTCCTTCGCGTCCACCGTTTTCCGGCCACTCGCCTTCAGAAACGGATGGAGCTTCCTCAACATTCTCCTCGTCCTATTCGCCGTCCTCTGCGGCGTCTTCGCCAACCGAAACGACGACGAACCTGACGCCGCCGCCGCCGGCGACGCATCGGCGACTGAGGCCGCGACAGCCGTCGCTGCTGCGGCGGGTGGAGCAGAGTCCGGCTCGGATAACCCGCAGGCGTGGTTCGGATACACGGAAGGATATCCCGGCGACCGTACGGCGGCGAACACCACCGTCCGGCGGCTGAGGAGGAGTAGTAGCTCGTATCCGGATCTGAGGAACGATTCCTTGTGGAATGACCGAGACGACGAGCAGCAGAGAGTGCGCTTCTTTGACGACTTCGAAGTCCACAAGCACCGCCAAACGACGCCGTTTCACAGTCCACCTCGTCGGCACCAGAATCCGCCGGAGGAGGCGAAGGTGATTCCGGTCGAATCGTTCGTTCCTCGGACTCCGACGGTGGACAAGTCTCCTCCTACAGGTCCGCCGCCGCCGCCTCCACCGCCGTCGGATCATCGCAAGCCGCGGCGGACCTATCAGGCAGCAGGACGGAGAGAGAAGATGAGAGGCCAAAAGCACGGCAGTTGTACCGAAGCGGACTCAAAGGTCGTTCAGTCTCCTCCTCCGCCTCCTCCTCTGCCGCCGCCTTCGCCGGCGAGGATTCGAACGGAACCGAAGAAGCTCGAGCGACGGAAGAGCAACGTGAAGAAGGAGATAGCCACGGCTTTGGCTTCGCTGTACAACCAGAGGAAGAGAAAGAGGAAGCAGAAGACCACCGTCACGCCCGGAGCTAGCAGCAGCGGCGATCTCGATTCCGCTGCCCAATCTCCGCCGGTACAACAACAGAACCCCGGCTTTCCACCGCCGTCGCCGCCTCCGCCGCCGCCGCCGCTACCTCCTCCTCCGTCGTCCGTTTTCAACAGCCTGTTCAAGAAAGGAACCAGCAAGACCAAACGAATCCACTCCGTTCCTCCTCCTCCTCCTCCTCCTCTTCCACCTCCGCCGTCGTCGAAATACGAAATCCGGTCGAAGCCTTCGCCGCCGGCGCCTCCGACTCCTCCGCCGCTGCGTTCCCGGCTGAAACCGCCCCTTCCGGCGAAGCCGAAGTGCTACGACGACAATGCGAGCAGCGGCGGCCAGAGCCCGCTGATCCCGATCCCTCCGCCGCCGCCGCCGCCTTTCAAGATGGCGGAGTGGAGATTCGACGTCCGGGGGGATTTCGTTCGTATAGTTAGCGCGCAGAGCTCGCGCTGTGGATCGCCTGAATTGGACGACGCAGACTCATCGTCAGCGAAAGGTGGCCAGGATGTGGTCAACGCGATGGACGGTGGAGATGGGGCCAGGGCTGGGCTTGTGTTCTGTCCCAGCCCAGATGTTAACCTCAAGGCCGACAATTTCATTGCCAGGCTGTACGATGGGTGGAGGTTAGAGAAGATCAAGTCGCTGAGAGAGAACCGAAAGATGTGACTTTTTTTTTCTTCTTCTTTTTGGGCCCAATTTAGTTGCCCCTGGGCTTTGTGGCTTAAAGATAGTTGAAAGTTGGGATAACACGCAAAGTTACGTCACTTTGTGGCTTGAGTAGAGAAATTGAATCTGGTGTGCTTTTTTGAGACTTGAGAGTAGAGGGCCAGGAGTGATGCTCTAAAGTTATAGCAAAAAAAAAAAGAGTGATGCTCTAAAGTCTCCCAGGGATGGATTTTTATGGCCATATTTTTAAGACTTTCTTGCATAAAAAAAGTGGCGATTGATTGTAGTTGTGGGTTTTACTGGTTTGATGAGCGTGTACATAGGTGATGTACTAAACTTAGAGACAGCTGATAAGCTTACAACTATAAATATTTTTGTTCTTTCAAATTCTAAATCTCGAATAACTAAAGATTTGTTGACGAATAGATTAAAAAAAAATGTTGACGTACAAAAAGGTTTCGGGAGTTTGGAAGAGAGTAAAAGGAGACCTCTCTTCTTTTACTTTTACTGGCCCAAAAACAGTTATGGTACAATTTTACGGAACAAAGAGTTATGACATTATTTTGGTTCGGTTTAGAACAAAGCTTTTCTTTTCTCTGAATATTGTAATATATTTTAGTTTTTTTTTCTAATTATATTTGAACAATGTAAGAACTAAATAAAAGTGCTCCGTTTTGATTTGACTGATATTTTAATAACCAAAAACTTCGTTCTAATTGGTTTCGGAAATTTATCAAGAACAAAACAAAGTTTCAAATGCCCAAGACTAGGTTGCACAAAATTAAATGTCACTTGATATCCTACATGTTTTCTATATTGCATATGAATATGTGTACTTTTATGTTGTAATTAAAAATGGAGATTCGTAATTAATTAGGTCACTTTAAACATGTGATTTTGGATCTAGCCTATGTTTGACAATTTTTAAAGATATAGTCAAATAGCTAATGTGTCAATAATTAAGGTCTGATTTGCCCTCATTTATTAAAAAATTTGTCACTTTCTCTTTTCTATTTTTTTTCAAATAATTTTTTTTGTATTAAAACTTCAAAAATTCGTATCTTTCTAATACGAACTCGAAATTGAGTGATTTCAGATCTTACAAATTCGTGGCGTCGAGATCTTCAAAAATAGACCCATTGTGTTTGATGAAAAATTATGTTTAATGCATCATATTTACGTTTCCATTTATTTTTTTGATAATTTCAAAAAAATTCAGTTATTTCCATATTTAAGATAGTAACGTGATTTTTCTACATCTATGGTATTAAACATGATTTTTCATCAAACACAAATTCATCTATTTTTTAAGATCTCGGCGTCACGAATCCGTAGGATTTGGAATCACTCAATTTCGAGTTCATATGAGATAGATATGATTTTTTGAAGTTTTATGTAAAAAAAAAGTGTAGGAAAAAAGTAGAAGAGATAAAATGACGAATTTGTTAATAAATAAGGGTAAATCACACTTTAATTATTGCCACGTAAACCTATTGGCTATTTCCCTAAAAATTGTGAAACGTGGACTAAAAACAAATTTCATAGTTTCATTTTGACTATTTTGCTACACTGTCCTTGAAAATAACATTATTCAAAATGAGAAATGATTTTCATCATCTGCACAAAGAGAAAAATTAAAGAAAATCAGTGGGTCCCACCATAAAGAATTTTAAAGTTTACACTTTACACTTATTTTTATCCCCATCATCCGGATGATGAGTATCATCACTCTTTAAAATACCATATAAATTCATAACAATTAAAAAAATATTTGATAAGTGGTCTAAAGAATGTTACCTAAAATGTTAACAATGCGATAAAAGTATAAACAAATTTAAATTGTAAACATTTCTACGTAAAAGTAAACAATATTGATACAAATTGATTTTTTATTTATTATTTTGTAAACGATAAATTACACAAAATATCTATTTGAAACCAAGTAATTAATAAAATAAATTTCAACGTTTCAAGTTTTCAACATAGTAGCCAAAGTTACGCTGTCAATATAAAAGTTGACATTAGATGTAGGGAGCAATTTACTAACTAATGGCTTGTCATCAAAGTAACGTGTTAAATATAGAGTTTTGACAAAAATTTGCTCAGTACAAAAAAATGGAACGAAAAAAAATGATAGACTGAAAAGAAGATTACGCTTGGTCGAAAAGATAACAATAATGTAAGTCCGGGACAGAGTAAGAGATAATTAGGTATGTCAATTTGACCCGTTACTCGCGTTCCGGCCCGTTACCCTATTTATTCGGGTCGGGTAATACCCGTTCTTTTTTGGGTAAACGGGTAATACCTGTTAAGCTTTTAACGGGTCTGGGTACGGGTAACGGAATAGTCGTCCCGTACCCGATTACCTGGGACCCGACCCGTTAACTTTTAAATATTTAAAAAGATAAGGAAAAATTCCTTTTTTACCCCCTGGACTCGTACCTCGATTTCATTTCACCTCCTGAATTCGAAAATGTTGCAAAACTTGGCTCTCAACTCAGGCACGTGTTACACGTCCCACCTTCCGTCAGTTTTCGGACGTTAAGTTATAACGGTTTGATGATGTGGCATGATTTTAAAGGGTTTTTTCGTGAAATTATGATTTTACCCTTGACTATTTGAAAAGAAAACAAATTGAAAACTAAATTAAAACAAATAAAAGATCTTCGTCATCAGATACACTTAACCTTAAGGAAATTAACTATTCGCATCTTTCTTCTACTTCTTCATCAACAGCCAAGGACAAGGTACTTCAAAAAAAAAAAAAAATCCCAGAAACCCTAAATCCTCAAATTGACAGGCACTATTTCTAACGAGGACATTTCTCTCCACGGCTTTATCTGTAGATCGAGGGAACAGAGCAGTTCATTCATTATATACGCGTAAAAAAGAAAGTCTTTTTTTTTCATTAATTAGTTTTTTTTTTATATTTTTATTTTGATCTGAATCTTCCATCTCTTCAACCAAACAAATCTCCATCTAGCTAGGTCTCCGATTTTTGCTTCTCCAAAAATCAATTTATACCCGTTTCATTTTCTCTGTTTTTTTTTTCTTCTCAAACTCAAGTTCTTTTGAGTTCTCTTCTGACCCACCCAAAAAAAAAAAAAAAAAACTTCTTTCAGTTCTATGTTGGGCACTATTTCTGCTCCGCTCTGAACCGCCGAGAACGAGGAGCCCGGCGAGACCCACTTGCTCCGGCGACATCGATTCCCTTGCAACCCTAACGACGCTGCAAGTCCCGGTCCGGAGGAAAAGCTGGGCCACGGAGCAAGCGCGCTCGATCTGCTCCTTCCAGTTCTGGTGCCGTAGGAATCGCAGAGCTTTCGCTTTGCTTCAAAAGGACGGTAATCGGACTTTAGCTTGGAGAGCTTTAGAACCTTCGAGACCGGGACCGATTCGGCGGCGATATTCTTCGCCGCGTCGTCTTTGGTGAGCCCCGAGCCGGGGCGGTCGTCGAGGACGAGGCAAAGCTCGGCGGCGGCGGAGTCGAAGAGCGGGTGAGGGAGGGGGATCTTGTAGGAGTTGACTCGGTCGCTCTTGGAGGGTCGTCGCTGCAAGTTGCGATGGAGATAGACGATGATCGATTTTTCGGATCGAGGTTTGGGCTGTTCGAGCGGCGGATTTGGGCTCGCTCGTTGCCGGGTTTCGGGCTCGACGGGGCGTTCGATAGACGGTCTTGTTGTTGTTGCTCAGGGAAAGATGAGAGAGAGAGTAAAGAATTATGAATATCCTAGAATTATTTAATTATTTAATAACAATTAATTAATATATCTGATAATAATATTTAAATATTAAAGTATTCATTATAAACAAAAATACTCTTATACCCCTTAAACTCCACACACGTGATAAACACGTGATAACTTAACGTCCGAAAACTGACGGAAGGTGGGACGTGTAACACGTGCCTGAGTTGAGAGCCAAGTTTTGCAACATTTTCGAATTCATGGGGTGAAATGAAATCGAGGTACGAGTCCAGGGGGTAAAAAAGTAATTTTTCCAAAAGATAATAAATTTGTATAGGTTGCAATGAAGATGATAACGTTGCAATGAAGATGACCAAATTTACAATGAACATGATCAATTTGCAATGAAGACTTCTTTTGTATTTTTTATTTTTTTATTTTTTATTTTAATGTTCTTTATATTGTAGTAACACTTTGATATTTTTCACCTAAATTTTATTATTTTTAAACTTTATATTGTTGATGGATTTTTATTTTATAAACGGGTCTACCCAACCCGTTACCATTTTTTGAAATCGGGTAAAAGGGTAACGGGTCCAATATTTTTAACCCGCTTATCCGGCGGGTATCTTCGTTACCCGGCCCGTCTCAAAATCCGGATAAACAGGTCCGGGTAACGTGTAAAAAATAATAGCGAATACGGGTAACGGAATAGGTGTACCCGACTTTACCCGTATCCGTTACCATCCATAGAGATAATCATAAAGGGTTCATGCGAAAGAACAAAGCAACAAATCTTAAGATTTAATAGCTTAAAAATGGTTGCATTGTATTTGGAAAGAGCATGTTCCCGCCTTTTTCGGGTGTGCCTATAAATAGAAGGCTCAAGGTCCGATATTTGAACTGAAAAACATCCTAAAATTTTTCGACTGAAAATCAGATTCGATAGTTTATTATTCATCTAGAAGAACACGATTGTGCGGAGGGGCATGCTCCTTATACTTATCGTTCTAGTTGACATAGTCCTAAAATAGCCGAAATTTACCGGGCCGATCCAAACGGTTGGCTCCGGGCCCGGGCCCGAGCCTGGGCCTAGCCAGGCTGGCCAGTTTCTCCCGCCGAGGGGCTGGGCTGCTAAGGACAGAAACAAATTGGGCCGGGCCGGGCCAAGTGACACCTTTAAGCTAAATGAAGTACTTACCCAATTTGTAAGAAAAAGGCGGAGGGGCAATGAAAACTTGAAAGAAATTAATCAAGCAAAGGGCATCGGCGGATCAATAATGAAACTAGCGGGACTGAAGTCGGCGGAGAACGCCCACGACGAGTCGGTATGGGCGGCGACTTGGGTGCCGGAAACGGAGACTCGGCCGGCGATTATACTGACGGGCTCTCTGGACGAGACCGTGAAGATGTGGAAGCCCGACGACCTAACCCCTCTCCGCACCAACACTGGCCACTGCCTCGGCGTGGTCTCCGTCGCCGCCCACCCCTCCGGCCACTTCGCCGCCTCCGCCTCCCTCGACAGCTTCGTCAGAGTCTTCGACGTCGACACCAACAACACCATCGCCACCCTCGAAGCCCCTCCCTCCGAGGTCTGGCAAATGCGCTTCGATCCCAAGGTAACCCGTCCGTTTCCTTTCCCCCCCAAAACTCTAGGGTTTGTCTGCCACAAAGTTCCACACTTTCGATGTGGGTTTTCTTCAGGGAACGATCCTGGCCGTGGCGGGCGGGGTGAGCGCGTCGGTGAAGCTCTGGGACACCGCCACGTGGAGCCTGATGGGCACGCTGTCGATCCCTCCGCCGGCCGAGGCGGCGGCGGAGAAGTCGTCTCCGGCGAGCAAGAAGAGATTCGTCCTGTCGGTGGCGTGGAGCTCGGACGGGAAGCGCGTGGCGTGCGGGGCCATGGACGGGAGCGTGTGGGTGTTCGACGTGGCTCGGTCGAAGCTTCTTCACCAATTGGAGGGTCACTCGATGCCGGTGCGGTCTCTGGCGTACTCTCCGGCGCAGCCGAGGCTGCTCTTCACGGCCTGCGACGACGCCCACGTCCACATGTACGACTCCGAGGGCAAGACTTTGGTCGGAGCCATGTCGGGGCACTCCAGCTGGGTTTTGAGCGTGGACGCCAGCCCCGACGGGGCCGCCATTGCCACCGGCTCCAGCGACCGGACGGTTCGGCTCTGGGACGTCGGCTCCAGAACCGCCGTCCAGACCATGAGCAACCACGCCGACCAGGTCTGGGCCGTCGCGTTCGCCGCCGGACGCCTCGTCAGCGTCTCCGACGACAAGAGCATCACGCTCTACGACTACTCTTGAGATTTTTTTTTTGTTTGCGATTCGCTTTGTAGTTTCTTCTTTGCCTGTGAACAGATCACTTTTTTTTTTTAAACAGGACTGCTTTCGAGGCAATGTAGTTTATTATGATACGATGATCTTTTTTTTCTTGCCTTTGTGCATTTTGAATTCAGCGAGGATTAAAGGGTATTATCTGCTGGTCTAGAGTTTCACTTCTTCAACGTGTGTTTTGTTTGTGTAAGCCAGGAATGAAATTACAATATATATTCCGCATCCTTTTGATGTAGCTTTGAAGTTCGGTCGCAAAACTTACTGATGCATGTGAAGCTTTGATCATTTGAACATACATTGCAGTAATCTACCAAAAGAGACAAGAAGAGTGATCAACAAATCGGTGCTGTTACCCAAACGTCACTTTGAAACTAGAAACTCGGATATGATGGAACTAGCCAAACATTGCAGGTTATCAGATATACCCAAGTTTCTTTTTCTTTATTTCTTTCTTCAGTTTGTTAATCACTCAGATGAGCAATCTTGGATCATTCAAACATACATTGCAGTAATCTTTGCTTATAATGTATTTCCAATAACCCTACCACCTATAAACTAACAAGTCATCTTCTCACATCACAATACCACACTATTAGCAACTACCAAACACGCAAGGAGAATCATCGACCCTTCAAAGTGGCAGTCGCATATGAAAGTGCTTTTACCCAAACATCACTCGAACTTGAAAATCAGATACTATGAAGCAACAAGCACATTCGATAGCACCACACCATCAAGTAATTACACCCCAAGTTTCCTCTTTCTTCAGTTTGCTAATCACTCAAGTGACCAATCTTTATTTCATAAACACAAAAAAAAAAATCATCTTTCACCAAAAGAGGGAAAAAGAGAAATCCGCCGCCGCTTACTAAACAAAACTTAAAAACGCAAAGAAAGGCGAGAAGAAAACAACAACAAAAAAAGAAGCCTAAGCAAACAAACACGAAACTAGAACGCCCTACTTATTCAAAAAGTCCTTGAGGACGTCCATGACGGAGCCAAAGTCGGCAGCGACTTCGACAGGCGGGTTGGCGAGGCGACAAGCCATGTCGGGGATGGCCTTGGAGTGATAGTCAACCTTTGACTGCGCAAACTTGAGCCCGTGGGCGGTGCTGACCACGACGGTGCGGTCGCTCGGGGAGATCACCCCCGCGGCCCTGAGCTTGAAGAGCGCCGTGAGAGCCACCCCGGTGTGGGGACATATGAACATCCCCGTCGAGTCCGCCTGAGCCATCGCGTCCATGAGCTCCTCCTCCGTCGCCTCCTCCACGATCCCGTCGCAAGCCCTCAGCGCAAACACCGCTCGGTCGATCGACACCGGGTCCCCGATCTGGATCGCCGACGCGAACGTGGACGTGGCCGTGACCGGGGAAAAGTTTTCCCACCCGGACTTGTAGTAGAGGTAGAGCGGGTTCGCGTTCGCGGCCTGGGCGCAGACGAGCCGCGGGACCCGGTCGACGAGCCCGAGCTCGCGGCACATCTCGAAGCCTTTGTAGAAGGCGTAGATGTTGCCGAGGTTTCCGCCGGGGACGATGACCCAGTCGGGGACCTGCCAGTCGAACTGCTGGAGGATCTCGATGGCGGCGGTCTTCTGGCCTTCGAGCCGGAGGCTGTTGAGCGAGTTCGCGAGGTATATGGGAAGCTCCGCGGTGACCTCGCGGATCAGCTTCATGCAACCGTCGAAGTCCGTGTCGATGCTGAGCACGAACGCCCCGTTGGCGATCGGCTGAACCAGCTGGGCCATCGAGATCTTGTTCGCCGGGAGGAACACGATTGACGGGATTCCGGCGGAGGCGCAGTACGCCGAGAGGGCCGCCGAGGTGTCGCCCGTGGAAGCGCAGCCCACGCCGACGACCGGGCGGTTCAGCTTTCGGAGCCGGTTCACCTGGCTCACCAGTACGGTCATTCCCAAGTCCTTGAAGCTACCCGTGTGGCTGATCCCGCAGTGTTTGACCCACAGGTCGTTCATTCCGAGGAACTGTTTTCCGAACCGCTCGGCCCAGAAGAGGTTCGAGTTACCTTCGAAGGCGCTGACGATGTCGTCGTCGTCGATCTCCGGGAGGACCCACTCCTTCTTGCTCCAGACGCCGGAGCCGTACGGCCAGGTGGTGCGGCCGACGCGCGAGTCGAAGAGGCGGCGCCAGTACGCGCCGTCGTAGCGGTGGAGCGCGGCCATGTCGTGCTGGACGTCGAGGAGGCCGCCGGAGCTGCTGCGGTAGACGATCTCGTCGAGGGAGTAGGACTCGTCGGAGGCGGCGGGGGCGTTGAAGGGCACGTACTTCGCCGAGAAGCCGTCTGGGGAGGTGGGCCGGTGGCGCCGGGCCTCGTCGCGGATGTTCTCGTCGGCGGCGCGCCGGTTTCGGGATCCCGCGGAGGCGGAGCAAGACACCACCAGGCGCCGCTGTCTGTGCCCCGCCGCGGCTCTGGGCTTCGGATCGAATAGGTGCGTCGATGGGCGGAGCAGCGACGAGGAAGCCATTTCTCTCTCTCTCTCTCTTTCTGCTGTTGAGGCGGCGCGGCGTTAAGAGAGAGTATGAGTGGTTTGTGCTTTTGTGTGGTGTATTGTTGAGTGTTGGATGGATCCGATTGGTTTTTATTTCAAGGGCCTTGCAAACTTATTCTCTCTCTTTCTTCTCCTATCCAACGAACACTAAAAGGGAAAGTGGGCTAATTTCGGCAAACATAACAAAATAAAAAGAGTTAATGACGGCATAAATACTCATTGTTTTAAAGTAGTGTCACTTTAATGCTTTATCTTTTTTTTTTCACGGGAAAAATACTCAATGTTTGTTTTGAGTATCTCTGTTACTACCCCAGCGTTTATTTTAACAGATATCTCAGGTATCAGTTATTTTTATGCTAATACTCAATTTTTTAATTCAAATTTCATATTTATTACTTACTAACATGTTTACTGTTGTAAAAAAAAAAAAAAAAAACCTAAAAACCCCAAGTTCAAACATAACACGCGCGATGAATGGAAGACGAACATACAGAGCAAAAAAAAAATCTAAAAAGCGAAACATCGAAATCGAGCTTGAAGAAGAGCTTGGGAACAAAGATGGAAGACGAACATGGAAGTGGGAACGATGACGAGTTTCTGTTGGCTGAGGAAGAGTTCGGCGACGATGGCGACGAAGAGGAAATGCCGAACACGCAGAACACGGTGAATGATTCGGACTGGCGTACGGTCGTCGAGGAAGTATGCAATAACGACCAACATGTTGACGAAAGCGAAGATTCTGATGGCTCCAGGTCTGGGAGTGACCTTGATAACTTGTGCAGCAAAGGAGAAGAATATGATGGCGTGAGGCGGAGTCGAAGATAATACAATCCACGGTCAGGTATGGATGGTTTCAAATTCAAGCTTGGAATGGAATTTCCATCTATTGAAGATTTAAGGAATGTGCTGAGAGAGGTGTTTATAAAGGAAGATAGAGAATTCAAGTTTTTGGCAAATGATCAAAATAGACTAAGAGCTAAGTGTAAAGGAAATGGATGCGAATGGCTTTTGTATGCTCGGGTTCGGGGATTAGACACCAAGACTGTGAGGGTGAATACTTTGATAGACAAGCACGAGTGTGGGATAGTCTTCGACAATAAGCATGTGACGAGCCCGTGGTTAGCGAAGCATTTTTTGGAGCAATTTCGGCTTAATCCGAATATGGATTATCAGAGCTTCAAAGACATGACTGCCATTGCAAAGCTGAGAAACGTGACGAAGACTATGTTCTACAGGGCCAAGAAATGTGCTAGAGACATGTTGGAGGGGTCGGTGAGAGATCAATATGCCATCCTCGCAAACTATTGCAAGCAACTAACATCCACCAACTCAGGTTCAATTCTAACTTTGAATGTTCAATTCTAACTAATTATGGTATGCTAATATAAGTTGATATGTTCATTACTAACTTTGAGCGTTATCAACTGCTAGGTTCAAGTGCTATACTGAAAACAACTCTAATTAATGAAAAAAGAGTATTTCAGAGGGTATACATTTGTTTAGAAGCTTGTAGACAAGGGTTCAATAAAGGGTGTCGGCCAATCATAGGCCTGGATGGCTGCTTCTTGAAGGGGGTATTGCAAGGGTATGCTTTTGGCAGCAATAGGTATTAACCCTAACAATTCACAATTTCATGTTGCTTTTGCTGTGGTTGAGAAGGAAAACACATCGAGTTGGACTTGGTTTCTAGAGTTGCTTAGTGAGGACCTTAGTATTCAGAATCCAAGCAGATTCACGTTCATGAGTGACAGACAAAAATGCTTGGAAAAGGCATTGGCAGAGGTCTATCCGGGAGCTGAGTTCAGATTTTGCGTGAGGCACCTTCACGCTAACTTCAAGCAGAAGCATAGTGGCTTGCTTTTGAAGCAAATGTTGTGGGGTTGTGCTCAAGCAATGACCCGTGTAGAGTTTGGTAGAAAAATGGGTGTGCTCAAGGAAGAAGATGAGAAAGTGTACGAGTGGCTCTTGTAGAAGGATCCCAAAGAATGGAGCAAATCACATTTCAGAGACACTGTGAAATGTGATATGCTACTGAACAACTTATGTGAAAGCTTCAATGCTGCAATAATGTCTGCCAGAGACAAGCCGATTGTAACCTTACTCGAGAAGATAAGATTTTGGCTCATGTGTCGTTTTGCCAAAAAAAAATTAGAGGTTCAAAAATGGAAGCACGAAGTTGGAAAACGTATCATGGATGTCATTGAGAAGAACAAGGGGGAAGCCAGGTATTGTCAGTCAACACAAGCTGGTAATGGTAAGTTCAAAGTGATTGTTCGTGGAACTGAATCACTTGTTGTGGACTTACGAGCTAGGACATGTACGTGTAGAGGTTTTGAGTTAAGTGGCATACCATGTGGACATGCCTTGACTTGTATTTGGTCCTCGGGATTAGATGTTATGTGCTTCATCGATGATTGGTATAAGAGAGAGGCGTATATGGCAGCATATAGTGGGATAATTGAGCCCATGACTAGTCCGGATAAGTGGCCTGAAGCAGGACTGCACCCTATCCTCCAACCACCCAATCAAACTCTCCCTGGAAGGCCTAAAAAAAAGAGAAACAGAAGCAACGATGAGCCTCCTCCCGAACATGCCACAAAACTGTCAAGGAAAGGCCAACAAAATCGTTGTAGCAACTGCAAGAAGCCAAGACACTCAAAGAAGACATGCCCTGATCCAATTGTAAAACAGGCATGTAATTTAACCTAAAATTGATTTGCTTTGATTTGCTTTAATTTGCTTTAATTTAACCTAAGCCAGAACATGTCACTATGTTTGATTTGCTTTATCTTAACCTTAGCTCGTGACTATGCAGATTAAACCAACAACAAAGAGGGGCAGACCACCTAAAAGTGACCCTAATCCTGAAACAATAAAGAGAAAGGAGAGAAGGTTGAAACAGAAAGCAAGAGAGGCTTCATCATCAAACGCAGCACCATGAGCAACAACATTTTATGTTTTAGAGCTGCTAAAACTGCTATTTTTTGTGACTACTTAATTATTGAAAAGCTAATGTAATAGAGCTGCTAAAACTGCTATTTTTTGTGACTAGAAAGCTGCTCTTTTTGTATAATGGATCTGTAGAATGAAAGAATGAAAGAATGAAAGAATGAAAGAAATCATGTTAAAACGCTTAGTCGACTGTTTGCTAGGTTGGTGGAAAAAAGAATGAAAGAAATCATGTTGAATGCTTGTTATTTGCATTGATGTGCTGTTTGTTATTTGCATTTCTCGATTTACTGGTTTCTATGGGTGTGTGGTTTTTAAAATTTAAGACAAATAAAGCTCATATAAGCTTAAATTCATAGGTTCAGAAGAAGCACAATCCAAGTGAACTTGAGAACCAAAACAATTCTGTACAATCATGTTGAAATGGTAAAGAAGCACAATCCAAGTGAACTTGAGAACCAAAACAATTCTGTACAATCATGTTGAAATGGTAAAGAAGCACAATCCAAGTGAACTTGAGAACCAAAACAATTCTGTACAATCATGTTGAAATGGTAAAGAAGCACAATCCAAGTGAACTTGAGAACCAAAACAATTCTGTACAATCATGTTGAAATGGTAAAGAAGCACAATCCAAGTGAACTTGAGAACCAAAACAATTCTGTACAAAATCAAAAGATGTATGATCACAATTCTGTACAAAATCTCCAATTCATTATCATCACAAAGCTTAGTACAACACCAGCAGTACACCAATTCATTATCATCATAAACCTTGCTACAACACCAGCAGTACACTTACAGAACAAAAAATACAACAGCTTCAAATCATTAATTATTAGACGATCACATAAATTACAAACAAAATAGTCAACAATCCAAGCATAAAAGCAGCCATAAATGATCTCCAATTTATCCTTTGACAGTTCGAACATCGTCGGTCTTCAGCACCGCACCTGAGTTTTTCATTCTCGAGTTCCAAAGTGTTCAATCTTCGCAAAAGTCCGGGAATGACTTGCTTCGATCTGTCGCAAATTTCTGGATCCACCCAACTAAAATACGAACAACCACCGTCTATCTGTAGAAAAAAAATGAATTTAAAAAAAAAAAAACTAACATAACCTCATTCCACACCGAACCTCCATTTAATTCTACAAAAACTAAAAAGAAAAAAACTCACTTTTCGCTTGTAGCAACTTCTGAACCTCCTTCCGGGATTCGAAATCGTCCACGCCGTTTTCTCCGTCACTGGAATGCCACAAAAATAATTCCATGACGAAAAAATCCTCTTACTTGCGCTGCGATTCTTCCCAGACGATGAGGACGACCAATGCTCATCATCCATTTCCGACTTCAGAGAAGCAATCGCGAAAGAAGAAAAGAAGAAAGAACCTGGAAGAAAAAAAATGAGATACCCTAATGAATTTGGGGCTTTTTAAATTACATTTTTTAGTTTGTTTTCTTTTAATTATTTTATATATAAATTAATTCATTTTTTTAGTTAAAAACTTTTGTGTTTCTGATTTCGACAATGCCACATAGGATATCTGTTAAAATAAACCCCGGGGTAGTAACAGAGATACTCAAAACAAACATTGAGTATTTTTCCCGTGAAAAAAAAAAAGATAAAACATTAAAGTGACACTACTTTAAAACAATGAGTATTTATGCCGCCATTAACTCAAATAAAAATTAGATCTATTTTTTGTCAGGGGTCCCGGTTAATTTTAATTTTTAAGAAAAATGAAACAAATAGATCACCCTATTGCAAGTTTCAACTATTTGGTAAATCTCTTTCATAGATCAAGAGAGGCTACACTTTGTAAAACTAGAAGGCGACCTCACTAATGGCTATCCGCCCTCGGCTAGTCACTCGACTCTCTACATGGACGGTTCGTCTCCAAGTCCTCTTGGCCTCTTATAAGTGCCCAATCAACCAAACTTGAGGTAAGTTGCGTTTAGCTTTGAGAAAATATATCAAAATTGTCTCTCGCTCTCTTCTAGTTTTCTCTATTTTACTTTGGAGACGAGACTTTGACCCTCCACATCACTTAGCTTTCCGGACTAATGCTAAGCTTTTGAGAGCGCCATTGGGAAAATCCCATTGCGCCCTATTCTTCAACCTTGTCTTCTATTTCAGGGGATGAAGACTTGAAAATCGACTTTTCGACAAACAATACATCAAGACCAACAATCATCGCCCTCATTTTTATCCTAAGGCTCCAGAGGTCGTGGTCTATAAGGTTCGTGTCTTTGATAGTCACGACATTCTCGAACCCGATGGAAACAACTTCACTGGCCCATTCGTTTCTTTTTCTCAAGATTCTTTAGAGGTCATGGCATATCGAGTTGTCTTTTTATAATCACAGTCCTCTAGGATCTGTTGGAGAAACAACATAAATGACACTTTTAGTGCATGTAATATTTCGAGTTCTCTACTTCCATCGTTGCCATACTAGACCATTCATACAGAGATTCATAATATATAATAGAACCTATTAATTTTTGGTTTCTTAGTTTGTCTCTTCAATAGGATCTTAAAAGATCGAAGGTATAATAGGTTTCATGTATTTCACATGGCAACGATTAAAGCCTCAGTCTACAACCTCCACAATCTTCAGCAATCTAGATTGATCAGAGTATGGGGTAGTGCAAATATATGGAGTGAAAGTTCTCTCAAGTCAACAAATAAGGAGCGGGAACGACCAAGTTTAAAATGGTCATATACAATTCAAAAGTATATGCTTAAACATTCGATAATTTAATGATGCATGCAAGGTTAGCCAACACTTATGTCTCAATTTATCCATAGAATAGTTTGGAAGACTTGGTACCGCTATTCGAAGTTTCATAAAGCGAGAGATTTAGGAAAAAAAAGAGACTTCATGAGTTTTAGAACAACATCGAGCAATAAAAACATCTATCTAAGAAATCCATTAACCTCTAAATTAGATATTGTCTTGTCATGTAATCTAAATCATTTTTTATACTTTTATTTAATAGTATTAGACACGTATCCGTATGTAAAAATTTTAAGTATGTCAATTATTAACAAGGAAAATGATCACGAAGTTAACATGAAGAGTTATGTAGTAATTTTTGCCTTGAACAAATCATTGTTGCGAGCAAAACATACATGATTGAACACAATAAAACATAGCACAAAAGAATACGATCACATTTATATCGAGCTTTGTTTAACAATAAACAACGTACACTAATCTCTTCTCAACTAGGCTCACACAAGCGGCCAAGGCATCACAAGCTCTTACAACGATCGAGACAATCCCCCATAACATAAAACAAGCCATAAAAAGATTTACGAAATAGACTATTGCAAACCCAACCATAAAACAAGAATAGATCGTAATGAGCCTAACAAGTCTCGACTTGAAAAAAAAATTATAGATGATGAATCAAAATCATAAGATTAACGAAGATCAACAATGATTTTGCTACAGTGTCGCCATAGCATAAAGGAGAAAAGGTAAAAGCGACATATACCCCTTCTTTTAGGATGGTAGACTTATATGTCATTTTTTATAAAAATTTTTAGTGGGGATTGATTTAGATTTTTTTTTAATTTTTTATTTTTATCAGAATGAGACATAAATGATTACTGCTTAAGCATCTACATTCAAATCCCCAACGACAACTATGGTCAGCTAGTGGGCTTGGGCCTTTGACAAAGTTTGCCGGGTTTCGATCCAACATAAAACACAACAAAAATAATAAGTGATAGCGTTAGATAGTTTTAAAATTTGGATAGTAAATGATCCATAAGGTATCTTTACACTTGTACAAATTTCCTGTCAAGTAACGTACTTGGGTTTTTTAATTACTCACTCAGTCTAATAACGCTTATACTCGAGAAATCCAAGGTACATAAAACATTTTCTCCACATAAACAAAAAAGACAAAAACCCAAATAGAGGATCGGTATCGATAGAGACCTGAGTCCCACATGACTGGCAGTTCAGTAAATAAAGGGAGATATATAGGCAAAGACTGTAGTAGGAAAACGGAAATCCAAATACGTTTTGGTCCTAATAATTAGGTTTTTAATGTCTGTTTTAGAACTAAAGGGTCACTGTTCGTGGAGGCCACGAATTTGCCCCAAAAAATCCTGTCCTCCCAAGCCTTCTCTCTCTTTAGACCACGACTCCGCTGACCAGACCACTGTAAAATGCAAATCGAAAAATGAAGCTGAAAAATTATTTAAAAAATGTTTTTTTTGACAGAGAGATAGAGAGAGAGAATGACAAATAGAAGCTTAAAAAACCTGTACTATATTCCTTGTGCGTGACTGTGTATAAATATGTGAATCCATTATACGTGTTCTTTTTTTAATTACTTGTATAATTTTTTTTTTCCTTTGAAGAAAAACCAAAACCAAAAGCCTCTTCGGGAAAAAACAAGGAAAGATTTGCAATAGCTGGAGTTTTCCTTTGTTCGCTTCCTAATTTCGTTTCATAAAGGAAAAAAAAATTAATAGCTCCTGAAATTTTCTCATACCGGATTGCCGTTGAAATTCAAAAGCTGTACGGCTCAGCTCTCTCCGATCTGACTCTCCGAGTTCTCTCCCCCGGACTCTGACCCGTTCTCGGATGAGTTAGCGGAGAAGATCGCCTAGTTTGAATCGCTATGGTAAGCTTGGACGCACCGTTCCGTAGCTTTCTTTCTCCTCGGTTTGATTTTCGATTCGTTTTGATTCCCTTTGACTCGCTCGGTCATGGCTGAGTTGAATCGGCGGCGGTGCGTTTCTAGGAATACGAGCTGTTTAACTGTTTAACTCTTTTGTGTGATCACGAGGATGATATGATATTCGATTCGTGTTTCTATATGGTTCCATCTATAGATCATTCTTTCGCCCAATTTCAAGCTGTTTTTTTCACAGGCTTTGCTGTGAAAACCATAAGGCTCCTATAAAGGAAAGTTTCTAAAAGAAATCTTGAGTTGCCAAGAATATCTGAAAAGTTAGCTAATTGCCATTTTTGTTTATAGGTAGTGAAACTATAAGTGGTTTTCTTTAGGTTTAGGAGAAGTGACAAGTGGTTTTATGATGCAACAAACATTATTCAATCTTGAATCATTCAATTCATTTGAACAACATGTTCGATGTCTGTGTCAACAATCTGGCTCACAATTGTGGTCTCTGCGCATTAGTTAGCTAATAATAGTATGACTTTTGTGCAGACTTTTACACTCTTGATATTCTATGTGTAGCAACTATTCATGGGATGTAATTAAGGGGAAATTGAGTATTGACTATAATTTATCATTAGCATTTTTCTTATTTGTTATGCACTGTTTCTAGCGTGAAGGTTATTCTTAGTTGAAATTGAATATGTATTTTCCTTGTCAGGCTGCTCCGGTAAATATCATTGTAGGGTCCCATGTCTGGGCTGAGGATCCAGCTGAAGCATGGATTGACGGAGAAGTTTCTCGAATCAAGGGCAATGAAGTTCATGTCCGTTCTACAAATGGAAAGACCGTGAGTAACTCAATGGCTATATAGTTTTATTTTGTATGATAATACATTCTGGTCTATTTATACTATTGACTTCCTTTTCATCTTTAGTATTTATTCAGTTCTCTTGACTGGAATATTTGTCGTAGGTTGTCACAAATATCTCCAAAGTTTTTCCAAAGGATACCGAGGCTCCCCCCGGAGGTGTGGATGACATGACAAAGCTGTCATATTTGCATGAACCAGGAGTTCTAAATAATTTGGCAACACGATATGAACTTAATGAAATTTATGTAAGGGGGTTAATTTTATGTTCCGACTGCTGAAGTAGGTTTTAAAGAATACAATAGGAGAAGGAATCAAATAATCTCATTCCCGTCTCTTGTAATATTTTTTCCAGACATACACGGGAAACATACTGATCGCAGTGAACCCATTTCAAAGGTTACCACATTTGTATGATACTCATATGATGGAACAATATAAAGGAGCTGGATTTGGAGAATTGAGTCCTCATGTTTTTGCAGTTGCAGATGTTGCATATAGGTAATTATATGTATTCCACTCGCACACCTTTTTTTATCGACCTCTTGACCAAGATATATTATTGATCTGTACTGTTTCTTACAGGGCAATGATCAATGAAGGTAAGAGCAACTCCATCCTGGTTAGTGGAGAAAGTGGTGCTGGTAAGACAGAGACAACAAAGATGCTTATGCGGTATCTTGCGCACCTTGGTGGTCGATCAGGAGTAGAAGGACGGACAGTTGAACAGCAAGTTCTAGAGGTCTGATTAAGAGTTATTTTTTAATTAATTAATTATTAAGAGTTTTTATTACTATTATTATTATTGAACTTTGTTGGTTTTTAAATTTATGAATTACATTTTTGATAAATTTTGGGTTGATTTCTCTACTGAAATGTCATTCTGGTCAGTTATTTACAGTCCAATCCAGTACTGGTCTGTTTGGGCTAATCTGTTTCCTAAAATGTCATTCTGGCTGAATATTTGCATGCAGTCCAATCCAGTTCTTGAAGCATTCGGCAATGCTAAAACTGTCAGAAATAACAACTCGAGGTAATTATTGGATAGTACTGTCATGTTTAATTGAGTTTCAGTAACGTTACTACTTTTATGGTTTGATTAGTTTCTTCTTGTAAAAAGATTTTTATGCAACTTTCTTGGTGTTTTCTGTCCCTGTTTTTTTTTTTTTTTTTTTTTTTTTTTTTTTTTTTTTCTTGGTCTTCATTATTTATTACTTTATTCATGTTCAACAGTCGCTTTGGAAAATTTGTGGAGATCCAATTCGACAAGAGTGGGAGGATATCCGGAGCTGCTGTCCGTACTTATTTGCTCGAGAGGTCTCGTGTTTGCCAAATTTCAGACCCTGAAAGAAACTATCATTGTTTTTACCTGCTTTGTGCAGCACCTCTCGAGGTAATCATGATAGTTTTCATATCGCAGCTTGCTTTAGATGTATAATGTATGAATGTGGTGCGAAACCATGAAATTATTATGATAAAATAATCTGTCTTCCATTTCAGGATAGAGAGAAATATAAATTGGGAAACCCAAAAGACTTCCATTACCTGAATCAGTCCACTTGCTATAAACTGGATGGTATTGATGATGGTGAGGAATATCTTGCTACTAGAAGGGCTATGGATGTAGTTGGAATTAGTGAGGAAGAGCAGGTCAGATTTGTGTGCAGTTGTGAGATTCTTTGTTCATAGTGCTGCATGTAGATATTTGAAACATTCTTACTTCTATTCCAGGTGGCAATCTTTAGGGTCGTGGCCGCAGTTTTACATATTGGGAATGTTGAATTTGCAAAGGGAGATGACGTTGACTCTTCTGTCATCAAGAATGAGAAATCCAGATTCCATCTTAACATGACGGCTGAACTTCTCAGGTACCTAAACATAAAACGCATTACATTTAATTTCTCTTTGTTAAAGCCCCCTTTTAAGTTGTAGCTAGATTCTACTGCTGTTAAATGAGATTTTCTGTGATAGGTGTGATGTGAAGAGTCTGGAAGATGCATTGATTAAACGTGTGATGGTTACACCAGAAGAGGTCATCACAAGAACTCTTGACCCTGTTTCTGCATTGGCCAGTCGGGATGCTCTGGCCAAAACTGTTTATTCACGCCTGTTTGATTGGTATCCAACTTACTTAAAAATTCCTTTCTTGCATTGTACTTTTTCTTTTGTCAGCTAGAATAAGTTATATTTTCCACATTGCTGGAAGTAATTCATCTAATGTTTGCATGTCTTAAAACTGTTGCATGGTTGGTATGTCTGGTGCTGACACTTTGAATGAATGTTCACAGGCTTGTGGATAAAATCAACAATTCAATTGGTCAGGATCCAAACTCAAAATCACTAATCGGAGTCCTTGATATTTATGGGTTTGAGAGTTTCAAGTTCAATAGGTATGCGTTAAGTAGAGTTTTTTTTTTTTTTTTTCCTCAGTGAAATTGCTTTATTGAAACTGACAACTTGCTTTATCAAATAGTTTTGAGCAGTTCTGTATCAATTTTACAAACGAGAAACTGCAACAACATTTCAATCAGGTATTGAACAGTGATATTCTCCCATTTTGTATATCTGATATTTAATTATTTGTTCTGAGTGTTCTTCTAATTATGTGGTTGTAGCACGTTTTCAAAATGGAACAAGAAGAATACACAAAGGAAGAAATCAATTGGAGCTATATAGAGTTCGTTGACAATCAAGATGTCTTGGATCTCATTGAGAAGGTAACCTATAAAATCAATAAAACACACTTGGTTTGTTTTCCTACACCTTCTGTTACGATGCATAAAAGGTGATGTTTTTTTCTACTATACTGGTGCATACTGCAATAATTTTTCATTATGTCTTCATTCTTTTGCAGAAACCTGGTGGAGTAATTGCACTGCTAGATGAAGCCTGGTATGTAGCTATAATCAATTCTCAATCATTTGTCTTAACCTTGTTTGATATCAAAACTTGTCAAGCTTGCATATAGAATTGAAAGGTAAAGAAAACAAGCAAAATAACACTGATGTTTTATTCATATATGAAATGACAGAATCGGGAAACAAAATAAGATTGGATACTTACTCTGATATACTAGGATATTGTTCTGATCAGATAAATAAAAATAGAATATGAATTAAATAGGAAACAATTTCCTATTTTATTTTACGGTTTTTCAGTAATTCTTCTCTACACGTACACACGCGTTCACACATACATGATACACGTAGGAAAACATCCAGTCTAACTTTGACAGTACCTGCACAAGAATCTTAATCTCTTTATTGTCTCATGTTATATTTGTTTGTATCCTCTGTACAGCATGTTTCCTAAATCCACACACGAAACATTTGCCCAAAAATTGTACCAGACGTTCAAAAACAACAAGCGCTTTATCAAGCCTAAGCTTTCTCGTACTAGTTTTACAATATCTCACTATGCTGGAGAGGTAAGAACTTCTGGATTTAATGTCGTCTGAATCTCGTACTTGCAATTAAATGCTCATAAAACTTTTTAATTATTTAGGTCACTTATCTAGCGGATCAATTCCTCGACAAAAACAAGGATTATGTGGTGGCAGAGCATCAGGATCTCTTAACGGCATCCAAGTGCTCATTTGTGGCAGGGCTATTTCCTCCACTTCCTGTTGAAACATCAAAATCATCTAAATTTTCCTCTATTGGGTCACGCTTTAAGGTACTGAAGTTAATTCTCCTCAGTTTGTGGTGTTACGTTCAGCTGAATGGTGACAAGTACAAAAAATGTAATTAATTAAACCAGGTGGAGTAATAAACTTCTACCTCACAGCAGTTCAATTGGCTGCTGCTGTCACAGCTTTTCCTAGAAGTCATTATACTCTGATATATTTTTCTTTTAGGACAAACTAATTGAGATGTTTGCTTGTTAAAATTACAGTTACAACTTCAATCGTTGATGGAGACACTGAATCAAACAGAGCCTCACTATATCAGATGTGTGAAGCCAAATAGTGTTCTCAAGCCAGGGATTTTTGAAAACTTCAACATAATCCAACAATTGCGATGTGGTGTATGTATATTTTGTCCACAACTTACTTGGTTATGTTTGTTAACTTTGTAAGTCATTGACTTAGAATTGCATTTTATCAGTTTTCTAAGCTCTATCTTTCTGAATAATTGCTCTGTAGGGTGTTCTTGAGGCTATCAGGATCAGCTGTGCTGGATATCCCACCAGGCGAACATTTTATGAATTTCTTCACCGCTTCGGGGTTCTTGCACCTGAAGTTTTGGATGGAAAGTAAGTCCATAATATCTAGGTTTTTATATGATCGCACCTCTGCTAGAGAGGAATATATGTTCTCGACGTGCTGCAGTATTCCTTGGAGTTTTGATAAGCTATTAATACTTATTTTACAGCTATGATGACAAGACTGCATGCCAGATGATTTTAGATAAAAGGGGGCTACAAGGTTATCAGGTGATTACGATTACTAGTAGTTTATTTCCTTGATCATTCTCTTTTGCAGCAGAAGGTAGGTCTAGAAATGGTCTCAACTTGTTTGCCTGAGGTATGAGGGGTGTATAAATTTATATTAGCAATGCATATACCACAATTTTGGTGCTGTGGAAATTTTGATGTAGAGATAGGAATGAGGGTTGCGCTGTTGAGATGTTATATTATGACAATAGTCAATTGGTAAACTTGTCTAGAGCTTTTTTTTGATAACCGTGGTGTCCGGGTGAGACCCGACTAATATCCACGAGGCCCTGGCATTATCGACCGGGAGACTACCCCAGTGGCCCCAATTGTTGCGTCTAGGGGGAATCGAACCGGGGATGTGCAAGATCCCAAGAATCGCCCTTACCACTAGACCAACCCCTTGGGGTTGTAAACTTGTCTAGAGCTTTGAAGCATTTTAATGTTGGAAAATAATATTTTAATATCTTTAGAGTTTTTACCCAATACTATTTAATGACTGCTAATTGAGATGAGAGACCTTTTCTACAGGAATTACTGTTAATTACTGAATTCTGCGTAATGCTCTTGCTGTTTGCAAGTATCAGTTTGACATGTCACTCAGTATTAAGAGCAAGTGTTTCATGCATTTCTTTGTTCACTTTGTCTTTCATTGAGTAATTTTATGTCTTCATATCAATTCACAGATAGGTAAGACAAAAGTCTTCCTTCGAGCTGGCCAGATGGCTGAGTTGGATGCAAGAAGGGCTGAGGTACTTGGTCATGCGGCTAGGGTCATACAAAGGCAAATTCGCACGCATATGGCACGCAAGGAATTCGTTGCATACCGCGTAGCAGCTATACACTTACAATCATATCTACGAGGTATCCGGTGCAAACGATATGGTTATGGGGTTTATTTCCCATTTATTAATACTACAGTTGCTCATGAAAGTTGTGGGAAACAGATCATATTGGTGTTACCACTTTTACTCTTCACTAAATGTATTTGGTGCTAAGAGGGCTGTCTTAGGAGTTCTGTTCTTCCATTTCGAACAATAACTAATTTCTTCTTGTTTATGAAAAGGAATATTTGCACGCAAACATTATGAGAAGTTACGACGAGAAGCAGGCGCTGTTCAAATACAAAAGAATTTCAGACGATACACATGCAGAAAATCATACACAACTGCTCGTTTATCAGCCATTATATTGCAGACTGGGTTGAGAGCAATGACTGCTCGGAATGAATTCAGATTTAGAAAGCAAACAAAGGCTGCAATTCGTATCCAGGTTCTACGAGAATCTTATTGTATTTCTAGTCAGTGTTTATTCCCTCTGAACTTGTGCAAAGTGTTGAAGATTAATTGGTTGATGTTCATTGGAATTATGTAGGCTCATTTGCGTTGCTATATAGCTCATTCGTATTATAAGCGTCTCCAAAAAGCGGCTCTTTTTACTCAGTGTAGTTGGAGGCGGAGAGTTGCACGGAGAGAGCTTAGAATGCTTAAAATGGTTTGACCACACACATGAATATGCATTTGTTTTTGTAAGTCTCAACATGAATCATTCTCTGATTAAATAACTTCCAGGCTTCGAGAGAAACGGGTGCCCTTAAAGAAGCAAAAGACAAGCTTGAGAAGCGTGTGGAGGAACTTACATGGCGCTTGCAGCTTGAAAAGAGATTGCGGGTAAGTATATAATCCAGTTTGCTATAATACTTGTAGGATAAAAAATTAGAGTATGTCTTAAAAAAAAGGAGAGGATGGATTTTATCAGCTTTATAATCACGCGTCTCTATTTGTACTACAGACTGATATGGAAGAAGAAAGAGCACAGGAAATTGTTAAATTAAAGGAGGCATTGAATGCAATGCAAGTTCAAGTAGAAGAAGCAAATGCAGCAGTTGTCAAAGAACGAGAAATTGCTAGAAAAGCTATTGAAGAAGCGCCTCCTGTCATCAAGGAGACCCCTGTGTTGGTTCAAGATACTGAAAAGATCGACTCTTTAACAGCTGAGGTGGATAGCTTAAAGGTGAGAACTTATATAATTATAAAAAATAAATATAAAATAAAAGTTCTGCTTAACTAGATTCTCTTGTTATTGAACTCATCCGTATTGACAGTGTTGTAATTATTAGCTTCTAGAGTTTAGAAATGGATCACAGTTCGATTTATTTATGAAAAAAAATACACTTCTAATAAGTTGTCGAATGTCATTTCATGAATGCAAATGCAATTTGTATAATTACGGTTGATGAATTACTCCAGATATTGGAAAATTCTTGGCTTCACAATCCTTGTAACTTTGCAGGCTCTGCTTCTGTCAGAAAGAAAGATCGCTGAAGAGGCTAAAGCCGCTAGTGCAGTTACTGAAGCAAAATATACAGAACTGACCAAAAACCTTGAAGAATCACATAAAAAGGTGGATCAGCTTCAGGAATCAGTGCAGAGGTTCGTAGATACCGTTGATAATACCGCCCCTGCATTATTATGCATTCTATATTCTAGTTTTTAGAACTCATTTGTAGAATCAGAATTAAAAGCCTAACTTACATGGACTGTTGTTTGCTTTGTAATGATCACTGTGTATCTGTAGCCTTGGCTCTCATTTAGAAATTATTTCCCTGTTTCTGTTTAACTGTTTTACTCTGGCCGTCGCACGGTTTCTTTAGGAATACAGTTTTTTTCCGTCCTTTTCGTCATAGAATCTCATTTATATTTGAAAAAAATAAACAGGACAAATAACAAGGGCCTGTCTCCATTAGATAGTATTCTAATTTGCTTAGTTCAATTTTTTTTTCTCCATTAAGTAGTGTTCTAGTTTGTTTAGTTTATTCATTTTTCTTCGGTGTATGTTGCGAATACAAATCGCTGATAATTGTCCATGTTTGTTTGACCTCTTATGAAATTAGCAAATATAGGTTGAGATATATGGTCTTGTGGTTTAGCTTGGTTCATTTTTCTTCTGTATATGTTTCGAAAAGAGCATAGGTCGAGATTTATTTGGTGGGAAATTGTCCATTTTGTTTGACCTGATTCATCTTCTATGATAGGCTTGAAGAGAAACTTTCCAACTCGGAGTCAGAGAACCAGGTGCTTCGCCAACAAGCATTGACCATGTCACCAACTGGAAAATCGTTGTCTGCTTCAAGACCAAAAACAGTGATTTTTCAGGTAAATAAATGTTATAATTACTTATGATAAGTTTTACTGTGCTGTTGTTTTGGTAGACAATTTATATATATGGTATGTGTTTCTTGGAATCTGCAGAGAACACCAGAAAATGGCATGGTACGTAACGGTGATCCAAGGGCTGTACCTGTAAGTGACCCGTCTCGATTTTCAATTCTTGTAAATATAAAGAAGCAATTAAGATAACACTATAACGTGCTCTTTACTGTGTTTCAGGACATGGCTCTCGCTATATCAAATGTCCGCGAACCAGAATCAGAGGAAAAGCCACAAAAATCACTAAACGAAAAGCAGCAGGTAAGAACCCCTAACAGTTTGCGATGAGGTTAGCTTAGTGATAGGCACTTTACTAAGAAGGTTAGGGTTTAAGTCATGAAAAAGTCTGTTAAAAAATAAAAAATAAATAAGGATTAACCATTTGCATTAGAATTTGTTAGCTCACTTTCTAATCTGCTTTTTGTTTCGTTTTCTGTTCAGGAGAACCAGGACCTCCTGATTAAGTGTATAACACCGGATTTGGGATTCTCTGGAGGCAGGCCAGTTGCTGCTTGTGTCATATATAAATGCCTTCTTCACTGGAGATCATTCGAAGTTGAACGAACTAGTATATTTGATCGTATTATTCAAACAATAGCATCAGCCATAGAGGTGATTTGGGTTCCTAAGATATACATGCAAGTTTTGTAAATTGAATTAGCACCAAAAACAATTTAAGCTCCAAATTTGGTCCTACTACTGTGCTCATGATTTCCACTATTTTGGCTTATTGAAGGTCCAGGATAACAATGATAGGTTAGCTTACTGGTTGGCAAACACATCAACTTTACTGTTGCTGCTTCAACATACCCTTAAAGCAAGCGGAGCCGCTAACATGACACCACAACGGAGGAGAACGGCATCCGCGTCGCTTTTTGGAAGGATGTCTCAGGTAGAAAGCAAAAGTTGATATTTTTTAAATATTCATATGAAAGGCAATCTTGTGTGTTATATGGTCACACATGCCGTCAAATTGTTGCTTACTGAAATGAATCACAGGGCCTACGAGCTTCTCCGCAGAGTGCAGGACTCTCATTTCTCAATGGACGGGCACTTGGCAGACTAGATGATTTGCGACAAGTTGAGGCCAAGTATCCTGCGTTGCTATTTAAGCAGCAGCTCACTGCTTTTCTTGAGAAGATATATGGGATGATTCGAGACAACCTAAAGAAAGAGATCTCCCCATTGCTTGGGCTATGCATTCAGGTTCCTTTTAATGTTTTTTTCTTCTTCTTTCTAATATCCATCTTCCAACTGATGTGCTACAAAGGAAAGTAGGCTATTTTGTACTGTACATATCTTTATTTCAATAGAAAAAATCCGTACAACATTAAAATTACAAATAATCACTAGTGTGTGTGTATAATCAATAGCATACATCTAAAGGCTTGGTTGAGTGGCCGGTCTTGTGGGTTTGCTTTGTCATTGCGACTTGGCTAGTAAATGCTAAAGTTTCTGTCCTTAAGGGTTCAGCTTGTTTATATCAAAAGGGAAAAGAGAGAAGAATAATTAAAAAAAAAAAAATATGCTAATTTCTCACAGATAATCTAGCCAGTAATATATCAAAGTCAAACTGTCATTCTTCATCCTTGCCTAAAGGAGAACAATATGAGCACATTTAAAATGAGTAGTAATGGTGACTCAAGCTGCAACAAGTATAAGTTCCTAAGCGGTTACTTTGCTCCTTTTGTTGAGAATGGAAAAATAAATTACTGCAAATATATATCAGGCTCCAAGGACGTCACGGGCAAGTTTAGTGAAAGGACGGTCTCAGGCCAATGCTGTCGCTCAACAAGCATTAATTGCTCACTGGCAAAGCATTGTAAAAAGTTTGGACAACTATTTGAAGATGATGAAATCAAACTACGTGAGTTGCAAAGTTCTGTTTGGAATTTCCGAATATCCATTTATATTTCTTTTTTACATTGGAAAATTACCGTCGTCTTATTTACAGGTTCCAGCTTTCCTAGTCTGTAAAGTGTTCACTCAGATATTCTCTTTCATTAATGTACAACTATTCAACAGGTATCTAGATCTCTTTAACCGCACTGTTTATATATGATGCTACATTGCAAAGCTAATTTCCATGTATTTTAATCTCGTTTTCTTAAATATTTTTGCAGTCTGCTTTTGCGGCGTGAGTGCTGTTCATTCAGTAATGGCGAGTATGTGAAAGCGGGCCTGGCAGAATTAGAACAGTGGTGCTACCAGGCTTCTGAAGAAGTAAGTAGCACGTAGGCTCACCATGTTAATAACGTCTGTTGACTTGATTGTTAGTTGGTTAAGTGAATCGTGTTTCTGTATCCAGTTTGCAGGGTCGGCTTGGGATGAATTGAAGCATATTCGACAGGCTGTTGGTTTCTTGGTTAGATTCGGGCATTTCAACCTTTATAATTTAAAATAAAAACTGAAACTACTTACGGACTGAACAATGCTACTCGTCATTTTCAGGTCATACACCAAAAGCCTAAAAAGAGCTTGAATGAAATAACAAAAGAACTATGTCCGGTCAGTTTCAGTATCACTTTCTCGAATTCATTCTTGCCCTTGTCTGTTTTTCTTTATACCCATACTCTTTCATGTGGTGTCATCAGGTGCTGAGCATCCAACAGCTATACCGGATCAGTACAATGTACTGGGATGACAAGTACGGTACACATAGTGTATCTTCAGAGGTAAGTGGACCTTTAATAACAGGACCAAATCGTTGTAGTTAATTTAAATTAAAATTTATCATGGCTCGCGCAATCTGTAGCAGTGAGCTCTTATCATCGTATTTTCCATTTGAAAACTCATGTTCTTATGACAGGTCAATCTTTTGTTGCCAATTGTTTTCTGAATCTATTCCATATATAGGTTATCTCGAGCATGAGAGTTATGATGACCGAGGACTCTAACAATGCGGTTAGCAGTTCTTTCCTGCTGGACGACGACTCAAGGTACTTCACTAGGCTCTGTTTCACTCTGTATCTTTCAAACTGACTTTTACACCATTTCCACATTTCAAATTCATCACCAATTCTTATGTCTCTGTAAAAAAAAAACTAGCATACCATTCACGGTGGACGACATCTCCAAGTCGATGAAGCAAGTGGACATTGTCGACATCGATCCTCCACCGTTGATTCGCGAGAATTCCGGGTTTGGGTTCCTACTTCCACGGCCCGAATGATGCATATACGCCGTGATGTCCTTCACTGTTGATCTCACCAGAATCCCGGGTTCGGACTCCTATTTCTCAACCCTGATTTCCTATGCTCGAACCCCTTGTCTTGTTTCGTTGGGTCTGCTGCAAAGACCCCCCCACTGCACATAAGTCAATGTGCTCAAACATGTGCATAGTCTTAATGTTGTCGAAATCCATGTGTATAGAACTTTACGTTTTGAGACCCGTCACGTCTCTTGGTTTGATGGTGACAAGGTCAAGTATTCATTCTTTCCCTCGCGTTATGTCAACAACAGGGGTTATTTTGTTAAAGCAGCCATCTCACTCTTGATGTGATAATGGCTCTGGGTGTTCAAGGTTCAGACCTTTTAAATACTGGGCTTGTTTTTTGTATTTGTTTATTGCATTTCAGATCACTCTGGTTTTTGTTAGTGATTTGCATATTATAGGTCATTATTTGGTCTGCTGTCAGCAATTTGTAATCTATACGCTGTTATTCATAATTTTTCTTCCTATTTTTAAAATACTAGATGGTAATCCTATCAGTTGTATTTGTATCTTTACATTAATTTAAGTTTTATTTTATTTTTTTAATCCCATGAGATCACTGCAAAAACGAACTACTTGTAGTTTAAGTTTGTTTCTCTGTACTTTTCCTCGTACAAATAACCGTGTGCTGGAAGACCTTAAGCTGTGTCGTCGCATTAATGCTCGTAGCATTTAATCCCGGAATGATACATTAAACAGTAGCATGTTTCTGCTTCCACCAACAAAGGTCGATATCAGAAGCTAGTGCCTTTTTCACCTTTTTTTATATAATTAAAATCAGTACTTTGAGTGTTATAACTTATGACTGTGAGTGGACCAATCCGTAAGGCATTGGAATTTCCGTGAAATAGGTGTCTAACCTTCTTTTTCAAATTTAATTTATCAAATTCTTTTTATTTTTTTATTCATAAATGCCTCTTTTTATAGTATTTTTCCTTTTCTCATTTAGAGTTTTATTTGACTTTTTTTATACTGTTTAAACATATTCATTTAGGGTTTTTTTTTTCTATATAAAGAAGTTTGAAAATATAAAATGTTCTGAAAATTAGCATCTTCGATCAAAGATTATTTGAGGAATTTACCCGGAATCCTACGTCCAGGAAAGTTCTCAAACAACCATGACATGGTTATCCAAGAGAGCCGTAAGCTGATCAATTTGGTTTCCATACAGGCTTCAGTTCTGCTAATAAGGTTTTGAAGAGGTAGGTTATGATGAGGTTGAACCTTAAACCTCACAGATAAAAGAACCGACTAAATTGAGTTAGCAGCAAATATATCAACTCACTGTAACTAAATGGCAAAAGATAAAACAGTTAGGTGTATAAGATAAAGCATCCTACAACACAGCTCATTCGTGCATTCGTTTACATACATGTAAGTTCAAGTAAATCACATAAATTTTAACCAGCTTGAGACTTTCAATCACGAAATAGTAAAGATGAGATAACCAAAATAGAAAAAAATATTTATAGTTATATAACAATAAAACTAAATTTAGAATCGAAAGTGCCAAAATCAATAGCTCAACCGAGGAGAGATAGATTTCATAAAAGGGTGTGTGCGTGTGGTTTTCCAAACGGCTTTAATTTGTCCTCATCAACCTTTTCAAATGGCATTAGCAGAATAGTATAGCAACATAACCCAAAACCATAAACAGTCATCATACCAAAATACGCCACTATGTTGATGAACTAGAACCAAACCTAAGTTGTGAGGTAGGTAACACACAGATTACAAAACAGTGTATGTATATGTTCGTTGTGCCCTTATTGTACTGTAGCGGCGATCTGCGAGGGCTCTTCTTGTTGTCCGAGCTGCTTCTTCTTCTCCTCCTTAAGGATGACCTGCCTCGGCATCACGTCGACCAAGAAACTCCCACCATTCCAAGCCGTAGCAGAGACCTTGAGTATTTGGAAAACGACGTGTAGCCTGTACGACAAGAAGATCGGGACCGCGAGCCCCATGGTCGCCACCGTGAACAACCCCTGAAGCAAAATGTACATCAGCATCCGGTTTTGGTCTCCCATCACTCCGCTCAATCTCCACCACACGTTGTTCGCTTTCTGGGCTTTCTTCGAAAGTTCCCTGTCAATATCCATTATACTTAATATTTAACTATATTCATATGAACTAAGTAGGGCGCCGTAGCTGTTTAGCCAATTTCAAAACTTGATTTTAAGGAACTAGCCAACATTTTGTTGATTTTGGTAAATAAGTCCTTTACCAGAATTAACGTATATTTACCAATATTAACGCATGAAAATTTTAAGTGCAATCATGTTAATTATTATCTGATTAATGAAGCCACGTCACCAAATGTGGCTAGGTTTTAAACATGCTTAAAACGTTGACTAGATTGCAAATCCAACGTTCCAAGTGGGTTAGTCCGTGGGATTTTTGAACTAAGTATCCAGCGATCTAGTAAAAAAAAAAAAGGGGGACCTGTAAGAAGTCATGACTTCGGGGTCTCTGAGGAGTCTCTGGCGGCGCAGAACGTTGACGATGAGGAAGTAGAGGATTTGCCAGAGGGTGTAAGCGCACAAGGGTACGATGAAGAGCCACGTCCACAGGTATAACTTGTCTTCCACGTAAGGCCACGATGCCCTGTCAGAACTCCCTTGTGGGTGCATCGCTGCAAATGCCGCCGGGTCCCACCATCGAATCGTGAAGAATACTATTCCTGTAAATGTCAAAAACAATAAATCGAGTGTTTATAAAAACCGGAGATGATGGTGTTGGAAAACGCAGAGGCTAAATAGTTACAGAATCCTGATACTAGGTTCATATGCAAAGGGTGTGATAAAGTAATAAACGAATGATTTCTTCAGGGTTCAAATTTAGAGCAAGAACATCAAACAAGCTGTGAAAATAACTTACCAGGTAGGAGATGGATAAGAACGCTGACGAGTTTGTCGAGCGAGCTAAACACCAGACTACAACGCCAGACGATCAGTGCCCACGCCAACGGTCCCTACAGATTTCATTGATTACTCTTTCTTTTTCTAACGGAAAGTAAAGCATTACAGTTCCAAAATTGCAAGGAAAACGGAATATATGGGTGTGCTATGAAGGTACCTCGGCAAATGAAAAGCAGATCATGAAAAGCTTTTCGTTCCTCGGATACAGCGCGAGGTGCACCACAAAAATTGTGTTTGCGTAGTAACAGAAGTCCTAAACCAGAAGAAGAAGAAAAAGTGAGATTTCTACTTGTCATCTTTCAACTTCTTCCCAGTACTATAAAAACATATAAGAACAAAGAGTCTCCGATTCGATGTTAGAGACTGACTAACTAACGAACAAACTAATTAATAAGAAGTGAAAACAGAAGGGTTTATTATGTGATGACGTGATTCCGTTGCATCAGATATACCAAGAATGCAAGAGATACTATTCTTGTAACTTCTCTTTTTCTTTCTTTTTTGTTTTCTGGGAGTTATGATCAACTGAACTCTATTGAAAAATAGTATGTTGGAGAAACAGAACATTCAAGATCAAGAAATAGCAGAGGCTTACCAAGAGATAGTAATGCCATTTCTTGAAACGGTAATACATCCATCTCAGAGGGGCAAAGATGAAAAAAAACAAGCAATATACATAGCGTATATCTTGTGGTCCTGTTATAATGAACACCATAGCAAAACACCAAAAACAAAAAGAAAACCATCAGAAGCCGATTTGGGTCTTCGTTACTAAAATCACAACTTGAGATTAATTAATAACTCACTCGCTCCCAGAAGAAAGCAAAAACCTCCAAACGAGAGAACTCCGACAAAATGAGTCACCTGAGATATAGAGCATCATGTTACGCGCCCTAAATTCAATAAATCTGACGTGAAAACGATCAATGAAGAACACGGTAAAGAAATACCTTGGTGATGAACTGTTCATGTTCCTCGGCTTGCTTGGCGATCTTGACGGCCTGTTTGGAGATGATTTTCTTCGTCTGGGCAACTTTCTGTTAAACCACACAAACAAACGAGACGGCACATCAAGATTCCAACAAATGAGCAACACAACGGGCACGATTAGCCCTTGATTCGCTGTTTACCTGGGATTGGTCCATAATTCGCTGTTTCACTTGCTGAAACGAATCAGCGTTTGACTCTTCTGAGTTCTCTTCGGTCTTCGACATTGAGAGAGAGAGAGAGAGAGAGAGAGAGAGAGGAGATGGGTTTTCGCGTATGGAAGAATAGTTGCAGAGAGACAAGGAAAAGAGCGGGGTTTTAGAGAGAGAAGTGATTCGCTTCTTTCTTGTGTTTCCTTTTCGAAGTTCAAACCATGCGCAAAGTCGCCTTATAAAACTATAGGCGCTTCAGTATATTTCCCAATTGCTGATCTTTATTGGGATTCTTTATTACCAACTTCATCTTCATTAAAAACTCGGTGATTAACTTTCTGTTATCAGGGACTAAAATGGAATAATAATGAGTAAAATACTTGGACAATCTTTGAATTTCTTCTCTATTGAAATTTTTAGTATTAGTCCTTTCCAGATGTGTTGGGAACAACCAAGATCTTTTTTTTTTGTCCACATCATGCAGCTTTCGTCCTTGCAATGGTCTTACGACAAAGAATTTTTCGGGAATTATTATGTCTATTTTTACATAAATGATGTTTGAAAAAAAAAAGTTGAAAATTAATATTATTATTATAGGGTTCACGGAAAAAAAAAAAAAAAAAGTTATCCGTTTTAATGTTTGATGTCTAGCTTTTCACAAAAACTTAATTTTGTGCTTAGTCTGCTTGACGCCGCTAAAGATTGAGTCGTCAACTTAGGAGAGCGAGCCACTATCTATTTTCTAATTAGGTTAGATCTCTCTTTTCTATCAGTGTTTCAATCTATTTTATTCATTCTTTCACCGTGACATCAAGAATGTTGATCCTCTTTGGTATCGGCAGGCTTGTTAAGGCGTATATATGTAAGTGTGAATTTTTCTTTATGAGCGAAAATCTGCGGTGAATGTCAGATCTCTGTTATCAGTCATCTCGTGTTTTTTTTTTTTTTTTTTTTGTCGAAGTTTAGTATGATATATATTCAGATATTTTATTGGTCGAAAATTTATAAAAAAGCCTTATATAAATATGAATATTACGATTATGGCTTCTTTTTTTTTATAACTAAAATCATCCAAAATTATATTTTCACATCTATAATTTTATTGTTACAAAATCTTGTAAACTTACTCGAAATCTTATTTTTTTAATAATAAATTTGTCCCAAAATTCATTATCTTTTGAAATGTTTGTAGAGGTGAATAAGTTTGTTTAATGATTGATCTTGATTAAAAAAAAAAAAAACTTTTCCAAAAATGTAACTGAACGAACTAGGCCCGAGTTAACTTTTTTTTTTTTTGAACTAATTGAAAACACGATTTAAAAATACTTGGTCCACTTTTGACAGTTTATCAAAGCCAATAGATATATATACTTTTAAAATAACAAACAAATTCAAGACGTCATTCATGTTTTTCCATCCTAAAAATGCGTACTTGACCACGTCATTCACGAAAAGATTATACTCGCCTTAATGTCCTTCTGTAATATTCTGCGTTTCTGCCACGTGAGATACACGTGTCTATTTCTCCATGCCTCTTCTAATAAAGAACAGTGAAATTACGATAACAGGCATCCGCATCTACAAAATTCCACGCATGATCCCTCTTACATGGCGTGATGTCATTCGTGCCGTGTGCGTTCAGAAGATATCTGGGCAGTGATCAAGTGGTCCGCAACTCAAGGAACATAAATTAAAATAACGAAATTGCCCTTTGCTTCCGAAACAAGCCCGTTAAAAAGCCTAGGTCCTTTCAAAATTTTATGTTTTATCTATAAAAAGTGTTTTGAAACTTAAATAAAATTTTATTATTAATAATATATCATTTTAATTATTTTTATTTTGATTAAAAGTGTACTTTTATAATTTTATTTATTTTTAAAATGGTACTAGTTTTGACTTTTTGAGATCTAATCTAGGCCATTTTATTTTCAAGCTCAAACATGAACCTCTTAAGTTGATGGTTTGGTTTTAAAACTCTAGACCCGAGCTTCCGGTTAAAAAGATTCGAATATTATGTTTTAATTAATTTTTTTTATTACTAATGTATTATTTTATTTAAAAATTAATATTTAATTATTTTTAAATAATTTTAATTTTGGCTTTCTTAAAGTTCATGTTAAGCTCTTTTAATGTTCGGGTCCGACTCTTAACTCCGGGGGTCGTGGGCTTGGTTATGGGCTAAGTTCAGGATCATATTCTTTAAATTATGTTCGATCCGACTTTTTAGTAAAAGTGTTTAGGTCGGGTCCGAATCTCTCTTAGACTTGAAAAATGGTTTGATCAATCCAATCCATCTCATTCGACCCCTATATCTCCCGCAGTGCATTTACGTAATAGTTTTTGCCTTTATCTCTCGAGGCTTTTTTGAGACATTTACCTTTCGATCTAGTGAAATGGATAAACAAATCTAAAAATAGTCATTTTTTTTTTACCTTTTTATATATAAAAAAAAATTGGCAGTGATAAATTGTCAAATACATATGGGTCAAAGCGTCCAAAAAATTTAACCGTTTAACTTTTAATTATTTTGTTAAAAATAAAAAAAAAATATATATCAATAGTATGAAATGTGTTTATTTAAAATGCGCGATTTATCCCTTAAATTGATAAAAATATCAAACATTTCCCTTCAGTTTAATATAAATGACATATACCTCTCCTAAAAATATGTTATATCGCAAATACCTCTTTTCATTTATTTTTTATAAAAAAAAATTTAAACTTTCAAAATTATCCTTTATGAAAGTACTCTTTATTTTCTATATTACATATAAGAAAATTATATCATTTTTTTTTTATAAAAAATTAAAGATTTCTTTTATAAAGAGAGGTTTTGATTTTTTTTTAATAAAATAGTAAATAAATATTTATCTCATTAAGAGTATTTTGGGGGGTTCAAATTTTTTTATTATAAAAAAGAAACGAAAATGGTGATATTTGCGATATAATATATTTTTAGGGGTAGTCAATATCATTTACATTAAATTAAATGAAATGTTTGATATTTTTAGAAATGGAGTGAATAAATCTGACATTTTAATTTAACACAAAATATCTATTGATATTTTTTCAAATTTAAAAATGTTTGTTATCTTCCTGATTTTTTTTTTGCTCGGAATTATTTGATTGAATAGTTATAAATGAATATATGGTACATTTTAACTTTAATTATTATATATGCGCTTTTGAAAGAGGCAGCGGCAATTCAAAGAGAGACGAAAACGACAGAGTTGAGGTGACCCAAATCCAAACTTGTCAGCTCTTCTTACTCTTTCTTACCAATTAAACTCTTCTCCCTCGCTGTCCTGTCTCGCTGTTTTCATTTTTTAAACTTTCTTCTTCAATTCCTCTCTATCTCTCTCGGGTTCTTTATCCACGGCTTCGATCGGATAATTTCTAGGGCTTTCTGGTTCCGTTTTTATCGCTGCAGAGTTTTATTTCCTTGCTCCAGACCCCCAACTCTATCCGGTAAGTAATCTATGTTATTCTTTCCGCTACGCAATTTTGATTCGTTTGTTTACAAGACTGTCTAAAGTAGTACGATATAGAATATCCATTTCTAGTTGCTGCGATGTGTGTGTGTGTGTGTTGCGCGTCTGTTTTCTTTCTCCCCGTATTCTTGGGGTTTTTAATTTGGGATTGTGGCCTGATTTATATTTTGATTTTTTGAAGTTCAAGAAAATGTTGTCAAAATCTGATGCTGGGAAGAAGATTGGCGACGAATCAGGGAATGGGAGATTGTTGAATGAGATTGAAGCTATAAGCAAAGCCCTGTATCTCGACAAAAAGCCCCCTCGGAGCTTGATACCTCACTCTCCACCAACCAATAATAGGCTAAAGCTCGGCTCGAATCCCAAACACGCCGTCGAAGAACCTCCACAGAAGGAGAAGAAGTCCATATGGAACTGGAGACCCTTGAAGGCATTTTCCCACATCCGGAACCGAAGGTTCAACTGCTGTTTCTCTCTCCAAGTGCATTCGATCGAGGCGCTTCCCCCGGAGTTCGAGGGCCTCAGCCTCTGCGTGCATTGGAAGAGAAGGGACGGGGACATGGTCACGAGGCCCGTGAAGGTTCACAATGGCACCGCCGAGTTCGGAGAGAGGCTGAGTATAACATGCTCGGTTTACGGGAGCCGGAGCGGGCCCCACCACTCGGCCAAGTACGAGGCCAAGCACTTCTTGCTGTACGCTTCTGTGTACGGAGCGGTCGGTGTCGATTTGGGTAAGCATCGGAACGATCTCACGAAGTTGCTCCCCGTCACGCTCGAGGAGTTGGAGGAGGATAGGAGCTCGGGTAAATGGTCGACTAGCTATGACTTATCGGGCAAGGCCAAAGGCGCCGTGATGAATGTTAGTTTCAGTTATGGGGTCGTTGGGGATAATAAGGGTGGTAGTAATAGTAATAATAACGGTGGGCATGGAGGGAAGTATAGTGCTCCTGACTTGTCGAGCTTGAGACAAAACAATCTGAGTTTGGTCAGACCGGGGACGAAATTCGGTGTTGGTGTTGGTGATGGTAGGGTTGCTATGAGACGTGCAGATAGTCTTCCAAGCCCATCGAAACGGCAGTTCCGAGCCGCGTCTCGGTCTGTGGAGGACATTAAGGATCTTCATGAAGTATTGCCAGTGTCCGGGTCAGAACTTGCTAGCTCAGTTGACGTGCTGTATAAAAAACTTGACGAAAAAAGTTTGGATAAGGAAATGGATCACCAACCTGAGTTTCATGTGTTCACGGAGCTTCTGGACGGTGAAGAGCCACACTCCGACTTGGAGTCTGATACGGTGAAAACAAACGTAGATTATGGATGTGAAGATGATGACTTTTCTGTGATCGAACAGGGCGTTGAGTTGCCGTCAACGGAGCCGTTGAGGCCGGAGGAAGATGTTATGGGGACTGTGGAGGAGTATCCATTAGCTGGTCTTGATTTAGACTTTGACACCAGTACTCAGGTTGATTCTGAAGATGGCAATAATCTTTGTTCCAGGGAAGAAAAAGATAGCGCCAAGCTTTTATCCCAGGAAGAGAAAGATAGCGCCAAGCTTTTATCCCTGGAAGAGAAAGATAGCTGTACGAAATATGAGATTGCAATACCGTATTGTAGTTCTGAAGATGAGGTAAGCCCAAAGGAATTGCTGATGAAAGAGTTAGAGTTGGCTTTAAACAGTGTCTCAAATTTGGAGGCCGCTGCATCAGAATCTGCCGATGAGAATGACAACTACGAGGATACTAAATCGGACCATGGAATGAGCATGAATGCGATGTCCAATAGCGTTGATGATTTGGAATCTGTTGCGAACGACTTCTTAGACATGCTTGGGATGGATCGCAGTCCAACTGGCTTAAGTTCAGGGAGCGAGACTGATTCCCCACGAGGGCGTCTACTGAGACAATTTGAAAAAGATTCTCTCTCTGCGGGGTTTCCTTTATTTGGTTTCGACATGGAAACTGAAGACCAAGCAGGTTCTAGCTACAGTGATACAGCAGCGGGAATGGAGTGGAGAAGCTCAACCGAGGATCTCGAATTTTCGTCAATTATTCAGGCTGCTGAAGATGAACATCTGATAGCGAGTCAGGCCGAGAAGGGGAAAGTGAAGGCAAAGATGTTGGAAGACTTGGAGACAGAAGTGCTCATGCGCGAGTATGGTTTGAATGAGAGAGCTTTCGAGCATTCTCCGCCAAAGGGCTCTTCTGGCTTTGGGAGCCCAATTGATTTGCCTCCAGAACAGCCACTCGAGTTACCTCCTCTGGGAGACGGGGTAGGACCCTTTCTTCAGACGAAGAATGGAGGGTTTCTGCGATCTATGAATCCGTCGCTTTTCACGGCTGCCAAAAATGGTGGAAACTTGGTCATGCAGGTTTCTAGCCCTGTCGTTGTGCCTGCTGAAATGGGCTCTGCGATAATGGGCATATTGAAGCATTTGGCCTCTGCCGGAATCGAGAAGCTTTCAATGCAAGCGAATAAGTTGATGCCTTTGGAAGACATTACTGGTAAGACGATGCATCAACTAGCGTGTGAAGCCATGCCCAGTTTGGAAGGAGCTCACAGGTTTGTGAGCCTTGTTTTTTCGTCGTTTTAAGTTAGCCACTGAAATTTCATCACATCATGTGTTTGGTGGTAATCATATATTAATCTACTGTTGATTCCTCATCTGTTGCAGTGAACCTTTGTCGCAGTATGAACCACTGGCTGAGCTCGATAATTTTGAGGGCCAAGTTAATTTGAAGGACCGATCATCTGGACGGAGGTCTCGTAAGTCTACCTCAAGCTTAGTAGGAAATGAGATGGGCTCAGAGTTTGTGTCTCTAGACGATCTCGCTCCTCTGGCCATGGACAAGATTGAAGCGCTTTCAATCGAAGGTTTGAGGATACAGTCTGGAATGTGCGACGACGATGCACCTTCAAATATCAGTGCATGTCCTATAGGTGAGATTTCAGCCCTAAGTGGGTCGCGCGATTTGGAAGGAGCTGGTAGTTTGCAGTTGCTGGACAAAAAAGACGGTGCCGACGATGAAATCGAGGGATTGATGGATTTAACGCTGACCCTCGATGAATGGATGAGAATAGATTCTGGCGAGATCAGTGGCGAAGAAGATCAAATCAGCGAGCGTACTTCTAAAATCCTCGCTGCCCATCACGCTCACTCCTTGGACTTTGTCCGCGAAGGGACAAAAGGGGACCGAAGAAGAGGAGGCAAAGGCAGAAAGTGCGGCCTATTAGGGAACAACTTCACCATTGCTGTGATGGTTCAACTCCGAGATCCGATGCGAAACTACGAGCCCGTTGGAGCGCCTATGCTTTCTTTCATTCAAGTGGAGAGAGAGTTCATTCCGCCGAAGCCGAGAATATACAGCAAGGTCTCTGAGCTAGTTCGGAAGAGTAACGACGACGACGACGACGAAGAAGATGCGTCTGAGTCATCGGCGGACAAAAAAGAAGAGGAAGCACCAGAGGAGGAACAAGGAATTCCTCGGTACCGAATTACCGACGTTCATGTTGCGGGTCTGCAGCCCGAGCCTGAGCCCGAGCCTCAAAAAAGGAGGTTTTGGGGTCTCTGGGGAGCTGGGAAGCAGCAGCAGCAGCAGCAACAGTCCGGGTCCCGGTGGTTGGTCGCGAATGGAATGGGAAAATCAAATAAGAATCCTCTCTTGAAGTCAAAGGCTGCTCCGAAAATTAGTACCCCGTCAGCGACCACGAAAGTGCAACCGGGTGAAACTTTGTGGAGCATATCGTCTCGAGTTCATGGGACAGGAGCGAAATGGAAGGAATTGGCAGCGCTGAACCCGCACATACGGAACCCAAATGTCATATTCCCCAACGAGACTATCAGGTTGAGCTGAGTCGAGTTTTTGCGAGTCTGCTTGTGCTTTCTTTTCACTCATTGATTGGCTTCCATCCTGTGATTAAAGGTTTGGTAAATGGAATAAAATTGTATAAACATGATATGAGTTGTGTTTGATGGGATTGTATTCATGCCATTCACATGATCATCAAAATTTCATTGGTGATGCCATGACAAGTGTAGTTTGATCCTTTTTTTTTTTTTCTTTTCCTGTAAAAATCCGTATGGTTTTGCAATGCAGTGGTTTCTGGTGTAATTATCTTAGTTTTTGCTAAAGTAAAAATCCACATGGTTGGTCAAGTGTGGTTTCAGTTGTAATTAAATGAAGGAAATTCGTAATGGCGTGCTTGATAGAAAATGCAACTTCTGCAGCCTAAATTCCTATCACTTAGTTAATCTTGATTACGGGAGTGAGGGAAAATAAAAGGTGAGATATTTTCTTTGTGGGTTTAGCTAGTGTGAAATATTCTACGTGATTGATGATTTTCAAAGAAATGTGTATTTGATGATATCATTTAATAAGCACATCACAAACATACCTTCAAAACAGAGGCGAAGAAGCACACTTGTATAAAGAAAAGAAAAAAAAAAAAAAAAAAAGATAGAAAAATTGACGTTAATAATACCAAATGATTGTCACTTACAAAATATCACTCAAAGTCAAAACCTCAAATTTGACATAACTAGTACCCTCAAATATAATTTAAACAAAAAATATAAAATAAAACAATAATATTGATCATCAAAATTCCATTGGTGATGCTAAGACAATTGTAGTTTGGATCTTTCTTTTTTCCTGTAAAAAATATCCGTATGCTTTTGCAATGCAGTCAAGTATGGTTTCTCTAATTGCTATTTATTTTTCATTTTATTTTTTGTTGCTGTAAAAATCCACATGGTTGGTCAAAGTGTGGTATACTTGGTAGAAAATGTAATTTCTTCTGCAGCCTATTTTTGTGACTCGGCGGCGAGGATACCTTATTTTTGCGAGCACCTCTCGGCCGAGGAGTGGTCTTTTGACGATGATCTCATCTGAGACTCGGGCCCCCTTTGGTTGGGCTTGAGCAACATGGGCTCGGTTCGAGGAGTGGGTTTGCACTTTGTTTGACTTGCATGTTTCGGGATTTAACCGATGATTTTTGGCTCGGGGAATAGTTTTTCGCGTTAGAAAAACGACGCCATAACTGATATCATTCTTTCTCCCATAATCTCTTCCACTTCTGGACTAATATATTTGTCTTATTATTTTATCTTCAACCCTTGAATATCTTCCAATAATTATGATTCCCCTATTCATATCATGCCTACAATTACACACTGTGATTATAAGCATTTCTCAGGACCTTTTCTGGAAAATTCTGGTGTGATTACACACGGTGTGATTAATAAGATGTGGAACAAACAAAACTTTTTTGAATAGATGGAGAAAAGATTACTGGACTTGAACAATATTTGTAATCCTGTAATACAGAGAACCATTTTACAAACATATTTGCAATTCTTTTCAACGAAACAACTCTCCCGTTCTTACAAACCAGTCAGTAAGAACATACGAGTCATATATATATGGAGCCTGTCATACAAGTGTGTTTACACCTAAGACATTTCACATGTTTCTTGTCTTTCTAGGTCTTTCGAAGTTGTAAAACCAACAAAAAATCACTAAGAGCAAAAGCAAGAATCCCCGGCTAAAAGGTCTTCAAAAAGCAAAGTTCCTCACAGAGAGCTTTCAATAACTGCAGCTTCAATAGGAAATCACAGATAGGTTTCTGAGACCTTGACGAGCCAACAGATTACGAGTTCTAATGAATTAAATCCCCTCCAATCACCTAACTCCTATTTCTGAAATAGGCAAATGAATCATAAGAGGGAGAACAATCAATTATGGGAAATAGTCACAAAAGTTTCAGTTTAAACATTTTATAAGTGACAGCGTCCAAATTTCGAAAGAAAAACAAAAAAAAAATAAAAAATTGAAATTTCCTGAAAAGCATGTCCTATAGTACTTCTCAAAGACAACAGTAACACTGTTATGCAAGCTTAGAAGGAAGCTTAAAAACTTGTAACGCAATTTTTTAGATATTCGGAGTAGATGAGAATGTTATATAATGAACAAATTTTGTTTACCATGGGTAGTAACAGATGGTTCGTCCTCTAGTTGTCCCTCAGGCACATACTTCTGGAGGAACTCCGAAACCGTTCTCCAATACTCATCACCACCCGCCAACCAGGTATCCATGTGCATCCCGGTAGGAAATTCCACAAACTCGCATTGCTTGTTCCGAGAAGCCGCTTTTGCATACAGCATTTGCATATGGGCCGGTGGAATCATCTCATCTTGCAGGCCCGAAAGGAAAAGGATCGGCTGCTTGATCTGCAAAAGCGGCCCAATGTAAGACATGGTGGCCCCATAAATTCGGCTAGGGCTGTTTTGATTGAAATGAAATATTGGAAGGGTACATTGTAAATTACCAAAACCCATACAAAATACTGGACTAACAATGTTAATTTAAGTCTTACCTATTTGGTGGTTTTCACTATATTTTTTCATATGGATACCTGACTGGGAAGCGAAACTGACTAAACCCATTATTTTAACAGAGCAAATATAAGCATACTTGTGCTTTGTTGTTTGCACACATGCTAATGCCCATTGGAATAGGGTAGAGTTTATAATGGCGGTGTATGCCTGAACGAAGATCATTGCAATGAAATGCATATAAACGTGACCATAAAGTTCAACTTTTTATACTTGATACAATACATTCAGTAAACGAGATGTAATCTCACCTCTCCGACGACGTCAATGGTGCTCCATGGAGACTTTACAAGGAAATTGAGAACTTTCGGACCTTTAGCACCACTGCCTCCAATAAACCACTTCAGGAAAGGCAAAAGAACTCCGGCCATGTCCAAAATAGACGTAAAAGTGTTCTCTAGGATCAATGCAGAAACCTACAATGCAAAGACCGTTGCAAATTTGATATCCCCACAAACAAACAAAAAATCAAAGAGCAACTTTTACAACAACCAAAACTATATTGCAATAAAAAATGCTATGTTTGAGATAAATGAATGAATGAAGTGATCAAAGAAAAAGTGTGCATTGCGGATCATCGAGAAAAACTTTGAAAACGTTCTATTGAAAGTTTTATCAAATCCATTACATATTAGAAAACTGTACATTCATTCTTCAGTATGATTAGAGACACCGCGCAGTAAAGTGGCAGAAAGCTAGAGTGCCACGTAATAGGAAAACTGATAATCATGTAGAGCCAGTTGATGTATTATAATCCTAAACATAGAAACCAACTGCTTAAGCTTGTAACTAAAAAGTTGGTTAAATAATAGTAATATAGGGGTTTGTTCTTCTCGCAAAAAATAAATTATCCAAAAATATCTTCCGAGTAGAGGTGTGGGTCCTAATTCTTCACTTATGCAATGACGAGTCTTCACACAGCTCGACCTATTTTAATTCTGAATGGTGTTTTAGGGATACACATCTTTGGTAATTTAACGCATGTATATTTCCATCCTAATTCTTGGCTATATCGTTTGGGACTTTAGGGTGCCATTCGGTGTTGTGACTCCCATTTCGTAATATAAGGAATACCTGCACCAATAAAGTGGACAAAGCTCTAGCAGTGTGAATGAACTAACCACTTTCAATTCGCACGTGTTGATTTTGTTATCTGCACTAATAATCGTGTTTGACGGGTCGGATTAGGGGCCTCTAATCCTAACATTCTGGAATAAAACCCTAAGCGAAATCTTTAATCAGAATCCAAAGTTCCAACATGTGTCTCAACCTCAGCCAGCTCTGTATTCCAATAAATCCAAGCCTAGACGAGCCTCGCTTCTCTAAATCCCCGTTCACCAATCTAACAAACAGTCACTACCTACTAAGCATATAGAAACGAGTCACCTTATCGGGGTTGTTTTTGGCGACCACGGCTCCAACAGCGCCGCCGAGCGATCTTCCAAAGACAACGATCCTGGACACATCGATGTCAGTCCTCTGATACAGATGATCCAACGCTGCCTAACACACAAGAAGACCAACCAACACACATATAAGGAAGGAACACGCCGCAAGCCACAACAAGCACATCCTCAATGACACAAAGCAAAGCACCTGAGCATCACTGGTGATCCCGTGCTGAGAGGGACTCCCTTCACTAGCTCCATAACTATCCAAACAAAAGCAATAATCGCAGATTCAAAAACACACACACACACACACACACACACATATAAACAGAGATAGAGAGAGAGAGACAATACCCTCGGTACGACAGCATGAAGACATTGCAGCGCAGCCTCTGCAGCATAATCCGGACCATCTCGAGACGGTGGGCGATATCTGCAGCGAAATTAGTCACTTCAGTAACAACAACAAGAAAAAGTCACTCGATCGATCGACTAATCAACATAGAGAGAGAGGTAGTACTTCCGGCGTTTTCCTGGAAGAACAGGAGCGTAGGACCTGGACAGAGAGAGAAAGAACAAGAGCGAAGATCAGATCTAGAAATGAGAGAGAGAGAGAGAGAGAGATTCTGGGAGAGACCTTGGTGGTCGGGGAAGAGCTTGATGAACCAGGCGTGGAGGCGAACGCCGTCGTGAGAGCGGAGCCAGACGTCTTGGAAGTGGAGGCGGAGGCGGGAGGGGTCGAAGGGGTAGGACTTGGTGAGACCGGGGAGGACCGGCACGTAGACGAGCTTCTCCTGCAGCGCCACCAGCACCGCCATTCCCGCCACCACCAAACCTCCGACGCCGTACACCAGAGCGTTCACGTACCATCCCATCGCCGCCACCGCTTTCCCAATCCTACCTATTCCTCTCTTATTCCCTCGCTCTCCTCCCGCCTTCTTTATTGCTTCTTCCCAGCAAATTACCAAACACAATGGATCACATGTCCTATTTATTTAATCATCTTTACTCCCTTGTTTATTGATTTATTAGTTTGGTAAAGTACTCTTCATCTTCCTTCACAAATAAGAAATACTCTTGATCTCCATACCAATTAAATTTCTATACCCCTCACTATAATATATGCATGTTTATATATATAAAAAACAAAAACAAAACAAAATTATAGATTTCCATTCTTGACATAGCATACCATTTATTAATTTTTTTTAAGAATTCATATTATAAACATGTAAATAATGGTAATAAGGTCAAAGAAAAACAATATAGCCATTGATGCTACTGTCGGAATTCTGAAATGTGTTGAATTATCTCGAAATAAAATTTTATAAAATAATTTAAAAAATGATTTTTTTTTCAATTTTCAAATTTATTTTGATGATTTTCTACAATTTTTGATGGACTACGATGGTTTTCAGTGGACTTTGATGTCTTCTCCCAAATTATGCGTCATAAAAAAGCTCAAGGGTAGTGGTGCATGAAGTTCGACTCTTTCATAACGAGTCACGAGTATGACAAGATACCGTTTGACCACTACGTATTTGTCAAATGGTATATCGATGAGGACCTAATTGATTTGATATTGTATGTTACAATTGAAGATAATGGATTTGCGAAAAAGATAGTTGGCCAGAAGATTTCTTGCGCTCGAAATCACGAAAGATGTGTATATCACATGAATAATACGTCCCGTAAGTTATTGCAAGATTCGGTATGAGCAAAGCCAAGGTAGTGTTTTCTCTACTTGTTACTAACTTTAAACTTATACAAGTGCGTGAAGAGTAGATATACTTATATTGCAATTACTTAGGATTTGCAAGGAAGCTTTGTTGATGAGAAAATTTCTAGAAGAGTTGGGTTTGAAGCAAGAGAAGTATGTTGTCCAGAGTGCTAGTTGAAAACTATTTCACCTCTCGAAGAACTTCAAATTTCATTCGATATCCAATTCATTGGTGTGAGATTCCCAATAGATTCATAACGTACTTGAAACAAATCAATTGCACATTAAAAAGGTGCACACCAATGAAAATGGTCCGACATGATGGTGGGGACTTTTCCGAAAGAAAAACTTAAAACATGTAACGGGCTTGCAAGAGCCAATGCGATGAGTTGATTTTTTTTTTTTGTCATCTTTGTTTACGATGATTTATAAGCAGCCTACGAGTCTTGTAATTTTTTACCCTCGTCTTGATAGTTTTCCGAGCTAAAATTAGTCGTTGCCGTATTTGATTTTGCTTAGACTATTGTTTTTCTTGTGCGTACTTTTTGTTTGCTTTGGTTTATGTACTCTGGGAGAGCATGATTTTTCTAACACCTTTCAGAATGCGATACCTAATCTGTTTCTTTTGCTCAGTTCATAACAACGCCTCACATGTTTTAGCGTTTAAGCTTCTGCCAATCAGTTTTACGCTGTAAGGCAATCCCAATCTGGATTGGTGTGCATAAAACACATACATATATAATTATAATTTATTTACTATAATCAGTGAAACAAAATTAGCTTATATTAATTATATCTAAAAATATCAATATATGGACAAGTATATAATACTACCAGGAAGGAATCTATTTGAGGGAAACAAAAATGCTTCTCTCCCCGCTAAAGAAAGCAGAGTAATACATAACAAGCTAGGAAAATTTCAGAGATAAATATGTAATTATTTGTTAGAATGAATTAATTGAATATCTAACAAAGGTTGGGCTGCACCAAGTAAAAGATATACGGTCTTTGATGCCTTTTCCGAAACAGCATCAGAAGATGAGATAGTTTTGCATAAATCGACACGTCCATGCAATCTTCCCGGCTTCAATTTTTCAGCCGAACAAAGCTTAGAACTTCACCGCTTCTTCAACTGACATTACAGACGACGACGAAATGTCATATTCTGTACTCTGATTCTGAGCCTTCGTAGTATGTTTCTATTCAGGAACTTCACTGAAACAGAGAATACTTTATAACTCCAGATTGAAAAATCACACCAGTGAGTCACAAAGCCAGGAAAAAAAAAAAAAAAAAAAAAAAAAACTCACATTTGAGAGTCAAAGCTTCAAATCGATCTTCTCGGACCATTTGAAGATGTCGGAGTAAATGCGATCCCCGCCGAGCTCGTCCCCGGCGGCGCCGGCGGCCACTCTGATGACGTCCTCGATCAGCGCGAAGTTGCCCATGATGTCGACGTGGGCCCCGCTCTGGGTGCCGCGGCCTTCTAGAAGGTTGGCGGGCGGGGCATGGTCGTACTCCCTGACGTAGGTCCGGATCCCGGACGGGTTGAAACGGGTTTTTCCGCGCCAGGCTTTAGCGCACATGAATCCCGAGCTGAGGACGGGGACGGTCTCGTCTCCGTCGGCCGAGAACACGCCGCCTTTCAGGCACGAGTCCTCGCCCGACCCCTCCGCCGATGCGTCGATCTGGAACGGAATGTAACACTCCGACGGGGGAGTTTCTTTGTAAACGTACGCCCTCTCCGTCGGAATTCCCACTCCGTACATCGAATATATCTCCATATCCGGGGCATTTGGCAATCTGCAAGAAAAAAAATAAATTTTTTTTATTTTATGCTAAAGAGGGTTGTGATCTTTTTTCTTTTGAAAAGTTAAATTGGTCTTTGGGATATCAATGTCTCTTTTCTTGAGTTTTTATAAAATGATACATTTTTGTGTTTCAATTTTGAAGCCAGGTTTTAGATTTAGAACTCCTGGAATGATAAATGGCATCCCGTTCGAGTGTGTTTATAATAAGTTGTGCTAAATTAATCTTTAGCACAACTCTTCAAACCTTCCAGGTATATTATAAAACATGTGTTTTGCATATGAAGCAAACCATCAAAGAAACTTGGAAACAGACCAGCTTATCGAAAATTGCACTTCGAATGCCTGCAGAAATGACTAACTACAGAGATATGACAATCTACTTACGTCGTTTCTAAGGGATTTGACCAGTATTTGTAGTGCTTGTATTTCGGGTCTTCCAAATCGTCGGCAATTCCGTGCGAAAAATGAGCACTTCCACGCGCCATCAATTTGGGAGCTACAAATTCAAGCAGTTCCACTACTTCTCCAGCGGTGTAAGCCTTGAAATCTGCAACAGCTTTGACACCTCCAACGCCCATTTCATGGTACTCTGTCCAAACATCGCAGCTCGTGTTTTCAAGGTTATTGCCCTTAACAGCATCCTGGCAATCAACTACTTGACATGAAAATCCACTATTTGCATACAAAAACTACAATCTCATCATCTCTCTGATTCGATTCTAACCATTTGTCATTATGCATAGATTAAATTTAAGCAAAGAAAAAAAAAAGTACCCTAAAATTGATCCTCTCGATGGAAGAAGAATGCCTGACAGCCACATCTTTCCCAAACGATATCATTCTCCCATAGTTTGCTCCCTTGGCAAAACTCTCATTCCCAGTCCTAATTTGGCCTCCGGAAACTGTGTCGGTGTTCTTCTGCTTCTTAGCGCTACAGTTCTGATAGCCTTCTGGGGACCAATCAAGCCCACCCCAGATAGTGTCACCGCCTTTCGGTATCATCGACATGGTTGAATCCCACGTTCGAGTCATCCGCATCATATGCTGCAATGTCTGAAGACCAAACACATCCTTGTCTAAAACACCCGGAGCAAAGGACCTGTAAAAATGATCGCAAGAGCATCAGCAAAAAAAAAAAAAAAAAAGTAACAAAATTGACGGGTAAACTAACTGGTTTCTAATGAATAAAAAATCAAAACCTAGCAACAGCGATATCCTTGGCTTCAACCGAGAAGAGGCCCGAGACTGCTTTTGGAACGCCTAGAAAGGGTCCGCCGATGTTCACCACGGATTTAATGTGCTTAGCGCACCAATCTGATCCTCCTCCGCCGCCCATCGGCGCTGGTGCCTCGACCCACTTCATGAAGTGCAAAAAGTAGAGCACACCCATTGAGTGAGGAATTACAACCACCTTTTTCCCGGCATTTGTAGACACCATCAGCTCTATATTGCTTTTTATCCTGCTCAAAGTCTGGTCTCTGACCTAACCAAATTCAAATTATAAACACCGGGACATTAGTACGAAGACCGTGTCGCGAGGAAACAACAAAATATGTCGATACGCTACATTTTTTTTTTTCGCGTGAACTTTTCCTTCAATAGGCGGTGAGTTGTTATGGGAGGAACACCATTGGGAAAACCAATTATTAACTTCACAATACCTCGGTGTTTTGAAAGGATAATCTCCAGTCATATGAAGCCATATACATGGTTTTCTCTTCATATCCAATGCGAGCCAAGTTAGCGATTAAAACGGCCCACACAAAATAACCGGGCGCAAAGTAATCAGCTGCGACAAGGCCCGACACAGGCCTAACCCTTATACCTGAACGGTCCATCCCAGTTTCATTGTCCAGAGACATATGTTCTGCCCAGCATAAAGGCCTATAGATTTATTCAATCAATTATTAAAAATAAAAGGAAAGTTAGCTTGGCATAAGACTTAAATCATAAAACAATATGATGAATGTATGCACAATATAGAACAAGTACCCTGAGTTTGACATGAACAAAAAATTTAGCTAAACTGCTATACAAAAGAGGCCAGACATCTTTTTAGGTAGTGAAGGGAATATTTGGCCATAAAAAAGTTTGATCTCAATAAAGATGTCAAACCAGAATGGTATATATTCAATTTTCTAATCATCTGATATCGTAATTAATGGATTACAAAAAAAAAAAAATTAAATAAATAAAATTAAGCAATGCATAGAACTTGGAACGATTAATTAATCTGTCTCAGTTTCCTTGCATTTCTTTGAATACACTTTACAGGCTCAACAATCCTTATTTGCATATCACTGCCGCTATCGACCGAATCAAACAACCTCGTCCAGATCCAAAACCAATCGCAAAGTCACAGAGAAGAGCATTGAACAAACGGTAGTTCCTAAAAAAGAAAAAAAAGAAAAAGAAAAAGAGAGATACCTTTTGTAGAGCTCGCCGAAAGTGCCGCCCCAGAGGCGCTTGCGGAAGAGGCCGTCGGCGCAGTGGTGGCCCTCCCAGAGCTCGAGGCCGCCGGTGACGATGCCGGGGACGAAGACGACGGGGTGCCTGGCGGCGAGGCCTTCCTTCCGGAGCTTGAGCCCCGGCGGGTCCGGCAGCGGCCCGGTGATTGCCTCCGTGACGTACTGCGGGAACGACGCCGGCATTGCGTTGAACAGAAACAGCAGCGCCCACCACGCCGAGCACACGCACCCGATCGCCCAGCAGCAACCGTCCACGCACGACCTCCCACTCCGACTCCGACTCCGATTCCGATTCCGATTCCTATTCTCATCTTCCTCTTCTCTCCGCGGCTCTTCTCCGTTGCTGATCTCCTCTTCTCCTCTCTGCTTCCCCTTCCTCCGCCGCAGAAACGACATCGTCCGCCGCGATGCTGGTCACAGCGTGCGAGAGAGAGAGAGAGAGAGAGAGAGAGAAATGATAGATATATATCTAGTTTTTCTTTTTATTTTTCTTTTTCTATTCTGATTGAGGGAATATAGATAGTTGAATGACGGAATAGTCACCGCCGGGGTTATGTGTCTTTCTTTTGGCTGTTTGTGTCGTTGGTCATCTGCGGAGAGCGAGAGAAAAAGAGAGAGGAGAATAAGGGACTGGAAGGTTGTAGATCTGGTGACGTGGGTCCCACGTGTGTTCGCCAACGACACGTGGCCTCATTACGTCGCGGGTGGTTTGGCGCTGCATTGCAAAGTGACGTGTTGGCCGTTTCGCTCCGTCGTCCGTTATTTATTTATTTATTATTATTGGGATGTATCTGACGGTGGTGTGTAATATGTGTAGGAGTGACGTGGATCTCGGAGGGAATCGAATGGCGTTTCTGCTTTCCTTTTTTGTCGTTTCTTGTATTTTTCTAACTGAACGACGTTTAAACCGATGCAAAACAACATGTCGCAAATGGCTTAAATGTCCGATTTATTTTTATTTTTTTCCCCTTTCGTATTTTTCTCATATTAGCATAGAAATTAATTTTTTTTTTTTTATAAAATTTTGCATAGAAATTAACATTCATATAAAAACTATTAGGGATTAAATACTTGTAAAATACATAACACAATAATAAATATTCTCTTTAACTCCAGATTCAGACAGATAATTGACATATATAAAAAAATTGAAACAAAAAAATATATATATCGACGATATAAATACCTGTTGTTTTCGTTTTTATATACTTAAATACTCAATTTTTTTACGGCGTAAATACTTAATGTATACTTTTATTGTCACTGTTGGTACTCGATCCGTTAAGTATAAAAAACGTTAATAATGGACGATTAGGATTCATTGGAAATATTAAATCGTGGTTAACTAATTTAAAGTTAATCATAATTAAGTTTTATTTTATTTTATTTTCCTTTTTATATTTAACATCAAATTCTCATATTTAGCTTTTATCCATTAAAAATATAAAATTAAGCTCTAATATTATATATCGTAACTCATAATCAAAATACAAGCATTTGTATTTTTTTTTTAAAGAATCCATAAATTCGTCGAACATGGCAGAACACGAACCGGACGAGAATGGCGATGAAGAAAAATTTCATCTCGAAGAGGAAGAGTACCAAGATGATGGTGAGCATGAAGAAGACCTTCGTAACACCACCCAAACGAAAAATTGGTGGTCTGTGGTGACAAAAGTTTGTAACAACGATGAAGCTCTTGATGAGGAATATGATGGAGTCTGAGATGAGAGCGATCTGGATAGCATTCGTAGTGACGATGCCGAGCAGATGACAAAGAAGAGTAAGAGAGAGTACAATCGTCGTTCAAATCCAGGTGATTTCAAGTTCAAAGTTCAAACTAGGTATGGAATTTCCAACCATGGATTATTTGAAGCATGTGTTAAGAGAAAAATTCATAAGGGATGATAAAGAGTTCAAGTATGTGGTGAATGATCAAATCAGAATTAGAGCTATATGTAAAGGAAAAGGATGCGATTGAATTCTTTACGCAAAAATTATGAACTCGGACAAGAAGACTGTGAGGGTAAATACATTGATCAACAAACATGTTAATGGAATTGTGTTTAACAATAAGCTTGTGACTGCTCCATGGTTAGCCAAGCATTTTCAAGACCATTTCAGACTTAATCCAAACATATGGATTGCCAAAGTTTCAGAGACATGACGGCTAGTGTTAAATTCGGCTATGTTTCGGCTTGGATCTTCTACAGGGCCAAGAAACGAGCTAAAGAAATGCTAGAGGGGACCGTCATAGATCAATATGCCATCCTTGATGACTATTGCAGAAAATTGACTTCTATAAATCCTCGTATGTAAATTGTTATGTAAATTGTTTAAATTAAAGTTGTGTAGATTGTTGAGCTAACTTAATGTTGTGTAAATTGTTGAGACTGTTACAGGCACCACTGCACTACTCAAAACATCTCTTGTTAATGGACATATAGTGTTTGAGATAGGTTATATCTGTTTGAAAGCTTGTTAAGAAGGATTCAACAAGGGATGTAGGCCTTTATTTGGATTTGATGGATTTTCTTGAAATTGTAAAGGAATGTTGTTGGCTACCATTCGTATTGACGCCAACAACTCACAATTTCCAATTGCATGGGTCGCCATTGAGAAAGAAAACACATCAAGTTGGACATGATTTATGGAGCTCATACGTGAAGATTTGGACATTCAGAATACAAGCAGGTTCACTATGATGCGTGGCAGGCAAAAGGGTTTCGAGAAGGCATTAGGAGATAGGTGCTGAGATCAGATTCAGATTCTGTGTAAGACATCTTCATGCTAATTTCAAGAAAGATCATAGTGGGCTAATGTTGAAACAAATGTTATGGAACTGTGCACGGGCGACCACAATAGCAAATTTTAATAGAAGAATGCTAGAGCTTAAGGAAGATGATGTCAAGGCTCATGAATGGCTTCTAAAGAAAGATCTAAGAGAATGGAGCAAGTCACATTTCAGGGTCAATGTTAAGTGTGATATACTGCTAAACAACCTATGTGAAAGCTTTAACTATGTAATCATGCCACGAGAGACAAGGCAATTGTTACCCTTCTTGAGAAGATCCGATTCTGGATTATGTGCCGCTTTGTCAACAAAAGACGTGAGGTACACAAATGGAAACATACAATTGGTAAGAGGATTTTGACAGTGATCGAGAAGCATAAGGGAGCAGTTAAGTATTGTCAGTCAACTTTAGCGGGTAATGGTAAGTTTCAAGAAACTTTTCTTGGAGCTGAGCAGTTTGATGTAGACCTACGAGCCAAGACATTAACTTTGTAGAGGCTTTGAATTGAGTGGGATACCTGGTGCACATGCACTTGCTTGTATTTGATCAAGTGGTTTAGAAGTCATTGACTTCATTGATGATTGGAACAAGCAAGAAGCGTATGCGGCAGCTTACAACGGAATTATTAAGCTTATGAAAAGTACCGACAAGCAGCCACAACCAGGACTACACCCCATTCTGCCACCACCAGTCCAAACACTTTTTGGAAGATCGAAAAAGAAGAGGAACATGGGCAATGATGAGCCACCACCTCCTAATTCCGAGCATGCTACAAAGTAATCCAGAAAGTGACAAGTCAATCGCTGCAACAAGTGCAAGCAAACAAGACGCTCCAAATGACATGTCATAATCTTGCTGCTGAACAAGTTTTTAAACTGAAATAAATTTATGATTGAAATGAATTTATGAATTGAAATGAAGTTCTAATTGAAATAAATTTATGAATTGAAATAAATTTTACGGATTGTTAACAGGCACAACTACCAAAAAAAAGAGGATGACCTGCGAAGAGTAATCCTACTCAAGAGACAATCAAGAGAAAAAGACGGAGGTAGAAACAATTACAAAAAGATTTTACAGTTACGACGACGATTGTTCAGAAGCCATTTCATCAATTTTGTAACTTAGACTAGAGAAAAAGCATAAGAGCACGAACAAGTAGAAAACATTATTTATGAATTTGGGAATTTAGGGTGGTTGAGATAAAAGCTTCGACAATGTCTTATATTAATGAGTAAGGAATAAAAACAAATTGTTTAATTATTTTTTTTTGTTTTTTTTTTTTAATTTTAAAACAAGTTACGATTTTTAATTGTCTTCAACATCCTATCCTTCTACATGTTATTCCGTTTTGATTTAATAGACCGAGTACCAACGGCGTCAATGAAAGTAAACATTAGGTATTTACACCGTAAAAAAATAGAGTAAGTGTATAAAAACGAAAATAATAGGTATATATGCCGCCAATACCTCAAAAATAATTATCTAAATTTCGACAAACTAATATTTTACATTTTATTTGGAGAGTGGTTTCATTTTCACTAATAAAAATCCATTAGAGATTATAAAAATTATAAGCACTCAATACTTGTTCTTTTCTCTATTTGACTTTCTTTTTAAATTATTTGAGTTGTTTTTTCCTCTCCCCTTTCTCTCATCTTTCTTTTGTTTTCAAGGTGTATGTTTTTAAAAAAACAAACCAATACCTTTCTTTACAAGCCTATAATAGTATATTTCCCTCCAACAATAAAGAACACAAAAATAACCACGAGAAAATTCAACAATTAATACGTATGATCATCAACAGACGAGAAAGATATTTTGTTTTATCGTCTAAAATCAGAGAATGAATACAAAATTTCATTAACCTAAAAAAAGATCACAACTTGATTTATATGCCGAAAACATACTGACAAAATTTGTTATACTTTACTAATTAATGACAAACGAAAACAATATATAGATGCATACGTGCCTATGACTAATACACGCCAGCTTTAACAACAATACAAACTCAAAGTTTGTTCTTTAATATTTAAGTGTGGGTTTAAGTGAACAAAATGACTTGCAATCAAATTTTATTACTACATCACACAACATCAAGATGAGACTGAGCCAGATGGGAAAAAAGGGGCTAAGTTTTACCAAGTATATATATGTATAAACTTTTGAACATTTGAAAGGTGCCATGTGATCCAAACTTTTTTAATTTTTTCTTGACCACTTTGACCTACAAAGTAAATCACTAGCCATCCATAATAACTATGCAATTGATACTTTTAAGCTCAAAGAACCATAGTGAGTCTTTAAGTGTTTAGGTTCATGACAAGATTTTGATTTTGATGCTTTGACATGATGGAACTGATTGAAAGCATTTTGGTACAATTGGGAAGCATTTCGGAGGCCATGGGGTTTAGAAGCAGCAAGACAGCGCGCTACCTTATTTGTGCGATATATACTCAGCGTGCTGCGCTCTTCTATAGAAGTAAAAAAAAAAAAAACATTTTTTTTTAAAGAGTCGAATTTTTTGTAAAAATTGTCATGGCATGGCATGTCATACTCTCGGTTCACTACTCATTGTGGCTTTAACAAACAATAATATTGTACTCTCCGACACACTATTTTCAAAATAAGACTACCGCGAGTCTCAATTTGTGACTTATGTGTTTGCTAGCTATTGAAGTTGTTTTCATACATCAAGAGTACGTGATCACGTTATTTTGGATGTTTTTGGACAAGTCTTTTATTTTTCCTCTTAACTTTTTTGATATTTGAGTTATTTAAGTTTATCCTCGTCACGTTGTACTATCAGCTTGTGAGCTTCGTATTTCTCATAGTTTTTAGCTTCTAGTTATAATGTTCAGATAATTAACTCTATGATTTCTCGATTAATCTATATGAAGAGAAATTTGATCTAGAATATTCACAAAATCAAGCACTTCTCATGGGATATTAATCGTGCAGATAACTAGTTTTCTTTTTCTTTTAAGAAGTACTATATATAGTGTAGGTTCATTCCTTCCAATACAGTTAGAGAAGTAATTCCTTAATTCGATCATTTCTCTTTCGTTCAAGGTCAGCTATTTGAAAGTGTGTCTAAAAAATAGATCAGAGTGGATGGAAATTCAATGTTCTCAATCTAATTCGATCGCTGCTTTCATTAGATGGTAACATTGGTGAGATAAATAAATGCAAGCGTGATGGTATACATTGCAAATAAATGCTCGTAGTTTGGTCCCCACTCCCCGCTAGTTTATTATTATTTTCCCTTATTTTATCGGTACGTTTGGTCTTAAAGTGCACTCCAAATCTCCCGTCATCGTCAAACGTTGTTGCATACGGTTGTCCATCAAGAAACGGTGGACCGTACAAATCAACAGTTAATTCCCGGTAACAAGTCAATAAATATGGAATCAGACATAAAAAAAAAAAATCAATAAATATGGAAAGACAAAAACGAATTCCACTAGCACAAAGAAAAACATGTATTAGAAAAAAAAAAGAAAATAAAGGAATCGGAAAAGAAAAGGGAGCGGAAAAAAAGAGCAGAGACAAATCTCTCTCTCTCTCTCTATACCAACAACAAAAGAGGTTATTTCAACTTTCCTCTTCTCTCAGATAATTTACTTATATGTTACGTTTATTCATTTAAGGTTTTCTTCTTTGTGAAAAACTAGCAACGGGAGTCTTTAACGGACCAGTCACAACAGTCCATTTTTCCGTTGTTTCTTCTCTTCAGAAGCATTCAAAGAGAAAAGAGAGTGACTGTGAGAGCACAGAATGTTGACATGCATAGCCCGCCCGAAGAAACTCGGCGAAGACTCGCCGGGTCAGCCGGAGGTGCCGGCGGACTCGGCCGGAAACACCAAACAGCAAGCGGCGATCAAATCCCTAACTTCTCAGGTACATACATACACGCACGCGATCTGATCGAGATCACGATTTCGCTAAATTTTATAATTTCTCTCTGATCAGCTCAAGGACATGGCGTTGAAGGCCTCCGGAGCGTACCGGCAGTGCAGCCCCTGCACGGCGGGGGCGAGCCAAGGCCGAGTCAAAAGCAGCTCCGGCGGCGCCGACTCGGACGCTGACTCCGACCGGTTCAGGTGGTCGTACCGGCGGACCGGGAGCTCCGGCTCGGCGTCCGCGCCTAGGGTTTGGGGGAAGGAGATGGAGCTGAGGCTGAAGGGGATATCGAGCTCCAGCGGCGAGGGGACGCCGAGCTCCGCCGGCAGCAGCGGCGGAGGAGCGTCGATGCGGCGGCGGCCGGAGCCGGCGATCGTGTTCGTGGAGGAGAGCGAGCCGAAGGAGTGGGTTGCGCAGGTCGAGCCCGGCGTCCTCATCACCTTCGTCTCTCTTCCCCGCGGAGGCAACGATCTCAAGCGGATTCGCTTCAGGTACGCTTTTCTCTTCTCCGTCGTGAATTTAGGGCTCACAATTCAGAGTCGAGTCTTTCGCGTTCTGATTCTGAAACTCCTAGTTTAATTTTATTTTTCTTTTTCTTTTTAAATTATCGATTGCAGTGAATGCCGTACACGTTGTTGTATTATATGATATCTCTCGGTCTGTGTTAGGTAGTTGGCGTTTTGCGATTTTTCTTTCTTCTTCTTCTTTCTTTTTTGGGTTAATTTTGTGTTCAATTTACACGCTTGGTCTTGGAATTCTTGTGATATTTTACGAGACTATATTTTGATTGCTAAAAGTAAGCATTGCTTGGTAAAAGAGTGTTCGAACTCGGATTAGAGAAAGAAAAGACTACCTGAAAATAGGGAGAAAAGCAATATCTGAAATGTATGGTTTTTATTTTATTTTTTATTTTAATAAAAAGATATATCGTTACTAAAAAACTAGAGAGAAGAAACATGATTAGAACTTAGAACTCACTACCTTGGATCCAACCCAACTTTTTCGTAACTTCGTGTGAAGAATTATTAAACAAAAATTCGATTGGGAATAGGGCCCTACTCAACGCACAGTCGTTCTCACGCCTCCTCAATAAAGCAATCTCTAGTCTCTCAACAAAGAACAAAAATAAGATCATTAATAATTATTATACTAGGCAGAAGAGGAGAGAAAGAAAAAAAAAAAAAAAAAGGTCCAAAAGAAGAAGTCACTCATGTCATGAGGTTGGTGGTGGGACAGTGTTGATTGCGTCGTGAAGCTTTTTCACTGATTATTGTCGATGTGTCGGACAAGGCTCTCCACTTTCCTTTTCAATTCCCCTCCCACGCCTGTCCCCAGATTCTCCGTAGCCTTGTCTTTTCTATAATACCGTTTTTATCCTTTTCTAAAACTTATTCATGCACTTTACTCCGCTTATTTGTCAAATTAGCTCGGCGACCAAAAGTCGCGTGCAGGACAAAAATGTGAAAACGTTTTTTTGGTCACAAAAGAATTGCTTTTATGTTGTTGGCTACAAAACTAGTCAAGCTTGAGCAACTCTCGTTGTCGTGGACCCAAGTATGTATGTACTGATAAATTATATATTTCCCCGTTTTATTTTTTCCTAGAGAGAAAAAGAAAACGATCAAATCATCTTTTGAAGTATATATTTATGTATATTTGTCATTTTCATCTAGATGAGATAGAGAAATGCATATTTTTGGATTGATTGTACGTAGTTATCTTAATTAATAACCTTTATCGTTATTTAAAGTTGATTGAATATGTCCATCATCAAGAAAAAAAAATCAATAAGTTGACGTTTTGGAGTTTTCGGAGTTGAAAATTTATGATTATTTTCTTGATTTATAATTAGAATATCTATGCTATTGAATTTAAATCATCATAATTATTGAAAGTTTATATATGTGCAATTAATGCTAATTGCTGAAACTTTATGTTTATATCACAAATATTTAATTCCAGGGTAATTTGGTTGATTTGTTTGGAAAATTAAATATGGTTAATTATATGTCAAAATTTACTTGGCAAATAATGACTAAAATATTTTATTCCCGTAGAATATCCATTGGGTACTTTTCTTATTATTTACAATTTATTATTATTATTATTATTGTTGACATTTTTATTTAGTTTTCTTTTTTTAAACAGTTTCAGAAGTCGGAACCAAAATTGTTTATCGTTTCAATTATAAGGTATTCGTAGAAGTTTTAGGATGCCTTTATTATGGGTATGAACACAATCTGTATCTTGCTGAATCTATCGCATTGTAAGGAACCAAATAGCAAATTGTTACATGGATATCGACTGTAACATTTTCGAAATTGTTCCAATGATCAATCTCTCTTTCCTGGGCTTGGTAGACCGTATAATTTATACAAAATGGCTGATTGCTTTTGGGTCCCACATATTGTCGATGACTTTTGCACCGCCTAAGGTCAAATTTTGCTACTTTTATAACAACTTTATTCCATTCACCCGAAGGGTAGGCTTGCCTTTTTTTAATTTTTAGTTATCATGGATGTCAATTCCTTGGTCAAAAAGTAATGTGATCAAGTTTAGTGGAAAACATACTTATTAAGAAATCTAGTATGATTTCGATCACGAAAAAAAAAAAAAAAAAAACTGTAGTATGATAAATTACTGTATATGAGAATTGAGAAGTAACTGGGGGTGGGAGAGTTTCCCATTTTACCTCCTTTTTTAAAAAAAATGTAAATGCCAGCATGAATGTAGTTGTTCTGTCATCTGTGCAAGTTACCTTAGCTGACCCCAAAAAAACTTGCTATGATTTGATAAATTCTTCGTTGGAGAATGAAAACTAAGTATAGCTACGTAATCAAGCGAGAATCTTTTGAATTATCTAATAGAAATATATATATTTTTTTTAAAAGGAGTAAAGGTTCTCATGTGATTACACGATTTTTTTTCTTATATACACTTAAATTGTCATGTTGATTTTACATTTTTCAAGTATTTTCTCAAATTTAAATAAATGTAAATGAATCATAATTATGTAATCATGTTCCAAATAAATTAACCCATAAACAGTATATCTAAATTATAGGAATGGCAAGTATCAACAGCTTAACATCAAAACAATTATTCAGCTTAACATTTATACATATCCAAATTATAAAAATGGCAAACATCAACAGCTTAACCGTTTTACTTGTTTAATTAATTGTTTTGAGTTCTCTGATCAGCCGAGAAATGTTCAACAAGTGGCAAGCTCAAAGATGGTGGGCCGAGAACTACGACAGGGTTATGGAACTGTACAATGTCCAAAAGCTTAGCCGGCAAGCTTTCCCTCTTCCGACTCCGCCAAGATCCGAGGACGAGGTGAGAGCTCAAAACCCAGCCTAATAAGCAATAACACCACAAGCCACAAAGCTAATAATAACAATTATTAACACCACAACCAATATGTCAAACTTGTGTCAGAGCTCAAAGATGGAATCGGCCGAAGCCAGCCCAGTGACACCGCCGCTGACCAGAGAGCGACTGCCCCGAAACCTGAACCGCCCGATGGGGTACTCGTCTTCGGACTCGTTCGACCAAAACTCGATGCACTCGCGCCTCAACTACGACTCGTGTGGCGTCAATTCAACCCCAAAGCTGTCGAGCATCAGCGGTGCCAAGACCGAGGTCTCGTCTATGGACGCTTCTATGAGTAGCTCGTCCCGAGACGCCGACCGCTCGGGAGAGCTGTCGATCAGCACTGCCAGTGATCTCGAGAGCGAATGGGTCGAACAGGACGAACCCGGGGTTTACATCACTATCAGAGCGTTGCCCGGCGGAAAACGGGAGCTTAGACGGGTCAGATTCAGGTAATAATACGTCATTCTTTGCTTTTAAGCATGGTTGGTTCTTTATTTGTCAACAATAATGATGAATTGTGGATAATAATAACTACAAGAGAGGAGGACTTCATAATCACTCATGCTAGTGCAATATATTTTTTTTTTTTTTCTGTGCTATTGTTCATCATGACAGCCGAGAAAAGTTTGGAGAAATGCATGCTAAAGTGTGGTGGGAAGAGAATCGGGCGAGGATACACGAAACGTATTTGTGATGAGATGGAAAATTCAAGCACAAAGGGTTGTTGCTGGGCATGGCATTGGGGGTTGTCCAGATATATCCTCGTGAAGGTTTTTTTTTTACATTTTTTTTCTTTTTTTTTTTCTTTTTCTAAAAAGCTTTTAATGAATTGCCATACTACTAAAACCCTTGTGTATAAAATCGGAAATGTGCTTCTTGCGCTTTTGGGGAGAAAGAAAGTTACAAAGGAGTCTGCATATTCTCTCGTAGGTGGGGATAGTAGAATTTTGTTATTAATATTATTATTCGGCCTATTTTTATTAAGGTTGCTGGTGGGTGAAAGCATGGATTTGAAATGTCGACATATCAAGACATACAGATGGAATATGTTGTTCTTTTCTGCTATGACTTTCCTTTGGCAAAACCAATGCATGAGTTCTCGTTCAGTTCTTTGCCGTCTTAAAGTTAAAACTAGGAATGGCAACGGGTCGAGTGCACTTAAATCGGTACCCGACCCGTTAGAAAAAAAAATACCCAGGGCCGGCTTAACAGCATTTGAGGCCTAAAGCAAAATAATAATAATAATAATAATAATTGAAGGGAAAAATAAAAATAAAAATCACGCAAGACCTCCTAATTCAATGTGCAGTCCAGTTTAATCATTTTTAATTAATTTTTATCTACTTCGGATATAATGTTTCAAACTCATTACAGTTTTCCATTTTTGCTGTAAATGAATATAGTTTATTACACTTTTCAATACATAAGTTTTTTACTATTCCCATTTTACCATATTAATTTCATATCCGAATAAAAATTACGCTTCCAACTTTCTCATTACCACCACCCACCACCAGAAAAATAAAACAACAAATCACGGTTTGGTTACGTACATTCAGATTGCACGGAACTTTGGATAGAAAAAAAAAATTGCATTGAACAATACAGAGGCCTCAGCCTCAAACATGTCACCACTCTCCGCAAGCCACCGCACGCCACAACCATCTCAAATTGCCGCACACAACCCCAAACCACCGCGCGCCATTGTCAATACCATCACTGTTAGTAAATAGTAACCAATTTATGGCTATTTACAAATATAAATCTTAAGTAAATAGTCATCGTTATCATTTATGTTATTTAACTAATTTATGGTGGCGTCATTGAATTGTCTCCGCAGAGTTAATGTGTGCGGTGGTGTGGTTGGCCGTTTGAGAGAACGAAAGATAGGATTGTAGATTGAAAAAGTATGCGTTAATAGTATTATTGTCAAATTGCACATCAGACCCGTACATTGTTTAGTAACTTTTTCTTTTGATATCAATGTGTGCACAAAATAACTTCTTTTAATATCGTGTGTGGACAATAGTAACTTTTTCTTTCAATCAAATAAATACACATCCAATCTTTATCTTCCCATCATTTATCTTTCCATGAGAAAGGACAAAAATCAACTAAGACATAATAAAAAGAACAACGCACTCACTGTTAGTAGTCAAGGCTAATTATATGATTTAACTAGTATTAAGTATTAACTCAACAACCACAATACTAAAATGAAAAGGTGTCAAAAGACTGGTCCAGCGTTTCTTCTTCTTCAAGTTCAAACAAGGCTCAGACCGGAGCCCGATCCAAATAATTTTATTTGAGGGCCGACCATGTTGTCACGAAACTTTAAAAGAATATATGGTGATCAAGAACGATCTTAAAAGAAATTAGTCTCCAAAAGACTCTGTGTTGATACCAAAATTGTTGAAAACAGAGTTCAGAATCAAGGGTTATGGAATTTTAAAATTGGGTTAATTAGGTATATAACCATATTTACAGTTTCACATAGTTATATAATCAACGTTTCGTAAATCTTAAATAAATAGCCACGTCCATGTATTTACACGTGTAAATTGACGCAAATATCCCATTCTTTTATGGGTAATTTATCAAAATAGCCAACTTAAATGTTGAGAATTGCTAAATAGCCAAGGTTTGGTAAATATTAGGTAAATAATTAATTTTATATATTTATAAACGTAAATATTAAGTAAATAGACACTGCCTTATTAAGTCATGTCATCATTTATAGTTATTTACTTAATATTTACCAAACTTTGGTTATTTAGCAATATCAAACGTTTAAGTTGGTTATTTTTCTAATTTTTTGTTCTTTTATTTCAATGAAAGGACAACCCAAGAATGCAACGTTATCTTCATGGCTATTTATCTAAGATTTAAGAAATGTTGGCCATAGAATAATCCCCCTTTTTTTTTTACTCCGACCAACGTCCAAATCCCATTAAAATACACAAACCATCGTAAAGGCATCAGAAAAATATCAAAAGTAATCAAAAAACGCCTTAAACTACCGGAGACCATCGCAGACATCGAAATGTATAAAAAAAATAAACTTTATCATAACTAGTTATAGAAAATCGCAAACCCTCGAAAGTCATCACAAATTGAAAAAATATTTAAATTTCATCAGATTTTTTTCAACTTAAGTTATCTCATAAAAATTTACATAAATTTCATCAGATTTTTTTCAACTTTAGTTATCTCATAAAAATTTACATAAATTTCATCGGAGATTTATGGAACACAATCAAATTTTAAATTTCTTAATGCTTGATCTAATCCTATGTACTAATAGAGTTTTACATTCTGATCAATAATGATTTCAAATGAACATAGGAAATCAACTTATCCATCTAATTCAGTTTCAATCCACGAAATCCAGCTTTTTAGAAAGAATAAGAGAGAGAAGTAACCAAATGAAAAAAAAAAATGAGAGGAAATGAGATTATATGATTTCAACGGTATTTTTGTAAAAAAATCTTGACAAAAATTTAATTTTAATAGTTTGCACTTTGCACGACAAGTTTATTCATAATTTTATGTTATTAGTAGATTTCCTCATAAAAAATCGATTCTGAAGTCCACACAACCATGTACAATTGTATCTTCATCGCTACCAGAATCTCTCCGACCTTTGCTTCTCTGGCTTTGAGCAAATTAGGGTTTTCTGCGATCTCCAAAATCTCGATTCAGCTTCCAAGATGGTTAGTCCATTGGCTATCATTAAATTTAACTCGAGCGCTAAGTTTTTACTTTGATTTTAAAAAAATGTTTTTCTTTGCTACGTGCATAGGGTCTCCAAAACGATATCGATCTTCTGAACCCACCGGCGGAGCTTGAGAAGAAGAGGCACAAGCTAACAAATAATTAGCTGTTTAGCCATCTAAAACACTAACAATTTGATTTTAGCCAACATTTCGTTAATTTCCCGTAAATAGCCATCTTGCTTGCTTACGTGACAGCTTATTAATTGAATTAGTTTTACCTTTTTGTCCTTACGCTATTTTAATTAGGCATTTTTTTTAATTTCGAATTAAATATTGAAACCGAATAGGGAAGTTTTCAAATTTAAAATTTGAATTTTGAGCAGATTTTGAAAGTTCTCAGCCATTAATTGTTATGTATTTGGAAATTTTCAGCGTTGACTTTAGATAATTAGTTTCTATTTTCGTTGCAATTCATTATGGATAAAATCTGTATATATATTCTTTATTCATTGATATTATTTTGTCTTTCATATATTCATAATTTCCAGAATTTTCGTGCCCAAAATATTTCCAGAATTTTTTCAGTTTATTTACACGAGTATACTGTAAATAGGCTTTGTATTTACAGTGAATATACTGTAAATAAGCTTCGTATTTACACGAATATACTGTATATATGATTTATATTTACACAAACATACTGTAAATATGATATATATTTACACGAATATACTGTATTAAAAAAAAAACCATAAACTTCACTCAGCAAGAATGAACTTGATTTGCACATGCGTTGCATGAACAAGAATGAACTTGATTCCCAGGTTATAAAGGAAAGCAATATCCTGAATTGAAATAAAATTCATCAACTTTGAACTAATTAAACAAACCACGACATAAAACATAAAAATTAAAAAACATAAAAAAAAAAAACGCTGAAATTCTTGAAATTCTCCGGTGTCTCTTCGTCGGCGGCGCGCTCGGCGGCTCGCGAAGGCGCTCGGTCTTAGCGGGATGGCGCGCGCGAGGAAGAGAAGCTCGGGCTCGGGCTGGTGCTGGTGGCCGCGCGCAGAAGAGAAGAAGGAGAAGAAGACGATGTTTGGTCCGAGCGCATAAGAGAAGAAGGAGAAGAAGATTGAGTGTATCTGTGGTTTAATTACAGAGTTTAATGATTTTAATGATTTTAATTTGCGGCAGTTATTATCCGAAGATATTGCTTTTAATGATTTTAATTTTCGTGAGGTTAATGGGCGGGAACGGTTGAGAGGTTATTTTGGTATTTTTATCTATGTAAATAAATTGGGCTGATTATTAACACGAGGTGTTTAATATGTTCGTATAAGCCAAACACTGATTCTATTTTGTTTTTATTTCTCTTATATTTTCCCCCGTTTCAAGGATGTCTAATGCCAGGATTGCTTCAGCATGTAAGTTTCAACCATGCAACTCTTTCTGATTTACATATTTTCATTAGCTACATCTTTTTTTTTTTTTTTTTTTTTTTTTTTTTTGGTAAACAAAAATTAGAAGTCTTGGTCATTACCGAGAGTAAGGTATTTTTATGTGATTTCCAGAATGTTAATATTTCAACAGTTCATTGTTTGGAATTTCAATCTGTGTTTATTTAGCAGTAAAATTTTCTGTGAAGTGAAACATATGTATATGAATTCAAGTTGTTTCAGTAACCATCACCAAAATTAAGATACAAGTCTAAACAAGAGCCGTACTTTATACTTGTTTACGTCATTTCGAGGCTGAATGAATTGGGGGATTTGATGTTATATGCTTAGTCAAATGGGGGTTCCAGTAATTTCAGAGGCAAGGGGTGCGCTTTCCTCTTCGTCGCACCTGAGGGGGTGGAGAGGTTTTAGGCGGCTCATTTTCAAAAAAAAAAAAATGGGGGTTCCAAACTGACCTTTGAAAGAACACTACTTTCAATGGTATAATCAATTTGAGGTTTTCCGATTTGAATTGGGAATTTGACTGGTATACTCGTGATTTGAAACGCAGCACGACTGTGTTTAGCCACTCTCAGACGGTGATGGTGTGTGGAAACTGCCAGACTGTTCTGTGCCAGCCCACCGGAGGGAAAGCCAGACTCACCGAGGGTTGTTCCTTCAGGAGAAAGGGAGACTGATTTTGATTTTGATCAATCATTTGTCCATCTCTTTTTTTTTTTTTTTTTTTGGCTGCTTTGATCGGAGAGAGTTGTTCTGCTAGCTAAGTTAGTTTAAGAATATTACGGTGTTTGAAATGAATCGTCTCTTAGTCTCATTGTTATGATATTCTGATTTTGGTAAACCTTTTCTTTTGCTGTAAAATATTTATAGTCTCATTTTCTTCTGTTGATTCTGTTCTATAGATTTTGCGTAAATTATGCTAATCGATTGTTTAAGTCGTTCCCTTGGCTTCTTATTACTTGAGCCCTTTACCTGTGGCACTCAATATAATGATGGTGTTCAATAGCAACTTGAGACGGTACTCTGGTTGGGAAATTGTTCAGCAACGCAGTGATTTTACAGAGCATTTTGTTCTCTTAACTTGTTAAGTATAAATCGGATTTTGTTCCATGTTTCTAGAAATTAATAAGATGTTGCCTAAAGATAAACTTGAAGTTTATTCTTGATTCAAGATATGGCAATGAGGTATCAATCGCGCTGGGTTTGTGGAAAATGGAACTTTTACTCCTCACGCTATTGGTATGTAAATAAAACTTCTAGGGTAAAAAGGAAAACTTGTATATTTTAAGATCTAAATGCCTCGTCTCGAGTTTATTATTCAAAATGTTGCAGCTTTTGCGCGATTGCTGAAATGTTTTGGTTTTTGTTCATAAAATGAAACCACTAATTATGCTGACATTACTTGGTGGTGTCCGTGTTGCGTTGATCTTGTTAGTGTCGGTATTTTGATCATCGATAAAATTGTGAACTATTATTTGATACAAATTCTTAAACCATATAGTGATATGCATGTTAACTGATCGAAGCATTTGAGTCCAAACTAGCCTTTTTTATCTTGTTTAGCATATGCAATAATCTCTTATGATTATAGGTAGCTTGACTAAATCGGGTGCCCAAGTCTTCGTTCAAAGGCGGCTCGACTAAATCTGGGCATCGAACGAGAGGCAAAAAAAATGCCTTTTTATGATCATATTAAGATTAACTAAAAAAAATGAAAATAACTCGTTCTAAAATTTATTAAACAATAAAAAAAAATTATTGACTTGAATACAATTAAATTTGATAAAAAAAAATTATGGTATTACAAGAAAAAAGAAAAACAAGAAAATTACACTTAATCTAACCTCAATGTATGGTTAGATTGAGGTTGAGACTTGAGACAAGTAGAACTTTTGGAGAAGACTTATGAGCAGGGCCACATTTAGTTAAATAACAAACTAAGATAACTCAATGTAAACATGTTTTCTGATAATACCTCCCATTATCTAAGCATACATTGAGGTTGATAATGGTTTCCACATTTGGATAGGCTTTAGCCTTTCGCGAGAATAGCTATTCTTTGGCTGATATTCCAAGCTCGGAAATGAGAACAAAACATAGGAGCGACCAGTGTGGTACGGCAAGAAAACTATAATGTTCTTTTCCTCATTACTAAAACACGCACACAAAGGTTTATTAAAAAAAAAAAAAAAAAAAAAAAAAAACCAAACCATACAAATGATCTCATGTCGTATCCTTCTTAATGTGACGTTTTGCTCTCTCTCTTTTCCTGTAGCCAGGTATGAGAGAGAGAGCGAGAGAGAGAGAGAGAGAGGTTTTGCCCTAGAATCATTATGCACATTTCAAAAGCTATACAACAAGTACATCTACCAAGTTGGACAGTATCATTATCCCATCCCATACATTATTTTACTCTGAGTGGTACCAAAATTCAAACGACACGAACTGGAAAGAAACAATGGTTTAACTTGAGTTTGAATCTATCATATTGGAAATAGTACCACATACAAAATAAACATTATATGGTACACACACACCCAAACATCTTCCCCAACCAATTAATAATATATAACAAATGAAAGTATTGTTAATTTAAAACGACCGAAAACGACAGGAACTGTAAAAAAAGAAAGTAAACAATAATAAATAAATAAATAAAGGGTTTGAGCTGTAAATGTAAATGGGTCTCTGCAACAACACCATAATTGACCCGCACGCACGGCCTCTCTCTCTTTTCACTCCCTATTTATTTCTCGCTTTCCAATTCTCATGCTCAATTTCCACAATGACACACCACATTCAAACCCATTAAATAAGAAACAAACACAATATAAACATACGATTTCCAAGCCTATCTATTGTGTGTGTGTGTGTTTCTCTCTTCCTAACTTTTTTTCCTTTCTTTCTCATGATCCAGTAAAGTCCCTTTTAAATATATATCTATAAAGAAAAAGCATTACATATTCTCGTGAATCACTTGAAAGAAACATGTACAGCTCCGAAGAAAAAGCCGTGTCGCGAAGGAGACGAACAGCCTCTTTCTCTTCTTCCTTACTCGACGCAGTTTATCGTTCCATCGACGACTCAAAGTCCGTCGACGATCTTCACTACGAACAGCACCGACGACGAGAAGAACAGAGCGAGGAGGCAAAAACGACACCCGCGAAGAAGAAGCAGAGCAAAAACGACAACAACGGGAAACAAGACAAAGAGCTCGAAAATCTCCGGCGCGCTATGATGATCGAGAGCTGGGTCAAGAAGCTCAATAGCAGTAGCGCCCAAACATCATCCACGATGTCCACGTCAGCCTCAAGCTCCTCCGAGTCTCTCTGGTCTTCCTCCGAGACAGAGTCGAGACCGAGACCGAGTCAAAAGCCCGAGAGACAGAGACAGAGAGTCATCTCGGAGCCAGATCAGGATAACCCGAAGCCCTGCTACGGATTTTCGAGGACGACCAAGCTCAAGGCCATGAAAATCTACGGAGAGCTCAAGAAAGTGAAGCAGCCGATCTCTCCCGGCGGTCGGATCGCAACCTTCCTCAACTCGTTTTTCAGCTCCGGCAACGTCAAGAAGGCCAAGATGTGTTACGTCGGAGCCGCCGAGGACGTCGCCGCCGCCTCCGATCCGCCGTCGTCGAGGTCTTGCCTGGTCAAACCACAGGCTTCTTCGAGAAGCGAGAAGAGATCGGTGCGGTTTTATCCGGTGAGTGTCGTCCTCGGCGAAGACGACGACGGAGAAACCCACGATCCTCGTCTCATGCCATCCTCGGACATGAGGAACTTCGCGAAGAAGAAGATTATCGTCGGCTCTGCTTCGAGTGGGAGGTTTTGCGACGATCATCGCCGTGAAGCCGAGGACGACGGTGATGAGGAGGATGAGAGTTGTTCAAGCTCTGATCTTTTCGAGATTGATCATCTTGTTGGCGTTGGGTTGAGGTATAGCGAAGAACTTCCTGTGTATGAAACTACTAGCCTCAAGACAAATCACGCCATTGCTCATGGTTTGATCTATTAGTGTTTTACTAGTTATAGTTCCTACTTGAAAAAAAAAATCGAAAAATGTACGTTTATCAATGGTATTGGTTTTTGGATGTGGGTTTATGAACATTTTTTTTTAATTTCTTTTTGTTTAGTTTAGCTTATGTTTTTTCTGCTATTCACTTTTTGTTTGATCCGAATGCGTAGCAAAGTGTGGTAAAACGTGGTGTTTTAGCAATGGAGAGAGAGAGAGAGAGAGAGAAAAGGACTTAAAGTAGGGAAAAAAAGAAGAAAGGTTAAAGAGGAAAAAAAGAAGAATCAATACATGCAAATGTGCAATTGCAAATGGCATGGCTCTTTAAAAAGGTGTGTGCTACTAAATACTAATACGTGTGACCAAAACAACAGTCCCTATCTTGAATATAATAACGAGAGCTTTGTGGATTTAGCTTTACTTGCAAAAAGTCTGCTTGAAAAAGAGAGGTGGAAAAAAATAAATTGAAAAAGTAGAAGACAAATCTTATTTGGTGTGAGATATGAGAAAGAGATATAGTGAGTGAGACTGAGAGGGTTTTGTTTTTTATTTTTGTTATATCTCTCCATTTATTACTTTTACACAGGCTTGGCACATGGCCTCACCATCCCAAAGGTAAATTAGGCCCCCCCCTTTCTATTTTTTTTCAACTCAAAAGAATGGGAAATGATTGAGATGCTACAACTTTGGTTAAAATTTCCAAAGTTGTAATTATCTAAAGTGTTTTTCGGAGCTAATTCTCAGAGGATTCTAAGTTAAAATGATATCCATGAATGAGTTTCCACTTATTCATTGTTTGGGTTATAAAAAATAAAAATAAAAAAAAAAAATAAAAAAAAAAAGAAAAAGAAGAAGACTTGTTCATGGTAAAAATAGCGAACAACATGTTTTGTTTGATTTGAGTTGGAAACGGATCTGCCATCAACTATTTTAGTGTGAATTTTTCGATAAATTTTATATACACACTGAAGAATCATTTTTTTAATGGTCATTAGATCGCGATTGATTAGATCTATTTATCAATCATTTTGTGTACTTTGAAAGAGCCTTATCTATACTTGAGTTTTAATGTGCTATTTATTCTTTCATTTTTTTCTTTTTTAGAAAATATGCACAATATGAGCTATCACATGCACTGTGTTTCACTCCGATCTAAGTCCGTGTTATGCATTTTATTAATATGTTATTCTCTTGTATTTATGGGTGTTTTATTCTAACTCTAATGGAAGTTACGTGCAATTTTGTTTTAAAAAGTAGGTTTCTAGCTAAATAATCAATTGAAATTTATGGATTCGTAAAGTAGTAGTTGTCTAAAGCTATTGAAGTCATCAAAAATTTTAAAAATGTGTATGTACCAAATGTTAATAATTTTTTTGACGCTGTCAATAAACTTTATGACAATAATATATATTGCTGATATGTAGTGGTCAATATTTTTATTTACAATGTTAATATTTTTTTGAAAAATATAATATTGACTATTTTGCAAATAATTTGATTAGTTTACTAATCAATTAGTTTCAACTAATTATTTTGTATATTTTGTTGTTAAAATGGTTCACTAAAAAAGAGGATGTATAAATAATAAACCCATGAGACGAGATTAAAGAAAATGAAACTTTTTTCAAAATTGAAAAAATTCAAGAAAAATAAAAGAACAAAAGTAAGTAGTGATTTAAATTAGGAAACCAAAAGTTTTTTTTTTAGTTTTTTTTTAATATACCTAGTTATAGCAATTTCTTTACTCTATTATATCTTTTTCTTTTTTGTTAATAAAGAGTTCTTCGAATGAATATATTGATAAAAATCAAAGGCTTATACTACAAGAATTGTCCAAAAGAAATTTTAAAACTTCTACAAGAAAAAAATGAAAAGTAGACCACAAACAATCATAAATATATAGCAAAATAAAATGTGGATTACCCGTCTTTGCAAATAACGAGTGATAATCATATTATTACACGAATCACGAGCGGAAACGTTGGTTTTCGCCTGTTGTGAATTGCAGTTATAGGGGTCTTTTCCGATTGAGATTCACGCAAAAAAAAAAAAAAAAAAAACCCATATATTATATTTGAGATTCAGATCTGAAGAAATTAGCCACTCTGATTAAAGATCGAATGGTGCAAAAGTCAGATCTAATAAGTATTGTTTATTGAAATATAATTGAAAGAAAAACCAAAATATGAATATGAAAATAAAGATAAAAAGTATATTTTTTTTAGGTCGGGAGTTATTCATTGGTCAAAACTACTAGCGTCTCGGTTTCTCCGGGGGGGGGGGGGGGGGGGGGGGGGGGGGGACGATGACACCGAAAATTGAAAGTTCAAATCTTAATTTTTTTGAAAAAAAAGAGCGCGGCGATATATATATATATATATATATATATATATATATATATATATATATATATATATATATTTAGAGTCGAGGATACATACTTCCTCTATTATATCTTTTACTCATTCATGTGTTTTTTCTTTTCTTATAACGCTGCAATACTAATGATAAAATTCATTCCGTTAAAATCTTCGGTAACTGACGCAAAAGTAAACTAAGACGTGTAGAAAATATAAATATGATTCAATTTTTTTTTTTTTTTTTTTTTATATTCCTCTAATTCGTTTTCTTACAATGGGTTGCTTTGGTATTACAAATATGAGGAGAAATATGCAAATCCAAACACGATCTCGATGTTTATCTGACAGAAAAATAATAGAGTTGCATTATTCTTCATACTTGGCAGACAAGTAGGACCTCTCGTTACGGATCTGAGAAGTCAAAATGTAGCAGGATTATACATGATGGCAATTGTGCGAACTAACTTTTCTACACTAGGCTACAGGAAAGAAATACACAATAAATAAAATAAAAATATAAAAAGAAACCCTCAGTTAAATGACACAGCATTTTATTATGCACTTAATCACACAATTCTATCGCATGTTTTACAACCTACCACCGAAAAAATAAAACTAACCCTACGATTTTTATGGTTTATTAATAACCCTTCAATTATGTTATATGATGTCTGTTTGTAAGTATGTAGCCCCTTGGAGAAAGTTTGAATTTTGGTCAAACTATAATTTTATTCAAGGAAATAGTTAATATTAGAGTTGGGTTTCATATTACCATTTTCAAACTTATTTCTAATTAGAAACTAACCTCATTTTGTTCCTAGCCTTGGTTAATCGATTTCTTCACCCTTGCAAAGCTGATTCTTTTTTCGATTCACTTTGGGTTCTTCATTTTCGCAGAGCTAGTCCCTTCTTCGATTCGCTCTAGGTTCTTCAATTTTGCGAAGCTGGTTCATCACTGCTTCAAATTCTCGTTGTTCGAACTCATCTATATGCTGATTGTTTGATATGTTTTGATTACGAATAAGTTTGATTCAGTTTTTATTTTGGAATCGCTCATTCCTATTGTTCAAACTCGTATTTTCTTTCAATCGTGCGTATAGTTGTTCATTCTTAGATTTGTCCTAGGTTATTCAATTTCGCAGAGTTGGTTCATCACAGCTTCTAGTTCTTGTTGTTCGAACGCATCTGTTCGACCTGTTGTTTGGTATGTTTTGGTTTAATTTTTTTGAAATGACTGATTTATATTGTTCAATTTTAAAAATAACCCTTATATTCACAATAACTATAAAAAAAATTACACAAATATTTTTAAAATAGTCAAATAGACTTCATATTTTTAAATAATAGCCTCTAGCTACAAAATTTGTTGACTTTATTCAAAAGAATTTATAAAATATGAAAAATAAACATTTAGAAATATTATAAACACTGATCATAATATTCTCTTTATAAATAATCGCAAACGCAATTTGTTAAGTGAAACAAGATTTTTTTATGATACACCGCTAAAGAGCAAAATTTTATTTCGTCATTTGGTAAATAATAATAAATGGCATAACGACTCTGATTAGACTCTTATTTACATTTTGTGCGAAGAAAAAAATTCGTATATCCATGAAATGATATGAGACATTAGTGCCCACTAGCGTTGACTTAGAAGATATTCAAAGAGAAAAACAAAGGAGGTGTAGTTTTTTTTCCCGAGAAAGTTAAAAGAACCAAAACTTTGTTAAGTGTTTTACTTGAATTAGGAGGGTGACATGTCTTTGTAGACGTTGATAGAGTACCATGGAGCTATAATTCAAAGTTTTTAATTGTGTCATGATTTTTCCCCTCATTACAAACTACCTCTCCTGTGATTTCAATTTGACGAGAGTTCAATCCATATTAAAAAAAATATTCTGATTAGACTTACTATTATTAAAGAGAGATTTGTTGTTTGATGTAAAGTTGTCCCTAAGTTTCCCATAGGCAGGGATCATTGATGTTAAGCTTTCATCAATTGTAATTTAGAGACTATTTAAGAAAAAAAATACTTCCCTTAATAATAAAAAAAAGACTTAATTGCCCAAATGGTTTCCAACTTTTGTAGTTGGTATAATTTGATCAACTCTTTTTTTTTTTTTTTTCTTTTAGGTGGCTTGGCTTTTTATTTATTTTTTTTACTCAGTAAAAATTTATATTAATGCAAATTTTTTAGCTTTTTTTTCCTGTAGAAATTGTCTCCAACTTTCCGTCCTCTATGAGGAAAGATAAGTAGATTTTCCCACTGATGAGATTGAGATCATGTTTTAAATAACGGAAATGCTCTGTGACACAGGTCACGACCACGAACGACACTCACATTTTGACACGTGGCACTGTGCTGCCACGTGTCAAAATGTGAGTGGGTCGTTCGTGGTCGTGACCCGTGTCACATAGCAATGCTCTTTAAATAAACACATTACGGATCATTTTCACTGAATGAAATAGGTGTGACTACTAAAGGTATAAAATGCCGTCGGTACCTTTTGTATGTTTAGTAGTTGTTACTGTTGAAATTCACTTCTAGATAAAGTATAAGAAATAACAGTATTTAGACGATATTTATAGCTATTTTTTATATATATTCGAATATGTCTTGTTGTATCTGTTTTTTGTATTTAATTGTTTTTGTTGCTTAATATTTATTTTTAATTGCCATCTTGTACATAATTAATTTTGTAAACGTTGAAAATTGAAACCAAGGTCTCATGTCATTCTTTTTTACCAAAAAAAAAAGTTTTATTATTTTAAGGGAAAATAATATATATATATATATATATATATATATATATATATATACACACATACATACACCATGTGTTTTAATGAAATGTCGAGTTTAACTTTTGATTTTCAAAAATATCGAGTTTGTACCTTTATTTAATCAAAATTACGAAATTATACCTTAAAATAGATAACAACGCCACAACTATACTTTTTATTGATGGTGATTCTGATATAAGAAATCGAACTAAACTCCAAACCAGTACCTTAACTCTCAAATTCTCAATTTTGAAATAAAAAATAGCCCTAACTCGAAATAGACTAATAGAATTCATACACCCTAATAGATGACTTCTTTCCATATTCGAATCGCAACTTTGAGTCCTGAATTTCATGCTCGAATCAATGATTTTGATGACTATCGAATGTCGATTTCTTCCACTTCTTTTTTTTTGCGTTCTCCACGATTTAGAAATTGTTGTTTGTTTTTTTTCGTTTTTATATACATTACATATATAGTACAAATTAATAAGGGTGAAATGGAGTTTACATATAAATATTAGAGCCAACATCAATGAAAAATCAACAAAAAGAATGTTTGTGGCGCTGTTATCTATTTTAGGGTATAATCTCGTCATTTTAATGATACATATGGTATAAACTCGACATTTTTTAAAATTAAAAGTCAAATTTGACATTTCACAGAAACATATGGTATATATGTGTTATTTTCCTTTATTTTAAATGTTATTTCTTAGTACCTTACTAAATGCGATTTAGAATTTTGAGTTAAATATGTTATCATGGATATATACATATATATATGTATGTATATGTTTTCTATAATTTTATTATTATTTTATCTAATATTCTTTGATTTTTATATAATAACGAAAAATATATGTTAGTATCTCTGTCTATAATCAATATCTCAATAAAATCGATACTTGAGCAAGTACTATATAATAGAAAGAAAAAAAAAAAAGATTTGTCATTTAGCGAAATTGTTTAGGATGAGCTAGCTAGGAAAGAAATTTCAAAAACCAAATTATCACTAAATGTAAAAATCAGAGATCATTTTAGCAATTAAGTAAAAGTTGTAAGCAAACAGCAATTTTAGAGGGACCATTGTGTCTAAAAAAAATAAGAACGACACCTCATGCATCGTATAGAAGAGAACCATCTTATTCTCTGTTCATTGAATTTGAAATATTCTAATGCAAATTACTAACATCTCACGTAAGGAACTACATGCACTTCTCAATGGAATGGCAGATTCCTCTTAAATATTCGCTAACATAATAACAACCTCTCAATCAAGTTCAAGCTGGGATTGAAAGATTTTTGTCTACTTTTTGGTAATACCTTGTATTCGAGTATATGTATTTGATTAATTATTACTTCATTATAAATTCTGTAAACATTTTTTTTATACCAACTTAATATGCTCTACCGTGGCGTGTACTCTTCTAGCCATTAACAGATTTTACTACACATCGACAAAATAATTCATAGTATTTAATGTAGATGGGGAATTAAAAGGTTTGAAGAGGTAGAGTGTGCAACTTTCAACCAACCTATCTGCCAAATGTGAAGGCTAAGTATTAGTATTAAGTGGGGTATGTTTCTCACCAACCAAACAGAATTCCGTGGCATTTGCCGATGCATCTACACAATTTGTGATATTTATTTATACAAACATTTGCATGTGTACCAGATAATTATCATCAGCAAGTTAGAGGACCACCGTACCAGCTATGCATGTGTGTGTGCTGTGCGTGTGTGTATATATCTACATCTATATATATGGAGCCAGGGCCGGCCCGATCTCATCCGGGGCCCTAGGCGAATAAAAATTTTGGGGCCTTTTGATAATAATAAAAAATTAAATATAAAACAAAAAATTATAATCAAGTTTTTCATTCATCAAAACATAACACGCCTAACACTTTTAGATGCAAAAATACTAATCAAATTCGTATAATCAAGTTTCTCGACCATATCTTTTTCAATAGACAAAGTAGCTAAACCGCTCAATCTTTCTTGCGACATAGTTGAACGAAGATAAGACTTGATCAATTTTAACTTTGAGAAGCTTCTTTCTGCATGGGCAACCGTGACTGGTAAAGTTAGCATAATTCTGTAAGCGATCCACGCATTTGGATAAATGCAATCCAAGTCCTTTATGTAATTCAAAACATCGATTGCTTTGTTTATATCTTCCGGGACACTACGGCTCAACATTTCCAGTTCCTTGAAGAGATCATTCTTGTCTAAATCTGAAATCTCATTATGCTCCATCGATGATGCAAGATTGTCGCAGAAACTCTTTAAAGTGTGTTTATCGACGACCTTTAATTTCTTCAAATCAAATAAAAGCCCGAACTGTTTTTCAAAATCCTGAAACTGTACAAACCTATTGACAAAGATAATTATGACAATAAATTATGAACAAAAATATTTGTTGATACAATAAGTGTTGAATAATAAGATTAAATAATCTAACCTGCTATGGAATGACGATATAGCTTGATCAACAATGTAGAAAAAATAGTTAATTTTGAAGGACTCTTCCTCGGATTGTGAGAGCGCGTCACTAGCGTTGTCATCAAATTGTCTTTTCCTCTGTACTCTTCGTTTTTCAATGAACACGGGCTCTATATCCATCTCAATTGCTATCGTTGTAGCTTGCAATTTAGCTTGATCATATCCAATTTCCCTGTATTGCTTCAAAAAGCCAAGTAGACTTTCTAATTCTTTGATGGCAACATCCATTTGCATATCTTTAGTTTGGAGAAATTTGCTCACGTTGTTAACAACAAATAACAGATCATGCCAAATAATTAATGCCAACAAGAACTCATAATTCTGGATATTGTATACGGCTAAAGTCTCAGCATCACTTTTTGTCTTGGCATCTTCGTTACTATTTGCCAAAAACATTAAAGCTTCTTTTATCTGCGGGGCTTGGTATCTTATTGCTTTAACGCTATCAATGCGACTTTCCCAACGTGTTTCCGACAATGGCTTGACAGTGAGACCTTTCACATGATCATTAAAGACTTTCCATCTCTTCGTAGAAGCTGAGAATAATGTGTATATTCGTTGTATGACACCGAAAAATGACACAGCTTTGGGACAACAATTAGCCATATCACAAAGCATAAGATTCAGAGAATGACAAGCACAAGGTGAATAAAATGCTCTAGGATTCTTTTCAAGCATTCTACTTTGTACACCTTTATTTTTTCCTTTCATGTTAGCACCGTTATCATATCCCTGCCCTCTTATGTCATCAAAATTAAGATGAAGAGCCTCCAAAACATGAAGAAGTTCATTAAAGAGCCCAAGTCCTGAAGTGTCATCTACCTTTATGAACTCTATAAAAAACTCTTCAACCACAATTGGATTTTTGGAAATATTCACACACCTCACTACTAGAGACATTTGTTCTTCATTGCTAACATCCGGCGTACAATCAAGTATAACCGAAAAATATTTTGCTTCTTTTATTGTGGAAACAATTGAGAGTTTCACCTCGTTTGCCATCAATTGAATCAATTCATTCTGAATTTTGTGACTCAAATAATGGTAATTAATTTCCTTTTTCGAGATACGGCGAACATGTTCTTGCATCGTCGGATCAAACTCTGCAAGCAATTCTATCATCTGTAGAAAAAGCCCATTCCTCTCTTCATATATTTTTTCATTATCCCCGCGAAATGCCAAATTATTTCTCCCAAGCCTTTTTACAACAGCTAGTATCCTTTGTAGAACCTGTTTCCAATGCTCCTTTTCTTTGTTGATATGTTCTTGTAAACTCGAATCAATGGTTGACACTTGTTTAAGCCTTTTTTCCAAATCCACCCAATTAGCAATAGCGTCAACGTGTAGCTTATTTCTCTCGTGGCTATAAAGTCGTGCAGAAATATTATGCCAATCATTTAAACCTCCATCACCTAAGAGGCCTACATTATGACGATTCGTTGCAAATAACTTACAGCAAAAGCAAAAAACTTTATCGACTGAAGTTGAATACACTAACCACCTCCTGTCTTGTCTCTCTCCATTCGGTAAAACTCGCCAATAATGATTTGAAGAGAAACTTCTATCAGACTCATCTTTAGGAAATCTCATATCAACGTTTCTTTTAGGACCTTTTTCAACAAGAAAATCGATAAGACTTTGATTTATTTGCTTCCAATTCGCCGGATCATCCTTATCAAAACAAATGGAACCTATTTCATTATCGTGTTCTTCATTCGGGGTCACATTCTCGTTCTCATTCACGTTCTCGTTCTCGTTCTCGTTCTCGTACTCGTTCTCGTTCTCGTACTCGTTCTCGTTCTCGTTCTCGTTCTGACTAGTTTGTTCGTTCTCAATCCCGACTTCAGCTCTTGTTTTATCCGTAACCACATCTTTTTTAAAATACTTATCGAGAGAACCAATTTGACTCTTATGTAAAACTTCTTTTTTCTCTTTTTCTTTTCTTTTTTCTGCACCCGACTTGTATCTTCTAATTGAACTCATTAAATTAACTGCTGAAAACAATTAAAAATAAGTTAATAAATATATAAGATGAAAAAAAAAACATAATGAAATACAAATTCTAATTGCTGTATACTCACTTGACGAACGAAATTAAAACAAATTCTAATCGCTTGATATCTACACTGAAACTCAATTCTAATTGTCCTGTGTATACTCAAACTCAAATCCAAGCAGCCAAGCTCACACGCAAATTATAATTGTCCTGCATATACAACCAGAGATGCACTGCTCAATATTCAAATCCCTAAATTCAAAATCAAATCCCTAATTTCAAAATCAATTCTCAATATTCCAAATCTCTCATTTTCCTCACCTTGATTTAGTACGACTCGGTCGGACTCGGAGATGCACTGCTCGTTCGTTTGGGTCGCGCGGAGTCGGTGCGTTCGGCGTTCGTGTGGGTCGCGCGGGGCGGAGACGGCGCGTTCGGCGTTCGTCTGGGTCGCGCGGGGCGGAGTCGGTGCGTTCGGCGTTCGTGTGGGTCGCGCGGGGCGGAGACGGCGCGTTCGGCGTTCGTCTGGGTCGCGCGGGGCGGAGACGGCGCGTTCGGCGTTCGTCTGGGTCGCGCGGGGCGGAGTCGGCGCGTTCGGCGTTCGTCTGGGTCGCGCGGGGCGGAGACGGCGCGTTCGGCGTTCGTCTGGGTCGCGCGGGGCGGAGTCGGCGCGCTCGGCGTTCGTCTGGGTCGCGCGGAGCTGGTCGTTTGGGTCGCGCGGAGCCGGAGGAGAGGAGACGGCGCAGAGGACGTCTGGGCTTGGGATTGAGTTCGTCTAGGTCGCGCTGAGGGGGGAAGGTTAAATAGAAAAAAAAAAAATTTGGGGGCCCATCTATATTTGGGGGCCCTAGGCTTGGGCCTAGCTCGCCTTAGCCCAGGGCCGGCCCTGTATGGAGCATATTTAGTTTCTTCTGCATTTGTCTTACTAGAATAATAACATTTTAGTTGTTGGAAAATTTTGGAGGATAAAGAGTATTTAATATCTTATTGATTCATGGTAATTATTTGAGTGGCCGTACGCTCATCTAAGCAAAATGTCTTAATTATATAAGTAATTTATTGCAACTAGCCAATTTTCTACTTTATTTTAAGGATCTAGTTCAAATTTCATTTTATTAGATAAATAGTTCACCAAGCCGAAGTTAATTAAATTAATTTGATTAATTAAACAGTTAATTTAATTAACTTCGGTTTGGTAGACTATTTCCTTAATAAAAATGAAACTTGAGCCATTTTTTAAAAAGAGGGAAGGTTATTGGACTACTAGCCTAATTGCCCCTAATCATATTGTTATGTGAATGGATTATTCATTTTCATAATTTAAACTAGGATAAACTAATGTACAAATATTGATAAAAATAACCATGAATTTAATTTGGAACTAAAATGGAATAGCAAAAAGTTCTATATAGAGAGTTTATATATATATATATATATATATATATATATATATATATATATATATATATATTATCAAAGAAATTCCATTTAAAATAAAATACAAAGAAAAAACAATAACTAAACCGACAAGACTAACTGAAAAATGTATTGCCTGAGAAAGAGAACCAACGAGAGTATGAGACAAAAAAGCAGGACCAAGTCTACTCGGGATTAGCCAAACATATCCCTATCTCGTAATCGGAGATAAACTCCTACAAAATCGAGGGTGAAAACAGAGACTTTATAAATGATTCTCTTAGATAATGGTTTGAGCTTATGAGGGTGACTAAATTTGATAAATGGACTAGCATGTACTCGGTCTATCTACACCATACACGCGCACCGCCCCCATCCTTTATTACGTTTTGCTTAGCTTGATTTATTTATTGTTAGTTTTCTATATGAATTCATTTATTAAAAATGGTTTTGTAACTCGTGTGTGCTAATAACCGTGCCCTAATGGCTAAAGCAGTTGTGAACCTTAATTTAATTTAATTTGTGTTTGAGGTTCTTAAACAGTTTGTACGTAATTTGTGAATATTAACATGTACATGTACTAATGAGATTGTCGAGCATCAATGTTAAATGATTTAACCATTGCATGCCTTAACTATAAAAGTAGGAAGAATGCTCTTAATCAATTACACTGAAACAAGCCTTTCATAATTTCCTCTCCTCTCAATAAATTATTTTCTTCTCTTTGTAGTCTAGTAGTAGTTTCTGGTACGTACATATTTTTGTTTGCCCGAGTCAAACTTGTTAGTGCAGTGTGCCGTTGTATTTTTGCAAGTGGACGTTACTATAATCTAGTTAGTATTAAGATACCAATGAATCGATAAATGCTTTTTATTATTAGCATATCCTTCTTCAACTCATTTCTATATATCAAACTCGTATCTCAGATTACCATAGCAGATCCTTCTTCAACCAATTTCTAACTATAAGTAATAACAACCAATAGCTATGTGTATTTGAGTTCATGTGCAGTTATCTTTTGGGTGCACAGGATTCATATGAATTGAGACGTGAGAGAGCAAGGTTTTATATCAGTATTTTAGTTGTCTATCATTTTGCGTCTCCTATTTATTTGTCTACTTTTGTAACATTTAGTTTTCATTAATATTATATTAATTTTTCCTTATATTTACAAATTGTGTACCCGCTTATTATTTGCAATATATGTAACAGTAATTTAGACCTCGACTTTTCTCAGTAACCAATTTTGTAAACATGGCAAAATGTGCTAAATAAAAGCCTTAGTTTTTGTGTGTGTGTGTGTGTGTATTTTTTTTTTCTTTTATCTTTTGTAGACGTTGATAGACTAAAAACTAATGTCCACACAACTTGTTTGATTAATATAAATGAACTTGAATTGAGTTCTATAAAATTGATGTATGTAGACGAAGGTAATGGCGTGTAAGAAACAAACAGATCATTTTGGTTCTTTGCATGCTGTTTGAGAAATCGAGACAAACAAACAAGTAACGAATCTACAATTATCGTAAGAATATAGGGAATACGATTCTCGATTAATTGACGCATCTTATATTCTGCTAATGTTTAATTTATTTTTGTAGTGTTTTTAATATATATATATATATATATATATATATATATATATATATATATATAATATGAACATGCAACAGAGGTTGCATATACATACTCACGACCCTAAGGAATGCTGATGCAAAAATAAAATAAAAATAAAAAAACTTGTACCTTGAGTTACCATCTCCAATGTACAAGTGTTTATACTTGTTCTACGAACTGAGTATTAAGGAAGCAGTCAAGGTGATCTTTATATACATACATACATATATATCTATTAAAATATAATAAGTGCAAATCCGAAATCACTGTTCACAAAGATCTACCAATTAAATTACGACATGTAAGCCAATTCCGAAATGACTGTTCACACCTGAATACAAACCGTTTTATTTATTTTTTTAATTCACCATTTTCTCTCGTCTCTTTATTTCGCGCCTCTTTCTTCTATATTTCTTTCTTCTTCGTTGCTCTTCGCCGCCAGTGAAACACTCGCCATTATTGGCTCGCGCATCATCGTCGGACATCGTCTCCGCTCCTCTTCTTGGTGAGTTCATCATCTCGACGTCGTTTATGTCTCCTCTTTATAACATGGGGTTTTCGGATTTGATATGGTTTTTGCTCGAATTTAATTTGAAAAATAGGGTTTTCAGATTTTATATAGGTTTTGCTCGATACTCTAACTTTTCGATTCGCCACTGGATCTGCTATTAGGTTTGATCTCGAAACTCTAGCTTTTCGATTCGTTCAAGTTCATTGACGTGACTGGGTAGGGTTTCGTGGAATCTGATCGTAAAAACCATGAAGCTTTGAATACAAAGTTGTGTACTGATTGGAATTGAATATAGATTGATACTGCAGAAAATTTCGGATTAAGTATATCAGTATTTCTCATTGGTTCGTGATCAACTTTGTTAAATGGTATTGTTGATGGCCATAATTTTCACTCGAAACTCCAACTTATTAATTCATTATAATCCAACGACTTGGTGTTTCTTGGCTTTTTTTTTTGGTGCAGGTCTGGGCAGTGAAATTGATTGGGCGCAAGCAAATCGAAGATGCTTTATTGGCTCCGATCGACGTGGTGGCAGATTTCAACGAGGTGGGTATTCCTTTCTTAGCTTTGGTATCAAATTCTAATTATAATCATTCAAATATTTACAAAATTGTGGTGCATCACGAGCCAAACTTGAAGCAGAGCCCAAGGAGCTTGAAAGCATGGAATTGGAAGAGCAGGTACTCCAGCCGGCAAATATGTTCCGCAGTGCCGATGCACATCCCAATGAGCCAATGGGAAATGGGAAAGGCCATGGCCTTGAATCTGCTCCGCGATGGCTTCAATGTCACTGTCTCGAACAGATCTCCTTCTAAGGTCTGCACTTTTGTTTGCCTAATATTTCCCCATTATTTTCTTTTCTTCACGGTTGATTGATTCATATTCAGCTCAAGATCGTTAAGATTCCCTATAATGAAAATACATAAGATAAATCTCGCAATCCAAATCAGTTTCATATATCCTCTATTGGTTATAGTGGAAATAGATTTTGAATTAGCTGTTCTTAATGAATGGAAGGCAAACATGAGATTCATTGATTATGTTGTGTTCAGTGTGATGAGCTTGTGGAGCACGGAGCTTCGGCAGCGAAATCCCCTGCAGAGGTGGTCAAGAAATGCACGTACACCATCGCAATGTTATCCAATCCTCGTTCTGCTCTTTCGGTTCGTGCTATTTTTTTTTACCTCTTTGTGAAAATTTCAATAATCTTCTCTTAATCTTCGAAGCTCGAATTACACAGGTAGTCTTCGATAGAGACAGCGTTCTCGAGGAGATTTGTGTCGGAAAAGGCTATATAGACGCTTCGACAGTTGATTCCGACGGTTCTACCAAGATAATCGAGGTTTGTGACCGTTAACTACAAAAAGAACTTCAATTTTGGCAGTGAACGTTTCTAAACTGGATTCAAATATATTTTGCTGGTAATGACTTCAATTAACTAGATTGTATGACAAATAGTGGAGTAGCGCATGAAGAGATGATAATTAGAAAACGTTTTCAGTGGAACTTATTATCAGGTAAAAGAAGACGCAACTATATTCGTTCCTTCTTGTACCTATTTGAAATCTGGAAACTTTCTAAATAAGGTCTATCTATATTAATTGGTAGAGTATTGTGAAGTGCAGTCATTTGAGATTGGTAAAGTAATTGAGGAGCAAAATACCGAAATCTTGTTCAGTTGCATGCAGCTTGTTGGTTGGATTTTTCTCTTCATTACTAAGTGTCGTCTTCACAGTTGATTCTCTCCCGGTATACATATGCCAATTATAATCTTCACTATTTGACGATGTAACCTCTTTAAGTGATTTTTTTTTCTTTCTGTTTTGTGGTAACCTCTGCAGAGCTTTCAATGTTCAAGCTACTTTCTCCCGTCTTTTAGACGAGATTGTGGATAACGCTGGAACCACTTATATCTTTTACAAGAACAAAAGATCTTGTTTTACTCTCCAACGACATTACTCCCTTATATCTAGCTCGCCGGTTCCGATTATCAAATTCTTCAACCTTTTCAAGTACTTGATTTTGGGGATTCTATATTTGCAATAAAACAGGGTTGCTCAAGTCTGTGTGACTTGTGTTGCTTATTCAGGTTTGATCGTGACCGGATAAAGATTTTGTCAGTTTGTGGCTTGATTAGTAAGTTATTTATAGCATTTTTCAAACGTGATTAGCTTATTTAATTAATGCCTACCAGGGTTGAATATTATTCTTTTATATTTCATGTTGCTTAAAGAACTCGCTGCAAAGTTCCTCCCAATGTTTCATGTTTTTGAGCGCCTCCGTTGTGAAATTCCATACGCATCCCATCAACCACAGAGACTGAGAATTACCGATAATGGCATCAATCATCACTTGGTTATCACTTTCAATATATTGATATATATCCACCAATAAAGAGATAATAAGTGAATACTCCAAATTAAACTTTTAACTTCCACTAAAAAAATTAGAGTTTGCCATAATAGGACCAACATATCAGGCAATGTAAATCGCCGACACTGTTTATGATTAATTAAGCCCTCTAACGTACATTTTCCATCGGAAAAAGAACCATTAGTTATAAGTTTCAAACTATCGGGATGAGATAACTACTTTAACCAAGTAGAGGGACTTGGAGCAATGTCCCTAATGATTTCATCAAAATGGATAATGTTATATTTATGTTTTAAGTGTATATTGGAGTACCTTGTCGATTGCATTGTAGATCATTTAAGTTCATAACAGTAGTGAGCCTTCCAAATCTCCTATAACACCAAGTTAATATTTAACATTACCCGCCATTCAAATAATGTACAAATTCGGGATAATTAATTCCTTAAATATATGGTGTGCAATACTGCTCGAAAAAAGTTCAAGATTCTCCTATAACACTATTTTAAAATAAATTTACCAGTTCATATCTATAGTCACCACGTGCGAAGAATATATATATATATATATATATATATATATATATTAATCTATTAAAATATAATAAGTGCAAATCCGAAATCACTGTTCATAACGTTTTTATCCAATTATAATACGACACGTAAGCTTTTTTTTTTTCTTTTCCTTTTGTTTTTTTTTGGCCCAATAACCGGACTTTTTGTTCGCTCAGTTTCTAATCGTCACAAACCAGTTTTATCTCCGTTGTCGCCATTTTGTACCCCTTCCATTTGATTACCATACTGATTCAAAGAGGAAAAAAAAAACCGTCCGTGTTGTAGAGAGAGATAGGCGGTAGACTTTGCCCGAGTTGTTTTGGTAAGTCCCCGACTTATTCTTCTTTTCTCTTCCGAATTTTAAAGTTGGAGATTTTAGGTTTGAGCTTCTCTTCTTTTGTTCTTCTAGAGGTGAGTGGTGTGAATCCGTGAGGAAGAGAAGGAAGTGCGTGTTGTTCCTCTCCATAGGTAAAGGCTAAACCTTGATTTTTGGTTAGTTTAATGCCCGATTTGGGGTTGAAAATTTGAGTTTTGTGGATTTAGTGTTTGAATCTATTAGTTAGGGTTCGGGTCTTGATTATTGAGTGTTGAATTGATTGATTCTTTGTTTGATTTCGGATTTCTTGTTGGAATTGAGGGATTCGTCTGAATTGGTTTATAAATTAGGGCCCTCTTATCCTCTGGCGACCTTGATTCAAAGGAATGTCGTGATGACTCCACCGGGCCTCCGATGACGTCCTTAATCCGGACCTCGTTTATCTGGTCACTGGTCAATCTTTGTCGTTTGCGTTTCCGGAGTATACCCAAATTCTTATATGGGTCTGACCTAATTCACACTAACTTCATGCTTCATGCTGAATAGCAACGTGGCAGTGGTCCTTGTTCTTTGTGTTGCTTCACAACCGAAATCAACACACAAATAGGTAGTCCTTTTGCTCTTTTTATTTGAAATCTGATTTATGTCTCATTTTATTCTTTAATCTCACGATTTCGTCCAACCTTTTTTTTTTCTCACTGTATATGTTTAAGAATCCATATTATTGAATCGAGATTTTCCTTTGATTTATGTCTCATTTTTCTTCCAATAGATATGTCACTTTTTCTCAGTTTTGTGTATGTTTAAGAATCCATTTTATTGAATCTAAGTTTTTCTTCGTTCATAACAGCGCGTGTTTTAATTTTTTTTATGGTATTTTAGCGATCTTCCCTAATTTGAGAAACTCTCGGTTTAATCATAATAGAAGATGACTATGGTTATTGGTCCTGTTATATCTTTTGTGTAGAATATTGTATGCATTGCTAATGCGTTTTGTGGGCTATTTTTCTTTAAAGAGACAGGATTTTTTTTTTGTTAATGAGTAAAGTTATGCATCACAGATTATAATACAAGAGTCCAGCCTAAAAAAAATTAAATTCCTTCTATCTAGACTCTAGAGTGTAGCCATCGAGCTATTCTCGAGTTTGTCTTGTCTCGGAATGATTCCTTGGATTCCGTTGTTGTTCGAATCCTAATTTTGATCATTGTTCATCGTATTCTATTGTCCATTTACCTGCTTCTTGTTCTTAACTTGCGAAGATATCTTTTGATGGTTTAATTTGACGTATTGGTTCTGTTTTCAAAGGGGAGAGAAATGATGCGGATACTACTTAATGCTGAGGCAGATCCTACATCTCAAGACGCCCAACATGGTCAAACTGCTCTTCATACAGCTGCAGTGGCTAATGATATCGAGCTGGTCATGGTATACCAGACATATCTATTTCAGAAGAATGCTATAAGTATTTCTTATTGTAACTTTTGAATGCAAGTTTCTTTCTCCTCGGTTTTCGAGACATGTCAGACCTCGAGTTTGTTATTGTTGAGCAGATTATTCTTGATGTTGGGGTTGATGTGAACATTCGGAATGAACACAATTCAGTTCCTCTTCATGTAGCATTGGCTAGAGGAGCCAAGTCATGTGCCGGGTTGCTTCAGACAGCTGGGGCAAATTATAATTTGCCGGTCTGAATTTTTAATATTCTTTCTTCATCTTGTGTAGTTTGAATTGGACTATTCCTTTTATCGATGTCTTGAAATGGGTGAATCTCAGAGTTATTTTGTTGTGAGATAAAACATGGAATTTTAGGCAGTCCTCGAATATATGCTAGGCCAATCGGCTATTTGTTTCGCTCACTTGATTAATATGATTTTCACTCGCATGTTTGTGACGCTTCTGCTCGTGTTTTTTTTCCAGGATGATGAAGGTGATAATGCTTTCCTATATAGCAGCTGAGACAGTTGAAATGACTCGCAAAAATCTTTAATGGCTTGTTAGTATGCTTCGGAATCCAGATGTCGCTGCAGAAGTAAGAAATAACAGGCAAGCACATGGATTTTATCTATTTATTTATTTATATTGTACTTGTTTCAGGGGATTCGAATTCCAGTCTGCACTATTTTTTTTCTTCCAAAAAAGCTGCACTTGGCAATTCGTACGGACATTTCTAGGTGATATCATATCACGAATTAATATATATCTATATCTAAAATAATGATCATTTCTGTTTATTTTCATTTTCATTTTCAAGCAATAAGAGCTCAACACATCAGCAAGGATTTTATTACAGTCAGAAGGCTCTCTTTCCGATTCCTCGCTTCAGGTATGAACCATCTCAACTCTCACGATTGACTTTTATGTTATCATTATCCCATGAAATCTCGAGTTTAATCAAAATTTTAACAGATATTCAATATGAAAGAGAGTTCTACTTGAAATCGAATTTCATCAATGTGAAATCTTGAGTGAATCTGGTTACTTTACTTTTACGTGGCTGCTTCTTCAATTTACCTGTCTTTCGTTATATTGTTACATCCCGTTTCGGTCGGGTCATTTACAAAGAAGATTCTGAGAGTAGAGCTCTGTTTCATGAGCTCTGCTTCGATGCCAATTTTCGCTAATCTGATGTGAGTAACTCTCTCTTCTCTCGATTGTTTGCTATTTCAGCTTAACTTGGCCGTCCGATTCCGCTCTCGTCATCTTCCAGAGAATTGTGGAGACCGGATTGACCATCGACGGGACTTGGAAGGCTCTCTGGATTCCTCGCTTCAGGAATGACTTATCTCGACTCTCACGATTGACTTTTATGTTATCATTATTTTTATTAAAGCATCCCTTAGTTTTTGGTCAAGTTAATCGCAGAACAAGAGAAAAAAAAAACGAGTTCAAACTTGGCTTCCGTTGACTTGCAATCATTTGACTAAATTCGTTCTTGTATACCCAATTTCCCAGAAGAAGTGGATTTTTATTTGTGCACTTGAGCTCGCCTGTAAGCTGACATGATGCCATGATGATTGATATATTCAATTCTCTGTTATAAATTGTCTCGAAAGTGTTTGTTTCCATGTTGAACTGTGAATAGCGAAGGTGGAGCTTCGAGTACGAGTTCTTGGAAGGTCAGGCTTTAGTTGGTTATAGCTTGGGATATTTACTTCATAACAGGGTAAAGTTTTGATCTTGAATGTGCTTTAAAGCCAACCCTCCCAGTTTACTTTGATCACTTTTTTTTTTTTAAATTTCTTTTCAAAATGGCATGTGTTTTTGCTGGGTTTGTTCAGTAATAGTATCATAAAAGGTCCAACATGCAGCTGTTTTTTTCATCTTTACACGTTAAAAGACGGAATTCAAAGACATACTAAGCATTATACTAGGAAAAATAAAACGGAGAACAAACATGAAAAATAAAAAACCAAAAACATGCATCTTGGTCGCTGGCCAGCTGGTGATCAACAGCCCGAGGGTGCCACTACTCAGTCAATATTTTTAAACAATCGGAAAATTTAATTAAGATTATGACCAAGTCTTAACTCTTTTTATGGTGATCTTGATTCTCTTCTTCTCAATCTCCTCTATTCCTTATCGAGCAACATGTTGCAGCTGCTGAAGATCAAGCTTCCTGAGTTCTGAACTAGAAAATTAGAAGAAAACTTATGCCTATCTCGGTTATAAATATTTTAATCCACATTTCAGTTAATAGCAAAGTGAAAAACTATGTTGAAATAAGCCTTATCATACATTTTAAATAAAGAAATCTAATTTTCATTTGAAGTTTTAGTGAGCACACAACTTAAACAAGAAATCAAAATTTAAGCCAAATCTTGACATGGTATAGCTCTGAACGGTATCCCCATTGATTTCGAATCAAAGTTCCACACGTGCTAAGCACGTGATTAATAAAAGTTTATTTAGAAAATACAATAGTAGTTGAACTTGGATCTTGGTATAACAATGGTACAATAAATTCGCTACTAAAAAAAATTAATTAAAGCAAAGGAAATTAAGAATTTAGCTTCACAATCGTAACTGGCATGCCAAGAAACCAAAGTTCGAGAATAGAGTTCAAATGCATCTCTAATACAATTAATTAACTTTTTGAGAAAAAAAAAAAAGAAATCAGATTTTGACCTGATTCATAGTCGGGCAACGGATCGAAGACTAATGTATACACAAAAATATCATAAGTCTCTCTCTCTCTCTCAGATTTGGTGTGTTAATTAGTTATTCATCTCTGAACAGAGTTAGTTATTTTTCAATCTTATCTTTTCTACAATTTTAACGACTCTTTGCCTCTTAACCAAGCTTCCCTGTTTATGTTTACCTTTCTATTTTTTATCGCAGGTTCTCACGGTCTAAGAGACCATCCCAAAATTTTATCATCAAACAGAAAATTTGTGTAACATGCATCCTAACGAGACCGCTCAAGGTTCTATCTCTTCTCTATTAGTTTTTCTCAAGTTTATGTTTTTCTATATTTCTTTTCTTTTTCATGTTACCTAACATTTATCTAATCGGAGGTTATCATGTTACATAAAATTTATCTAATTGAAATGGAATTAGATTTTTTTTAAAACTCAGAATTTTTATTCTATATTTCATGATTTTTTTTTTGTTTATCTTAAGTGTACAACTCAATTTTCACTGGTCATAAAGTATGATTATTTGACCAACTCAATTTGCTAGATCATTTCAGAACAAGAGATGGTCGAACCAATTTCTTTTCTTCTTTGTTCAGGTCCTATAATGTGAATTGGTATAACGTTATTTTTTTTTTGGGTGCCTTTCCTCCGTCTATAGGGATCTTCACCTATCTTTATTAGATGAACATTCTCAAGCTTCAAATCAGAGACGCAGTAAACGTCAACTTCGTCTTACATCGATGCATTGCTCAGATGATCAATTTGAGGTAAGTAGTTATTTATCTAAAAGAAATTAATTTTTTTTCCTCGTATTATAACAAGGATAAGTATTTTTTTTATTTGTTTCTCACATTTTCTGTGCGACTAGGTGGATTATTTACAGGGCACTCACAATTCTTCGAAAAGGCAGAGACAACGGTGTTCAACTTCTATGATTTTTCTCTCCCATATAGAATTTATTGGGTGTGTGTTTTATCTTTTTACACGATTTGAGTTGTGGAGGTCATGTTCCCGTTCAAGGTGTTTATCATAAGTCTCTCTCTCACTCTCTCTCAGATTTGGTGATTATTATTTCAGTTGACTTGTCTTTTCTCTTCTGGAACGTGGCTGAGTAACACTTATTTTTCATTAAAGTAGAATGAAACGTAGACTTTAATTTATGTAGTGACTGATTATTTATCATATTTGCTTATAGATTATACTGGTCAACTGTAATTTTTTTTTTCTTATTCTCGTTTTTTGATTTAGAATGATGTACATCAACTATATTTGTATACTTTGAATTGCTTATTATTTATATAAAAAATAATGACTGCTGACTTTAATAAATTCTAAATTACACACAATTCATCACGTGCGAAGCACGTATTACTATCTAGTGTATATATATATATATATATATATATATATATATATATATGTTATTTTCTTTATAGTTTTTTCTACGCGACGAGCGTGGTTGAAGAGTGGCATATTTTGAGATTACGTTTGAATAGTATTCCCTATAACTATTGATACCCTTGAAGTTATATTAATTTAATGATCGTATGTGTCTAAAACAAAATATTGATCGATCATGTACTCATTTATTCTTCAATATTAATGAAGGAAGTCCGGGGGATCTTCTATCCATGCACTCAAACCTCCTTCTATCGTTGCTCTTCTCTTTCCTCCCTATCAGAATATGAGCTCTTTATTTTCTCGTTGGAGGTGATACGAAGGCGAGATTACAACAACTGTTGTTCTAGCTTTTTATTCTTTCAACAAATTTTAAAGCAAAGTGACAAAGATTAAATAAGTTATGTTAAAATAGTGTGTCTAAAAAAATTAGTGATCGTGTTTTCATTTATTCTTTAATGAAGAAAGGTTAGGGTCTAACTCATACAAACGAAATCATTGACACAGACATAACAAACATAAGTTACAATAATGTAAACATGGCATTCAAGTACAGCACAAATAAACAATAATTCTAAAATAAAAACCTCTTCAAAGGATGATACAACATTCAACAAATTAAAAAAAAAAAAAAAAAAAAAAAAAAGAACATTCAAGTGTGAGTTATATTTTTTTGCTTTGGATGAGGAGGTTGCACAAGATTATAAGCTCGCTTGATGAGTTGCGACTTGGAATTTGATGAGCCAAGAGGTTGAGTTCCAACTCCATTGTCTTCATCTTGGAGCGGAGATCATCCAAGATATGGTCGTGTTTCTCTTTTCCAGCAAGTAGATGCAATTTACGCCAATGTAGACAAGATTGAATGCAGCGATCCAAGATTGCGAGTTCGGATTCCATCCTCTTGTGGGTCAAGCGGAGAGCCAAGTGAACTTGACATTGACATTGACCTTTCATCCACAAGATGTCTTTCTCAATTAACATCTTGTGGGTTAATAAGATGAGAGAGACGTACAATTCCGGAGTAGAAGGATTGAAGGAGCTCGCTTCTCTTTTAGAGCGAAAAGCATCGTCTGACCTCAACCACATTAATGCAACAATTTCGTCACGAGCCACTTTTGTTGAGAATGTACGATTGGCTCGCCGTCACTCTTATTTTTGTGTCTGTGTTTTTCATAACCAGTTCTTTGTTTTGTGGTTGTAGTTTCTTTCCAGTGTAGTTGCGGATGCGAATGAGGTAATTTGCGACATTCAAAATTCTGTCAACGAGCAGAGGCAGATATTGGATTTCTACACCAATCAACAAGAGGAGGTATATATGATTGTGTCTCAAAAGTCTGATCCTGAAATGGCATAGACTAACAAGTCCTGTTTCTTTCTTCACAGGGGATCAAAAGAAGTATGGTTGCAGCGAAAATGATTTCTAGTGCGACGACGACATTTTTCAACAAAGTCCATGGTCGGGCTTCCCAAGTAGACCGATTACTAGAGGAAAATCAGTATGAAAGATGTCAGCGACTAAAAAACATGGAAATGGCATTCAAGGTAAAAAACATGGAAATGGCATTCAGCGACTAAAGATGTCGGATGAAGAAGAGAAGAAGAGATTGGTGCGAGAGATGCGCGAGATTCGACACCTCACAGTCAGCGCGACCAAGGAAATGAGCGCCTTCTTAGACGCCACAGAAAATGATTGCATGGAAAACACATTCTCGGTGGCTCAACACAGGACTTTTGCGGATGATTGCATAACTCAATGGTGACGATCAAATATGCATACGAGTACTTTCAGTTGTTCAATTTCAGAAATCTGATAAATCATCTTAATTTCATTGCAGTGTGGAGAGAGTCGAGCATTCGAAACAACAATGGGGAAATATGCAGTCGTCGGTGAAGAGTGTGAACGAGAAGACTGTTGCAGAGATACAATCGACCATCGAGTAAGTTGTTTTTTTTTTTTTTGCTTTTGCTTAGCTCATGGCATGACAATGTTGTCATGTTATTCACTATTTGCTCTGATAATATTACAGAGAAAACATAAACACAAATGAGGGAAGGCGTGAAGAGTTCATTTGTACTTCTTTGAGTGTGGACTCCGAGTTTAATGCTGCAGCATCCAAAACCCTAGCAACTATCAAAGGTTAATACAGAACTTGTGTTCTCTTTCTCTATCGTGATAAATGATTACATGTATGTTCTAATTAATTTGTTTTCTGGGTGCAGATTCAGTGAAAGAAGAGCAGGAGAACAAGGAGGAAATGGAACCATATATACGTACCAAATATAGTTAATTTTTTTTAAATGCATAGTTTGTGCACGAACAAACTATGATTTCTGATTAATAAAACTATAAGCGTTCTCCCCGTCCGGGCCCGCCGACGGCATCGAGACCAAGAACGCGTGGGCCGGGCCCGTGATCCTCATCAGCTCGCAGCAGAACCCCATGTCCCGGGGCGACCTCGCCTCGGTGCAGCAGCTGAGGAGAAGCGTGTACGTCTGAAGCGACGGGTTTAGCCCGGAGAACCTCGTGAGCCGGCGGGGAAGATGAGTACATGATACAAAGAGTGCGGTAGATACAAAGGCAAATCGGCTGAGAGTTTTTGGTTGTCTTGCATATGCATCAACCCTTATAGCTCACAGAACCAAGTTTGAGCCTAGAGAACGGAGGTAGGTTTTTCTTGGTTTTCCTCCGGAGGTCAAAGGCTATAGGTTACTTGACATTGACAAGAAGGAAATTTTCATCTCTTGGGAGTGGTGTTCCATGAGCACATATTTCCTTTTGTCAACATCAGTGAACTTGATGATGTCAGTGATCCATTTAGTGATCTTTCTTTTCCTTCTCCACGGCCAGTCTATGTTGGACAATATGATGAGCCTGCTTGCACTCCTAAGGACTGTGCATCCTCATCTCAAGCAGCTGATTGTGAACCCTTTATAAGGAGTTGACAAGTACTTGAATTATTCAGCGACCTTAACATATACAACCCTCCGCCTTATTGACATTGAGAAAGAATAATATTATTATATATTGACAGAAACATGTATAATAATATGGATCACAAGAAGGCTATAGGTTACTTGACATTGACAAGAAGGAAATAGTTTTATGGCTATAGGCCCTATACTAGCCATCTTTTCTTAACCCAAGGCTTGGCCCTAAGGTTATTCGGAGACGATAAAGGTTATTCTTGATCAGTACACACTATTTCGGGGCAAAACATAAATTTTCATAATTCAATCAATGAGCTTTACTATCATGCAGGAAATTAGAGGCCGTCTCCTTGCGATTTTTGTTAATTTCATTTCATCATACCAGATATTTTTGTTAATATCAATATATTCACACTTTAATAAGAAAAGTTCAATAATCATATCTCTACCTCAGGTTGAGGAATCAAAGTCACATAGGCACACACCTCATCATATTCCTTGTTGGCATAATTATGTCAATAATTTTAAAAATGTAGGAATAATAAAAAAATAAAAATATAAGTACCCTTTTTCCAACGGTCAACGTGGTGGAGGAAATTCGGGAGAGATCTTTTATCCACGGACTCAAACCACCTTCTATCGGTGTTGCTGTTCTCTTTGCTCCCTATCAAATTATGAGCTCTTTATTTTCTTAATGATTTTATGTGTCTAAAACAAAATAGTGATTTATTCTTCAACGTCAATGAAGAAGGTCATACGAACCAAATCAAGGACATAACAAACATCAGTTATGGTAATGTAAACATGGCAGCAAGTACTGCTCAAATAAATAATAATTCTCAAATGAATACCTCCTCAAAGGATGACTACAACATTCAACAAATAAAAAATAAAATAAAAACAGAACAAGAACATTCAAGTGTGAGTTATATTTTTTTGCTTTGGAGGTTATAAGCGGTTGATGAGTTGCGACTTGGAATTTGATGAGCCAAGAGGTTGAGTTCCAACTCCAGTGTCTTGATCTTGGAGCGGAGATCATCCAAGATATGGTGGTGTTTGTCTTCTCCAGCAAGTAGTTGCAATTTTTGCCAATGTAGACGAGATTGAATGCGGCGATCCAAGATTGCGAGTTTGGATTCCATCCTCTTGTGGGTCAAGCGGAGAGCCAAGTGAGATAAGGCGTTGGGGGTCAGCTTTCGAATGATGCCTTGCGTGAGGCGCTTCTCCTTGATTTGGGCCTTGATGAGCTCAAGCTGTTGGGGTGTGAGGAACTGTGGGCCTGCCTTGACCAGCTTCTCCACGAGCCGCTTCAGCAGCACCGGCAGCATGTCCGCCTCGAACAGCTTCTCTTCCCGTTTCAACTCATTGTTTTCCTCTTCGCTGCTTATATTTCGGCTCTTGAAATTCCTCTGAGTCGCTGGCAACAGCTCGCAGAAGCCGTTGTTGAGGACGTGGTCACGTGGAATGTCGGACTCGGCGCACGCGAGGATGCTGTAGTTGGACTTGTTCCTCACGCGTAGGTAATCTGGTAGTCTGTTAGCATCTTCACAATCATGGTCATCGCTGGTTTCGGGTTGTTGGAGGTATTGTTGGAAGTGCTTGACAAGCTTGGGTTGAGACTTGAAAACCACGTGGCGGAGGTGGTCGAGGCTAGCTTCTTTGTCTGCGTTGAGGAAAGGATCGAAGGAGGCCATGTCTCGGAGGAAGGTGGCGTAGGACTTGGGTGATTCGCGCTCCAGCTTCTCCAAGAACCCACCGCACTTCTTCACCGCCCATTCCATCGCATTATCGCTCGCCATTAGATGCCTAGGTTCAAAATCAGAGTGTGTTTGCTTTTGGGCCGTGAGAGAATGCTACGTACGGGGGCTTTAAAGGGATTCGGGGGTTTAAAGGGATTCGGATTAGGAATGATATATCGTTTTTAAGGGAACCTATCTCGTGAAAATCTCGTCGATATCTCGTTTTTAATAATATCGAGTTTAAAATGTTAAAATCTCGCCAAAATACCGGTTACGAAGAGGGAAGAAGATAGATATACCGAAATAAAAAAAAAAAAAAAAAAAAAAGAGAGATGTCGCGCTGCTTCTGCAGAAGCCTCTTGAACTCATACACGTCCTTCGCTTGCGAAAGACATAGCTCGATTGGCTTCCGTATCCTTTTGCGCCAGCCACGGCGTGTCTTGAAGTAATAGAATAGGAGGAAAGAAAGAAAGAAGAAGACAAGTGGAAAAGTGCACTGGATTTTCGGGAAGAAGAAGGGTGAGGCATCAGAATTTTTTTTCTTTCTTTTGCGTGTTTTTTTTTTTGCAGAGAAGAGGCGCATCTGGATTATTCTGGAGAGTTAGAGAGCCACCATTACATTAGGTTAAATGAAAAGGAAATCTAATAAGCCCAACACATAGAAAAAAGCCCAAAAAAATAATGTTGCTTAGCCCTTTATTTATAATTAGATTTTGAGCTATATGTTACTATACATACTAATATCAACAAGTGCACGAAAATAAGTTTCTCTAACTTTGTCTTTAACATAATAAAATAATAATGAAAATAAGAGGATAAATTTAAAGGGGATGAAAAACTAATTAATTAAAAAGATATAGGTATTTTTTTTAAAAAGGGTGAGAAGATAATTAATTAAAAAGCTGTAGTAATTAATTTGTACTTTTATAATTTGGAATTGATGATGTATATGCATATATATATATATTGGGTTTTTTAAAATTAATTTTTTATAGAATTTTTGTCGATATATCACCGATATAATCGGTAGTCGGTATTGAAATTGTTATATAATATCCGTCGATACTCGATATATCTGTAAAATCAGAACCTCGGTATGGATATCGGTATCGATATTTTAAACCTTGGTTTAAAGCGTTAAAAAGGCTTTGCTGATCTAACTTCTATGGCCCAGTAGCCCAATACCTTAATGTTTATCTTGGGTCCATCACGTCAGCGCATAACCAATCAATCGTTGGCACCAAAATTGATTAAATAGTATTAATAATTATTATTACTAGTATATATGTATGTATGTATATCAGTTAGGATTAAGATTTTCTAACCTACGATCAACATTGTAAATGTGGTACACGGTTAGAGGGGTGACTTTGTTGTGTTCAGAGGACAGGAAGATGAAGAAAATAGCGCTGAGAAGAAGAAGAATGAGAGGGAAGGAAAAAGGTAGAATATGAGAAGAAAAGCACAAGAATGAAATGAAAATGAGAATTATAAAATACAATCAAAGTTAATTTATTTTTTAGGTAATTTTGCATGACGGTAATTAAAGACAATCATGAAGCAAAGTCCATGACGAACTTGCTGTATTCTTTTTCTTACAAAAACCACTATAGTGATCAAATATTGTCATCCAAACAAACGAAGTTATGAGTTTGCCACGGCAAACTTGTTAGAATTTTAAAACTTGCACAACGGTTTGTTACACAAGACTGTTATCATTACGAGCCTCTCTCCAATCCTATCATTGTGCACGGCTATTACACGAGTTAGGGGTGTTCGAATGGATCAGACCATCGGTTTTTTAAAACGTCCGTTCACTTGAAACGATTTTTATTCAATCCGGTCCGGTTTGCTTTTATAGATCAGTCCAAAACTGTCTTGTTTGATTTTAAAAATTGTGACCACATTTTTGTCCTGACCGGACATGTACTAAATTTTAGATTTGTTTATTTATAAACTAATTCTAAGACATTTAACTCTACTAATTTGGGTTGGACATCCAAATTGAACTTTTTTTACCTTGATCCATCACTAATCTTAAAAGAATGTTCCTACATTGAACTCATTCAACATCAACAGATTTTGTTTTATTTACTTTTCTTCTTCTTCTTCTTACAGATGTGTTCTATATTATAAATATAGTTACGGAACGTAACTTAATCGAAATCTTGGCGGAAATCCAGAACCCATACATCCTGGCATAATCAGTGATATTACAAGCACATCGGATGAACTCTTGAATATAATCAGAATAGTAAATGTGATGTGTAGTGCTTTGAATAACGAGATGAAAACACTACATCCTTCTCAAGTTATCTAATCTTGCCTGAAGGTCGCTATCGATGCCGCCATCGTCGGCGGTGCTGGCTGCTGCTTCAACCTGAGCCACTTTCGTCTTCGAAGCCGGTGCAGCAACGGCCGCCGATGGAGCGTTCACGAGCTGTACATACAACCCAATAAAACATTATTAATCAAACTTAGAGGACTAATTATATATTTACGATCTAATGTAGGGAGGGGGAGACAATTTCTAATATTATTACACAAGACAATTTCCAATAAGCAGTTTAATGGAGTTTATTGAGTTGACAGATTTCAAAGGCTGATTTCAAGTTTTCCTTGTTGAAGACTTTGACGACGGATAAAACGTGTTTGATTTCATATGATTTTAGAAGAACTTTTATAACGTTTTTCTATTAACAAAAAAACACCTAAAGGATGGGTATATTATTCAATAGACTTTAAAAAGTAGGTATTCATTATAACATCCCAGTTACTGCTATAATTTATCTATTTTTATATTTCTTGATCAAATTCTGGTATTGTATCCTAATGAGTAAACCTTGCTTTTAGGATTTAGAATTTTTCAACGTTGAGATGGGTATTTTCTGGAAACTAAGTAAATGGTGGGGAAATAAAGATGAAACGGCAATGGTGGGAAAAAGTACCTCTTGGTTGACATCAATGCCGATTTCGTCGAGCACCTGGTTGACAAGCTCGTCTGTCTCTTCCTCCTCCTCGTCCCCTTCCAAAGCATCGTCAATGGCGTCTGCCATGACTTCGGAGGTCAGTTCCATCTTCTCATTTTGCCTCTCAAACTCTTGCATGATCTTCTGCAGAGACGGCAAGTTCATCTGTCTGTTCATTTGCCCCATCGCCTTAGTCACACCTTTCATTGCCTCTCCCATCGCTTGGGTAGATTTCAACGTCTGATAAGAATTCAGTTTTGAGAAGAAGAAAAAAAAGGAACGTAGAAAGAGCAAGTAATACAAGAGATTTGTTGCCGTTGAAAGTAGTACCTGGATTCTAAGAGAGACTCCCTGGAGTTGCGATTTGAGCTTGTAAAACTTTTCAATCTGATGCCGAGTTCTGACAAGGTCTTTTGCCATAACTTTCACAGCTCCCTGAAACAGGACACACAACGATGTAGCTATAGATATGTTGTACATAAATGCCCACTACTTCGAAGCTCGAATTCACCGGTTAAGCAAGCCAAAGAATGAATCGAATAACATTTCTTCAAGTAGTTATAGTTATCAAATTATACCCAGATGAGAACCCAGTGGCTTTGAAGCAAGGAAGCAAGCATACAGAGAGAGATTCATTAATCGAAAAATACAAAGCTAAAGGCAAGCTGGAGCATAATATAAACAGCATACCATCTGGCCTTGCTTGGCACTTTTCTTAATCTCCATAATCAGTTTCTTCTCTTGTGTCTGCAGACCTTGCCTCTCCCTTTCTATTTCTCTGATAGATTTGTCGAGCATCCTCTTGTTTTCGCGCAGAAGTTCTGAGGCAATCTCAATCATATATATATTTAGTCTCAGTAAAAAAAATTAGTCATATAATGCTCAGCGATATGCTAACAACAATGCTAAACAAACAACTACTTCAAAAAAAAATAATAAAAGAACCAAATTAAAGACAAATTCCCACAGTTCGTATTGAAACTTTAGCATGGATGTTGATACACGAGTGAGTCTAGTGATATTGATCAAAGAGCTATAGTGTCAATACTTGAGATTGGTGTTAAGACATGGTATCTTCAGAAGAAAAAAGTTCTTAGATTTCACTCAATTCAAAGTTCAAATAAATGTATATGGAATCAATAGCTGCAAAATGAAACGAGTAAAGCAGAAATTATTTAGCTCCATTCAGAATCAGACGAACAATCTTTACAAATACCTATAATCCTTTGAACACGATTTTTTTAAGGAGATAAAAAGATGATAAATTAACCATCTCAACAATAAAAAAAAATTATTTATGTTCGATCTTCAAGTCAACTCAAGAATCGCCCCTAATTCTGAGAGCACAACGAGATACGAAACTAAAAAAAAAACGAACCTAAAATCATAGCTGTTGAATTATAAAATAAACATCGATTCATGAAATTGAGCCCGTGGAATCAAGAAACTAATCACACGGTGGGGCTTCGACACATGCACATACCTGCGGGGGTTTTCCGCTTCCCGAATAGGAAACTCATTGCGTTTCGATCGGAAAAAGGTCAGAAATTCGATACGATCGGATCCAATAAAATTATGTCTCTCTCTCTCTCTGGATTATACGAGAGCGTGTTTACAGTGACGAAATTAGATTCTTTCCAAGGAATGGATCGTCGTGGTATAACAAAGCAGCGCAACGCGGTTCGTGGGTAGAGAGGGAAAAGGAATAATCAACTAAATCACCCACCCCACCTTCACACGTGGCGCGCAATTTTGTGGGTCCCAGCTGATCGTTTTCTTAGCCCGCTTAATCTCATTTCATTTTTACTTTTTAATTTTTGTTTAAAAATATATGTCAACCAGAGAAATAGCAACAACTAAAGTTGACTTTTTGGTTGACTTCAGTTAACCATTAACCGACGGTTAAAATTAATTATTAATCGAAATTGTAAATAGTACAATTAATTACAATTAATCGTTTTAATCAAAATTGTAAATAGTGGGTAATTGTTTCAATATAGTGAGTAATTTTTTTTAACAGTATCAATTAATCTAGGTTAATTGTTTTTTATTCGGTTAATTTTAACCAATTATTTTCAATTAAAATTTAAATATAAATTTGTTCTTTAATTGAAAATTCAGCTTTAACTACAACACAAATTTAGCAAATAATTAAAGCTCAAATTATAAACATTTTGAGGCCCTAGTGGCGCGTGGACCTAGACCACGGGTGGCACTAGCGAGTAGTGTCGGTAGGGTGCCGCCGCATGCAGATGATGTCGATGCGTGGTACCGATGACGGTGTTTAAGTCTATCGGTCAAGAGTAATGTCAAAGTTCGATATTTTATTTAGTTCACAAGTACTTCTTTGTTTAAGTAGAGTGTTCTTTTTTCCGGAAATTTAAAATGACGCTACAACATTAACTCTAAATTTTTGCACCGAAATTTAGTATCTTTGTCAATTAGTGCGATTTTTTTTTAATTTTTTTTTTGCCTAAGACATTGATTTGGTGAGAAAATTCGCCAATTTCTTCTTTTCTTTTAGTATTTGAGCGCAAACATTTCTTTAATATCGGTTGACGAATAAATATCCTTTTGGTAGAAATGACACTAATAATTTGGCCTAAAAAAGGTCAGAGTGTTGATTTATCATTTGTCTTTATATATAAATATATATATATATATATATATATATATATATATATATTTGCATATTCCAGCCCTTTTAGTTGCAAGAGCTCAACAATTTGGCCCTAACGGGATAGGATTGCACGTGTAAGGTGGGATTTTGATATACCATTTTCATTATTTTCTTAATTTTATCTCCTCTTTCTATTCTTTCATATATTTTTTTTCTTTCTTTTTTATTTTTTATAAGGACCACAAAAGACATGTAAGAGTAGGCCCAACGAGAAAAAGTTCCTTTTAATATATGTATTTATCCCCCCGAATCAAGACTTTATATTCGCAATTTAGCCCAAATAATAAGGCCCGCACGTATGAGATAGAGTCTGATTAACAATTTTTTTTTTGTAGTTTTCTTCTCTTTTGCATAACATTTTTTTTATGGAATGGGCTCGACAATTTGGCCCAAAGAGGAAGGCATGCGCGTATTAAGTCACGTTATGTTCAATCTATTCAGTTTTTTTTTCTTTTCTTTTTGCATCTCTTTTTATGGACGCCACAACAAGACGCATGAGGGTGGGTCCCACTAGGAGAACTTCCTTACATATCTCCTGAATCAATAATTTTTATTCAAAGATCATTTCACCATTTTTTCCCTCTTCTAAAAAAGAGTGAGGTTGTGGTTGATAGATACACAGAGGAGTATGTTCGAGAATTTGCTCGAGACAATAGAAGCATGGCGGATGAATGTTGGTGACTTTGCAAACCAAGTTCATCAAGAGAATTGAGAGAAGCGAACCTTAGAATAATGAGTACTTCATAAACGAATGTTGATAAGCCGGAGATGAATATCACAAGGAAAATCTTGATAAGCTCTAAAATTTCTTAAGGAACAAAGAATGAGAAGAAAAAAAAAAATGTGCCCTCTTCATACATTAAACTCATATAAAAAAAACGCAAACCAATTTTGAAATCACTAGTTTCTTTAACATAAACGAGCATATAAAATATTATTAAAACCTAAAAACATTAAAATTAAAACCATAACTCAATACCTAACGCATATAGGTCTCATTAAACATAAATTATACCCAAAATAATTATTATAATTAAACTCAATACTCTTAACTCCGAATATAGCAAAATAAATAAATGTGGAAATTACCTAGATTACCTAATTTCTAACGATTTTCTTATAATACCTTTTTTGTAAGTCTTATTATGTTCTCGTGTGCATTTTCTATTGTATCACTACTTTAATTATCTCTCTTTGTCTAAAATTCGAGCTTCAATTAGCTCACCGGCACCGGCGAGAGTAGAAGGAAGATGATATTTGCGAAAACGAAAGAGAGTTCAGAGTAAATACAACCCAAGTGCTTTTCTCTCTCTAGAAACTGAACGTTTTTCTCTCTAAATTTTCCAGATCTAGATCTCAGATCTGAGGCTTCCCTTCTTCCTCCGGAGCTGTTGGTACAGGCAGTGGATCTCAGCCACTCGCCGTCCAGCGTGCGGCTCCGGGGGAGGATAGACATGGACTTCGACGAACGTGTGACGTGGTGTGTGCGACCGGAAAACCCGAGTAGACGGTTCAGCGAGGTGTCTCCGGCGACTTGGATCTGGCGGACTGTGGCGGTGGTGCGGCGTACTACGTCGGCGACGACGGTGTGGCGGCACCGATGTCGGCGTGCAGTGATTGTGCGGCGAGATTCGGAACGCTCGCATCCTCGCCCATCGTCTCAGATCCCATCTCCTCCGGCCCCCCGCCGCCCCCATCCTCCGCCAACTTCTGCCTCCGGCGATCCGGCACCCGTTCCCCGCCTCCCTCTCCACCGCCGTCCGTCGTCCCCCCAAACGCGCCGCCGCAAAGCCCGCCGTGGACATCGATGCCCGCGCCCGGCAGATGCAGACGCGGCGCCTGTGGATGTACGCTCTCTCGTTCGCGACGGTGGCCGGCTTCGTGGTGGTGGTCCTCTACAGGTGGTGCGAAGGTGTGTGTCTCTGTCGTCGTCGGTGGCACGGAGTGAGTTGTCGCTGCCTAATGTGTCTCCACCGTCAATGATCCAGCGTGGGTCCTTGTTAAAGATGGCGGGGGCTCGGCGATGGTCACCGAAAATGGCAGTGTGGGGGCTTTCTCGCTTGTTCGATTGTCTCTCGCTTTCCGCGAGCAAACACGTGATACCAAAGTTGATTTTCAATTGTATTTCTGGTTGTTTAATTTTACTGTTTTTTAAGACTTTGTTTGAGTTTGGTAATTTGTATGTTTTGTTTTATTGGAGGCGGAATAGCCGTCCTTCACTATCCTAGTGTGGATCTCCTGTTAGATTCGTGTCTATGCAGGTCGAAGAGTCATCTTCTTCATGGTCATCGGACCGCGGTCGTTTGGATCTTTCCATTAACCGTTGTGGGTTTATCGAAAGAGCCAAATGTGTGCTCGATTTTGAGTGTGTTCTTTATTCTTCCTTTTGTCGGAAGTATGCACAATATGAGCGAACATCTGTACTTAGTGTTAGATTCAATCCGATATAAGTCTGTGTCGTGTCTAAGATGTTATTCGTCTGTATCGATGGGTATTCTACCCGTTTTTTAATGAAAGCTTTGTGCAATTCTTTTTCGGGAGTTCAGAGTTTAGGCTTATTGATAGCAAACATGCCATTCTCGCGCGGGCTAGTGGGCCAGCCCAATTGCGATAGAGACGAGATCACTTTCATTTCGCTCGGCCCAACTAATGTTCACGTGGTCCCTAAATAACATGAGCCAATAATATTAGTACACGTAATCTCGCATGTGACAAGGTCCCACATTGTCTTGTCTTTTGGTGGTAAACCTTTCAATATGGTGGGTACCCATTTTAAATGTCACAAAATTAAAAGGAAAAGAATAATTCTATGGATGGACTCGGAGGAGGATCACAAAAGTTTTCACCTTAAAAGACAAAAACACCCCTAACCAACCATATCACCACAATGATCACTAATGACGACCATAATGGGATAAAATAATATAATAACAAAAGTATTCACACTTATTTTATTAGATTGAGATTATGAGTTTGATCACAATCGCTTCGTTCTACTTTTCTCTCAGATATGTATATTAAACTCCAATACACTTCAACTAAAGAAAAAGAACCATTATTGATCATGTAAGCTTTTAAAGTGGTTGAATTAACTTAATTGAGATACATAAAAAAAAAAAAAAAAATCAATGTAATCTTCTACTTTATTTATTTGTTAAAATTGATTATAAAGTTGATGCCTCGAAAAACAAAAAATTGCAACGAATTATCATGCTTTATTCTAAGATGCTCCACTATAGAAAAACAAACTGCCAAAAAAATATCGAAAGAAAAAAAACCCATTCATGTCAACATGGAAAAAAAAATCGCAATATTGAGCGGATTCGGAATAATGATACCAAAAAGATTTGTATTAGTGTATAACTATGCTAAACCGCTTTTGAAACATGTACGTCCTGTTTTTATAATATAATTTATTCGATTAATTTATAGTATAAATAAACTCTCACTTTCTATGAACTATAAAGTATAGCATTGTTCCTTTTTATAAAATTCAAATAAAAAAGAAGGGTAGATTTTGGTTGATACTTTTAAAAAATAGAGGGCTTTTTAATACTTTACGAAAACGTTAGTTTTTACTTATTTTTTTTAAGACCAAAATACCTTTATTCAATGCGCGCTCAGTATACAAACAAAATTTACAAGATAAAAAAACGCGCCGAACTCTGAACCGTCACGTCGGAGCTCAAACGCTCATGGGAGGTAGTCTCAGCCGTCGTCGTGGCTCCTACACTCCTTTCCGTCCCTATCGACGAGCAGTTCAAATGCTCATGGGAGGCCGTCTCCGCCATTGTCGTGGCTCCGACGCTCCTCTCCGATCGATTTCAACGTCCCTGCGGATTTGACATGTGGTATCAATATACAAATAAGATCTATGATATGCGAAAGCGCGCCAAACTCCGCGCCACCGGACCGGAGCTCGAATGCTTGTGGGAGGCTGTATCTGCCGTCGTCGTGGCTCGGACGCTAACACTATGCAATAATCTCATTATCAATATATTGTATACAATATATTTGTCGTCGTTGTAACTCCGACGCTAACAATGTAGAATAGTCACATTATGTGTATATTGTATACAATATAACGGAATCAGTATATCGTGTACAATAAGCGGTATGTGATTAGATAAAATATATACAGTAGAAATTTTTATATGTATATCTATATATGCTACTGATTAAATTATATATTTATATTATAGGTTAACAGTATATTGTATACGTTAAATTTATTAGATAACGATAATTAGCGCGATAAAATAAAGTCATGGTTAAGAGTAAAATCTAAGAGCAATTGGGAAAAAAATTATATAAGGAAAAAATGATCATTCACATTTAAAATTCGCTATTTTCGTAATGTAAAATGTTTACCACTAGTTACAAAAAAATGTGTGTCTATAAAGCCGGACAAAATTTTTAAATCTTGATTAATTATGTACTTCACTTCTAAAGCTTGCACAAAAATCTTGCAAAATTAATAATTATTCTCTCTGAATATTTTGCAGCATCAATAATACATAAAATCAACCCTTCAAAAAACATAACACACAAAATCTGATGGGAATTTTCGAAGATACGAGCAAAGAGAAGGGTGTTTCAGTCTTTATAACAGAAAGAGACGGCCCCCACAATCCTGCTTAAGTCGGGTCACTATCAAGCCCAAAATGTGGGCCTTCGGTTTATAGTGGGTTTGTGATTACAAAGAAAAATAAAAATAAAAATAAAAAGGAAAAAAGTGCAACATCTCTACAAATACTAATTTTCTTATAAATAATATTTTAAACAGTAAATATATATAAATATAACTCAAACAGTAAAAAAAATTAAAAAACTTTCAAAAGATCAATAAAAATGACCTTTTACTACCACCTAAAAACATTAATTCTTTATTCATCCATTAATTTTAAAAAGGCTCTACGACATTTAGATTACCTCTCATAATTCTTTTCCAAATATGATTCCCCAATTATCTTTAATTTTTTATGTAAATATCTAATTTTATAATTTTTTATTAATTAGTGTTTTTTTTTTTTGGGCTTACCGTTTCATACAAAACAAAGAAAAAATTCATCCAGAATTAAAAAAATAGCTACACAAATATAAAATTTGAAACATAAAAAAAATCATCTAAAATTAAAAATTAGGATATAATATACAATTTGAAAAATACAAAATACCATTTGATATTTGTGTACTTCTCCCTTTTAAAACAACTCCTAAGTCGTATTAGCAATAATTGAAGTACAATCAAGTTTAGATGAGGAACACCTGTACCTGATCTAACGGTTCAAAAATCCCCGAGAGAATCTTTTACTGTCCGCCAAACATGACCGGCGGTGGGCCAGACCCAAAAAGACTGGGTCCCAATCATTACAAATGGACAAAAAATAATTTCTCATCAAAGCTGGGACCCACTCTGACAAGTGACATTTTATATAATCTTATTGGAGTCCGGTTTTATAAAAACTTTAAGATTATTATTTCTTATTGTAATATAATATATATTAGAAAAAATGATTGATTGGTCTAGCTATACCTATCATCGTCCATATAATTCCAAACCAAACCGTGGGCTAAGTCCACCAAGTCTCTCCAACTCTCGATATAAATCCGTGTCCCAAACGTTAGCTCTCTGAAAGATCGATACAAAAAATAAAAATAAAAAATAAAATCACAGTTCTCTCTCTCTCAACTAAAATGGCAAATTTGAGCAAGAGAACCACACCAATGATGGGAAAGCTCTCGGAGCTTCTGGTCTCAGGGAAGCGGTTCGGGCTTCTAGAAGCTGGTCCGAGGCCGGAGCTCGCGATCCAATCCCCGAGAGGCCTGAAAAACTATGACCTAGGAGTGGTCGGGCTCGGGATCGTCGCGGCGCTTGAGAAATCCGGCGACCACGTCCTTCTAGCCAAGCACAGCACCGCCGCGGCGGCGGCGACGGCTCAATCGCGATCGCGATCGAGGTCCAATCCGATTCCCGTGAAGAGCCGCGATTGCTATCGGCGATTCGGCGAGGACGACGACGACGAGGATTACACGTTTGTGACTTGTCACGGCCTGAACGACAAGTCGTACACCAAGGTCTACTACGACGGCGGTGAAATTGCGAGAGCTAGTATCAGTAGTGTGAAGAATAAAAGGACGACGAATGATTCGCAGAAGAGAAACAACGACATTTTTAGCATCACGTCGACGAGCTGCAAAGAAGATACTCACAGTCAAAGTCTGTTTCCCGCTTCGGATTTTCTCAGCTCTTGCCATTTGTGCAAGAAGAAACTCCATGGAAAGGACATTTACATGTACAGGTACTACAACGAACAAACCGGAGATTTAAAATTAAATTAAAATTTTAAAAAGAATAAACGATTATTCTATTTGCTTTTTAATATAGATATATGGCTAATTCGAAGTTAATTTTACAGAGGAGAGAAGGCGTTTTGTAGCTCAGAGTGTCGAGCGAGCCAAATCTTGACGGATGAGAGGAAAGAGCTGTGCAGATCCGAGGCAGCGAGATCTGTGGTTGAACATGCTTCAACTTCATCTTATTCAAGAGACCAAATCTTCTCGACTGGGATTGTTGCCATTTAGCAATAAATTATATATATATATATATATATATATATATATGTATAATAACAGCTTATATATATATATACATAGTACTGCGATCTAACAGCTGTGTTAAGCTGCGCTAACCCAACCTCGCAGGAAGAAATTTTGTACGATATAGTGAGCATGAAGGTTGATTGATCAACGACGCCCTCGTATATTGTAATGAAGATAACACAACCTTATACTTTTCTGAATAAAAAGGAAAGACGTAAGAGATCTGATATGGATTTAGAGTTTACGTTCCGTTCTTGTTGTTGTTGTTGTTATTTTTTGTTTTATTTTTATTTTTAATGCGTAAGCCAATGACCGATGAACAGAATCGAATATTTTTTTTTTAGTTGGATCGAGAAGAAGTCCAACGTCACAGTGGTTGATCAGAAACTTATCAAAATTATAATTCCTGAACTGAACGAATACAGTATTTTAAGCTGCCATTGGCGTAAGCCAGTAAACTAAAAACATGGATAGAGAATTGAATAATAGAGTGGATTGGACAGTTTGTTTTTTATTTTTGTATTTTTATATGTAAATTTTACTTTCCAGTCTCCCTAATATTTTTTTTTTCTCAAGTAGGCCCCTAATAAACATTTAGCTTTCAAATGTTATTATGTTTGTTGTGATGTTATATTTAATTTGCAGTTCGAAACAGGAAACAAGTTAAATAACAATTTTGGTTCTAATTGTATCATACGCGCTCTGATTACAAAGCCCGGTATACAAAGTATAAACGTGATCTCAGTTGAGTCGTAAACATGCTCTTAGGAAAGTAATGATCGCAATATGTGTTTACTTTATCGCAAACTTAAGTGTTGTTAGAGACAAAAATTCTAAGAATTAACACTTATATGCACCCTTTTCGCGTGTATACTCATTTTTAAGGGGGAAAAAAAACATTTAAATCTTATATTTGTTTAATTAATACAACACTTGGTTTAAGAACATGTCAACTTAACACAATATAACATATTAATAGACTTATAACATGATTATAAGAAGCTACTCAAATTAATTACCTGATAAACAATCATATGAAAATAAACTAAGGAACTTCCATAATGTTATTGCTTAAAACTATTTTAGTTCTATTATTAAAATGTAATTGGATCACACTACTATTAACTATCAGTCCTTCGTTATAAAAACATAGACACAAAATAAGTCACATGCACAAAAACTAAAAATACAACATTTAGTTTCTCCTAATTTGAGTTTCACATTTATTTTTATCTTGGTTTATAATTAATAATTGCAAGTACAACTCCCCTCTCCCTTGAATCTTGATCTCATAATATATGTAAAAATAATAAAGGAAAAATATATGAAACCCTCAGTTTTTCTTCTCACGTTCAATTTTTTTTTTTAAGCCTAAATAAACATGTATGAACTGAGATAAAAATAAAAATGAAACTAATATTATTATGTTCACATCAGTCAGTGAATTAATCAGTTTCTCTGATGTCTTATATATAATTATATATATAAACAAAATATCTTGCATCTTCAAAAATACTATATATATAAAAACACATATGCACATAAATAAGTATACGATTTACCCTAAAATAAAAATCAGACTTAACACTCGATGAAATATCAACTAGGAGGGGCATGGCACAAAAACTAGTATAATAAAATATTAAAAGTAAAACAAAAATCAACTAGGAGGGGCAAGCAAGCATATCAAGTATTCATAAATACAGAAATCTACGAACAAAGCTTTAAAAGAGAAAAATATAAATAAAAAACATAAAAACAGTAATTACCATCCTAACATAAAGTTCACTCGATCAAGAAAAGCTCATTTATTTTAGGACACACATATTACTGGTAGTACATGAGGTGCTGGGTTGTGGCTACGCCGGGGAAGGTACCGTCGTACAGCGCCTGGCTGGCACCGCCCATTCCCATGGCGGCCTTGAGTGCGTGCTGGTTCTGCGGGACCATCAGCGCCTGAGCGCCGCCCATCTTGCTCATCGCCATCTGGCGCTCGTACGCCGCAAAATCCGCGGCCGTGAAGCCCGGCATGTTCACCGCAGCGGCCGGCGGCGGAAGAGGGGTCGAGCTCGTCCCCGGCGGGGTCGGCTTGCTTCCCCACGAGCACTGCAAAAATGCATTCGTTGCTTCATTGATTAGTAACCCTAAGCCTCTCTCTAATCAAGAACATCGTACCTTGACGGGCTTGCCATAGAGCATCCGGGCATTTCCCATTTTAATGGCTATAGCTGCTTCAGCGTGAGTACTGAATCTCACAAACCCAAAACCTTTGTCTCTTTGTACTCTGACGTCTTCTATGGCCCCGGCGTTGAGGGCATGGAAATGGCGATGGAGGTCGGCCGAAGTAACCTGCGAAAAATAAAGTTTGTGGCAACCAAAAGATGTTACAGCATTGGGGTCGAAAGAATACATTGGCTCGTCTTCGTTCGTATGAGTTAAGTGAAAGACCTAAAATGTAGTATTCTCTGGTAGGTAAAGCTTTGTCCCGTACTGACCTACGAGCCCATGAAGAGCTATAGAAGTTTTTGTGTTTACTACATTTTGGTAAACCGAACCTTGATCAAATGTATCCTTAATGTTTCGAAAAAGAAAGTACAGCGGGGAAGGATTGAAACAACTTAATTGATCAAATCTCGAAACTCGTGTTGCTCATGCAAATGAAACAGACAGATGGAAGATTGGAATGTTTCATTAATAAATCCCTCACCTCAGGAGCAAGGTTCCCAACGTACACAGTTGTATACTGAGAATTGTTTTCGGGAGCATCCTCGTTGCTCTTTTCCTGACCATCATCTGCTTTTGCCAAAGTATGGAAAATTATTAGACGCATATACAAGAAATGACTAGTAACAACTTTCTTATAAAAAGAAAAAAAAGGAAAGCTTTGGGGAGGGCCAAAACAAAATATAAACTGTAAGGCACTCTGCCAATCTCTAAAGAGGTCGAACAAGAGGAAATAATTAACTTGGGCGCTAGGGCCAACAACCATAGAGCAATACTTCTGTTGATTGTATCCCACAACTTCCAAGGATATACCGGAGTCTTCAAATATACAGGAGTTGGGCTGACTACAAATATCCCAGCATGTTTCCAAAACATTGATTTGAAGGCTTATTTTATCCTTGTAACATTAAGCCAAATTCAGCAGTAGTTGGGTTCTTTTTTTAATATATAAAAAAACCCTCAAGTGCCTGTGTCTTTATTGGGTGATCCAAAGCCTATTATATAGGGGTTTAGGCTCAAACTAGAATGCTTTAGGCAAAGCCTTCGAGGTAGAACTTACCTTGAATTTATACACCATGTTTTTATGTGTCAGAGCTATCATTTTAGTGTTTTGGGTGGGGTTGCAAAAAACAAGGCTCTCCTAGCAAAGTGGCACTGGAGATTCCCAGAGAGAGAGAATCCATATCAAACCATTGCAGCTATCTACGGTTACAACATGAACGGGTGGGACCCAGGTGGAGGTGAAGGTGAAGGCTCATCTTTAGACTAGGTTTAATATCAGGCATAAATAAATGAGCTCTCATCAAACAACTGGGTAAGAGCAATGACACAGCACAATATTCCCATCAACTGGGAGAACAAATGACCATAAACCATAGGATTCTGAAACCACATAATTCTATGCCCTATAGAAAATTAAATGAGAAGGTATATTTACCTGATGTCCCATTTGTTAGCTCTACAACACTTTTAGAGTCAGAGCTTAGCTTGTCTTCACTCGAAGTAGCACCTTTAGAGGCCCAGTTACACCTTATCTGCCTGCTTCCAAGCCACTTCCCTATAGAAACAAATATGTAGTTTAAGAAATACATTAATTCAATCAGTACATGACAAGAGAAGCCAAAAGAGATTCATTAATCATTATTCAGTTACAAAAAAAAAAAAAGCATCCTTTTCATCATACCATTCAAGTCATTTATTGCACTTTGGGCATCCTGCAATGAGAGAAAAGAGACGAGCAAAGAAGTTAGGGACAGCACCAAAACGAATATACAATCAATAAATTGCTGAAGTTATTCAATTATGAACTCAGGTAAACAACCACCTGTTGGTTCCGGAATGAAACAAATCCAAAACCCCTTGACCTCCCGGTTTTCTGATCCCACATAACCTTTGCGTCACTGAAATGGGGAGATAATCATGTTATTTCTGACTACTGAAACAACCAAGTAAGTATGTAATGGCCATGAACATTTCGTTAAGATTCGATGGCAACACAAAAACAAACTAAAATACATGTTTGTTACATGAAATGAATAAATAAATAATAAAAAAAACCCATATAAAACAGAAGAGACGGAGCTTACGAACAACTTCCATAAACAGAAAAACAAGCGAACAATGTGGCATCAGTAACCTCGGGACTAAGATCACCAACAAAAATATCAAAATGACCTGTATACCAAAGATGACAAAAAAGGAAAACGATTGAAAACGAAATAATGATAGAAGACAAAAATAGAACACAACGATAGAAACCGTGCGTCAAAAAAGACCTGAAGTGTCCTCTCTCTGACTGCTTGCATACGCCCAATTAACCTTCACAGGCTGACCATGCCTGCAAACCATAAAACAACAGTGAGAACCACGCGACGAGATATAAAGTAAATGTAACAACATGTTCAACGGATACTACTTACAGATGCCTTCCATTCAGAGTAATAATAGCAAGAGCTGCTGATCGATGATCAAAGTAGTCAACAAAAGCATAGGATGACTGCATAAATGAAATCCCACTTGTAAAACGAATTAAGAAAAATAATCATAAATAATAATAATCAACTGATAGATTTCCGCATCAAATCATTTATAGTTTTCAACCAAGAAAAATGAAAATATCTGAAGAATAAAAGCCTCACCTTCTCCTTTCTGATAAGTTTGAAACCTTCAAGAGGACCAACGTTGGAAAATACTTGCTGAAGATCAACATCAGAAACCTGGGGGTGAATGTTACCGATGTACCTGTGTATATGATAAATTGAGAGAAAACTCAAACAAACTCAAATGAAAGAACGCCCCATTCAAACAAACATGCTTCAATGTTGTTTTCTTGCTACTAAGTCTAGATTATGCTCATAATTAGCATCTTACTAAATTCCTTTATAAAACAGTCTGAAAGAACTCATTTCAAAAGCATCTTAGACTAGAGTTTACAAACAACTAAAAAAAATGTATAACAAAAGAAAAAGGAAATGATTATGCCACTCACACACTGCGGCAAGTACTTGAATCAAACCCTGGGGGCAGATTTCCACTCAAGATAGGCTCTATCTGCACAAATTTGTAATGGTGGAAAAGATTTAACAAACAAACAAAAAATGCATAAACAAAATTTCTAAACTCCTCCGATACTTCCAGGGGCACGAGCAACCTAAGTTTTAAAAGAAACACTCCAAAAATAACTATCAAATTCAAATTAAATGGAAGATCGATAAAGGAGATAAGACTAGAAGAAAACAAAAACCTAAATCTTAACACACACTTAAAACAAAATCCATCCCGATCAAAACTAAGTTCTGAATATTTGAATAGACTTCCTCAATATCTCCATAAATATATTACATAATTTTTCTTTGGTCAAAATGAGCAAAAGGAGGAAAAAAACGAAAAGAAAAGAAAAAGGCAAACTTTTGAAATGAATTTAAAACAAAAAATAAACCTGTGGAGCCATGAGCGAAGGGTGGTGATACAGAGATTGGTGCATCATAGCCTGTTGTTTGAGTCTGTGTTGAGGTTGCATATTCTTCTTCGTCGAGTTTCTAGGGTTCAGTTTCAGACGACGAAGGAATTTCTAAGGATACGAAAAAATAAAGAAGAAAAAAAAAAGAAAAGAAAAAAGAAAAAAAGAAAAGAAAACCCTCCGAAGAGAGGGACGAGATTGGGAACGAAACAGAAGAAAAGAGAATGTGTAGAGAGAGAAATGAGTTTGGTCGGAGAAAAAATGCTGCGAATGGTTTCTGGGTGTGTATTTAAATGAACACGACAATTGAACTCTCGATTGTCGTGAGGTAAGAGGATTATTATATTGTTTTTATTTTGGGTAGATTATGTGAGATAGAAAATTAAACAATATTTATTTTATTTTATCACACGCGCAGAACGTTTTAAATTTTTAAAGGCTTTTCCTAACAAAAAATTTAACTATGCAAAATAAAAAAAAAATAATGTGGAAAATGAATAAAATTAAGAAATTATGTAAATTTGTACTAAAGTACTCTAACGATTAATTTTTAAACTCTCTTTCTCATCTCATTTTCGAGTTAAAAAAAAATAAAAAAATCATCAACTTATCCTATCTCATTTTAAAAAATTCATAGTTTAAATCTAATTTTTCCAAACTTTGTCAAATATTATCTTCTTCATCAACTTCCGAGTGATCATAACTCTTCTTCTCTCACAAGCTTTAATAGTTTTTAATTATTCTCAAGCTGATCACATACACCATATGATAGATCATATGCGGGTTAGTGTGTAATTACTCCAACATAAAACACGTTGCACTTTAAATAAGTGATATTGTTATTTTAGCAGTAAATTTTGGCTTGAGTAACGTCCTAAAGAAGACAATTTTAGATGACATGACACAAATTGATTAACCATAGGCATATGAAGGGGTATTAATATCAAGGAGAAACCAAAATATTAAGCTCAATTGTTATTGGAACATAGATATTCCGTTATGTGAAACCATAATCAGATTCAATAACTTTATGAACAACAAATAGAGACCTTTTCCGTAAGAAAACCGAGGGAGAGAGAGATATTATTACTAAGTATGCACGGTAAAACTAACATAAACATAAATTTTTTATTTTTTTTAAGAATTCAATTTACATCATACGACATACATTATATTATCAATTATATTTACATGAATATTAAAGTATAAATTAAAAGATATAATATTTAAACGTTAATATTGCGTTTCTTAAAGATTGAACTTTCGCTCTTCTCGGAGAGGTTTAAACCTTTGGGGTTTAAAATTTGTATATTAAGTGCTCCTACTTATGGTGCATGTTTTACATAAAGGTTATCCTTATAATATAAATAACAATTACAATTAGAAGTATTGACTACTTTAGGCACGTGATTTTTTATTTTTTATTTGTTATAATTCATAATATAATAAAATATCTCTTAAAAATAAAAACCCTGTGATGCTATTTTTGTAGTAATATTAAATAAAAACAAATGTCGTTTAAAAATACATTTAAAAATAAAATAAAATTAAGTGCGACACATGAGATGACTTTCTCCATACTATAATAGCTCAAAGCACATTGAATAAAACCCTACGATGCTATTTTGTAGTAATATCAAATAAAAACAAATGTCGATTAAAAAAGACATTTAGAAAACAAAATTAATTGAAGTGCGACACATAAGATGACTTTCACATACTGAACCTCAAAGCACGTTGAAGACGCATAATAAACATCTAAAAAAAAAAAAAAAAAAAAAGGAACCAAAACTATAGTAAGCCTATAAACAGTACACAAGTAATCACTACGCTCATCGAACATTCTAAACCTACGACAAAGAAGCGGCAAAATTAAACAAAATGGAAACGAGCAACCAAAAAAAGCAGATATAAGAGGGAACTATACTTGGAGTAATTGACACTAATATTAACACATTCCAAAGCATCATATAAAATAGATAATTAAATAATAAAATTGGTCCAACGAGCAGCCACCGAGACATATATAAAAAGATCATGCAGAAACAAAGCCAAGAAGAAACCACCCAAAAATTCTCCATAACAAACAATCAAAATTACCGACGATATAAACCATGCTCGTCTCAATGAACAAGCCAATATCATCAACAGCAAAAATTTGAGAAAGGACTAGAAATACAAACCCGTTACACTCACGATAATCATTATAGTATGCCATCGTATGTAACAACATAAAGACAACTATATATATATATATATATATATATATATATATGTAGCACTAATACAATTATATATGTAGACTCTGAACTCTTATTCAAAATCTTATTAAAAAAAAAAAGAACTCTAAATCAAAATCACAAATATAACATAATTCGCTCATGTAGCAAGAGAAATACATATACAACTATCAGCGTGCAAAAACAAAAACTACAATAATAGAACATAACTACACGGGTTTTAGGCTAAAATAATCCATAAACATTTATGATTGTGCTATTTAGGTCTCTAAATTCTAATGTATTACTTTAGTACCTCTTTTAGCCCTTTTTGAAAAAAAAAAAAAATTAACACCTAAACAACTTAAAACACACACATATACAAATTAAATAACTTGTTTACAATTTTGAAAAGTATTATTTATATAAAATAATGCAATGCAAAAAGCAAGCCAGTCACCAAAGATTGTGCAAGTAGTGGCATTCTCAAACTAATAACAATTCAAATTATGGCACAAAACATAAGCCCTTTGAAGAGCTAATACCAGAAGCCAAAAGAAGGAAACTGATTAGTTAGGTATAGCATATATCCACTCTCAGCCTGCAAGCTCATAATAAAGAGAGCCAAACCATCTTGAAAGAGAAAGAAATGAAATCCAATATACCATCCAGACATAATTTGCCTCAGAGAGTAGACATTAATACCTGACGATCTTGGCTGGAGACATTAATGCCATCCAAACCGCTGCTCTCACAAACAACACTGTCAATGGAGACAATTTTAGAAATGATGGAAAGACGAGAAGGGTAAACAAATACCTGATGATCTTGGCTGGAAGATGAGCATCGGTATTGTTGAGATACAAATCGAAGCATCATCTTGCAGAAAATAATCCTCGTTACCAATTTCATTTTACCAATAAAACCTCACCAGCACGCAGTTCATTGTCTGATAATTTCATTTAACATACATATGCCAATTTTTTGCAACGGAATTTGGAGTTTGTGGACGAAAAGGACACATGTCTGTTCAAATTCACCGCCACTATCTCCACACCCCATGATGTTCTTCAGAAAACTTCTCCCATCTGTTTCCAGTTACATGTCACCATCTAGCCCAAGTAATAATAAATAAATATAATCAAATACAGCTGAAATTATGATATACATTAGGAGTAATGGAATTATATCATATATACTCACCTAAGAGTCAGCCATGGAGTGCACGAGGTTCTTGAGGGCATGGGAGAAGTCAAAGTTGGGTATTCACGACTGCATATCTCCAAGGATTCATCAGGTCTAGTATCAAAATGAGGATTATTGATGAAGCTATGCCTCTGAGATATGAAATGATAAAGAAATCTTCACTACCGGCACCTGGGAAGAGTATAAGCACTTTAGAAACAGGGCACCATTCAAGAATACTTCATTCTAAGAGGCGATCACGTCAGATTTTCTTCAGCTCAAGCAAATGAAAACAAAAACAGAAAAAGAAAAAAACCAAAACAGAAGATAAAAAAAGAAGTTGAAAACCAAACCCGATAGTTGTTAAATCTATAGAACAAAACCAAAGACAAATTCCCTAAGAGTTTTTATTTTCATTTAAAGAACAAAATCAAACAGAAGCCATAAATACGAAGAGGTTGAAAAGCTAACCTGTTTTTTATGCGTTGGAATTGAGCTATTGACGTTTCCGTCCTTGCACATGGAATAGATGAGGCAATTGCGTTAATTGCCTGAATGCAGAAACTGTGAGTAAGTTTGGCAAATAAAAGTAGCAGGTAGAAATGTAAACATTAAACGAAAGACATAGAACATCAAACCATGTAAGTTTTTTTGACACAAAACTAAGCTAGTTAATATATAGTGAAAAAAAAGAAAGGAGACAAGTTTGAGAAATTAATTAAGTTTTTCGAGGCAAAACAATCCTGATGAGCATAGTAACGAGCTGAATGAAACAAACCCTTCTCGACAAGGCCTGTGAATCAGCATGTGAACATATCAGGATAAAATACATCGCCTACAACGTATTCGAAAAAAAACAGACAGCCCATCAGAAGCATCACGTTAGATTTTGCATTCTACAGACTTGCTTTCGGCTTAAGCAAATGGTGGATACCAAACCTGAGAGTTTTTCTATAAAAATAAAAAAAACAAAGAGAGCAAAACCAAATAGGACAGAACCTTGAAAGACAAAGAAGTTGAAAACCCAATCCGTTTTGGCTGTTAGAAAGAGGTGATGCTCCTACTGCAATTAAAATCCTGAATAATAACTCATTTGCAAAAGCTGGAACGGCCATCAAGAACAAGATCTCCAAGTTCAAATACCGAGTTGCAAAGAGAGTAGAAACGCTTACAACAACAGACTTTAGAGCCGATATTTGAGGCCCCTTGGACGTCCTTCCATACAAATAAACCGCAGCGATATCGCAAGGCTTCCCAGGTCCACACAGTAAATCTGAAATTTGCAAACACAAATACAACTCCCAACAGCCCATTTGTTAGTTAAATAAACAAGTGTCACTGAAACATGATTTTTTTTTTCCTTTATTTGTTCTGCTGTGTCACCTAATTATTTTTTTTTTAAGACAAGAATCATATATTAACAGGCTGAAATCCAATTTACAAACTGTGTCACCTAATTATAACTAGATGAAGTAATGCACCAATGATTCTAAAGTTATGAAATTTCACACAAAGCCAAATTTCCAATCCCTCTTAAAAAACTTATCTTATAGAAAATTATCCTCATTTCAATTCAAACAGACTCAACACACAGCACAACCATAACTAATACCAACTCTATACACTTCTAATGAGACAGAGGACCAACGGATGAATCGAACTCCAGCCACCACAAATCTACAAGACAAACATCAAGGTGTTAAGAACCACAAAAGAAAGGCACCATCACAGAGAAGTCCCCCAATGAAAAAAGTGTACTCCCTATTTACAGCTTTATTTTTCAATAACGACACCACCAACTCCAGTCTCTGTAGAAGATTGAATTACCCGCTATCCGAACATCGAGGGCCAGCAAGCTTGTTGCCGGGGTAGAGAGAATCACAACGATGCTCTCCCGTGATTCTGACCAGAGAGCTCAGTCCTCTACTTTCCTTGCAGCAGCTGAATCGAACTCCGCTACCACCTTAAAAAAAGCATCAAGGTGTGAGGGATCACAAAACAAAGGCACCAACACAGAATAGGCCACAACACAGAATAACCAATCTTTGTAAAATTCAGACGATTAAAAGAAGCAAGTGAGAAGTAAGTTTTAACAGAGAGACCAAAAATGAAGTTGTTGCAGAGGCCGCTTCACAAAGTTAAGGAATTCATACCCCAAACTGTTTACTCATAATGTTAATTAACTTTGGCCTGAGATCCTAACAATTGCACACTCTGTACACGTCCATTACATATGAGAAATATGTATACAAATAGTTGCTCTAACATCACTGACATTAGCAAAAGTAATGCTCATCTGCAACTGCAAGTGTTGTTCAGCTTTCCTAGAGGCAATTTAAAATAACGCCACTTGTAGAAATCAGTGAATAAAAGAGATTGTTCACGTACAACGGTGGTCTAATTATTGGCTTTCTCGATCAGACCTGTCTTGCAAAGGGCGTTGATCTCCCTTGCCAAAGAACGGGCCGATTGAATCAAACCTTCCTCGCAAAGCCTGTGTGAAGATATTGGGTTAGAAATAAATACAAAACAGGGAAAGAAAACTACTCCCTGTTTACAGCTTCCTTGGTTTGAGAATAATGATTCGAATCTGTAAACCTTGTACAGCTCGATCACCACCGCGTGGTCGTGTCTAGTCTCTCTTCTCCACAAGCATGGTTCCCAGCCGGATAACCGCTACACCGCCGTTGTTCTGTTGACTTCACCGGCACCGATCCCAAGCATAGGCTCTACGGACAGATAAGATTGTGAAAAAGATAATTTTTTTTTACCTTTATTCTCATCTTGTTGAGAGAGAGAGAGTATTTCCATGCTCTAGTAAGAACTACATTCATCTAGCCGGATAAGTCTCCCATTCCAGCTACCGGCCATATATTTCTCCACGAGAGAGAGGACCACAACGCAACGATCATGACCAGTGAGGCTGTTTGGGAACCAAGTAGAACTAAATCCATGACTGACAATAGCGTGTTCACATCTCTGCTTTCCTTGCAAATTCACAAGTTCAACAATGAGTCAAGCAAAGCACCAAACTGTGTGGCAGCACCTCTACAAGAAAAAGCATCAAGGTATTAAGAATCACAAATCAAAGGCACCATCACAAAATAGTCCAATGGAAAAATCACCACAGGATCCCTTCCGTACGGGTTTAAGATCCTCACGGAAAAATTCCCTATATCAGTGTGAAGATATCAGGTATAAATCCATCACTTACCATGTCATCGCAAAATTCAAACAGCCCATCAAAGCATCTAGTCTCGCTGCTTAGTTCACCTGGTGCTTCGGCACGCACGTCAGATTTTCCATTTAACAGATCTGCTTTTGGATTCAGCAAATGGGGAACATACTAAACTTGAGAGTTTTTATTTTTTATTTTTAAAATCAGAGCAGGACCAAACAGAAAAGAACCTAGAAAAAGGAAGAAATTGAAAACCACCTGTTTCAGCTGTCTGAAAGAGTTGACGCTCCAAGCACATTTGAAATCCTGAATCTTGAAAGCTGGAGTTTCACCCATGAGAGAGAGGACCAGCGGATGAATCAAACTCCTGTTACCACCACAACGAGAGAAAAAAAAACACTGAATTTTTATATTTTATTAAAAATTATATAAAAAAATAATAAAACTGAGAGAGAGAGAGAGAGAGGATGTTACCTTTGCTTCAAGCTTTCCTCTTCTGCTCATTAGCCTGCAACGTATAATCCATGTGTGTTACCTTTGCCTCAAGCGCTCGTGATTTATTAAGGTAAGATTGAAGTAAAAGAATACAGACTTAGCCGCCTTGATCTCCTTGTCTTGTTCATCACAAGTCTCAACCAAATACTCGTGTTGATTTTTCTATCAAGAAAAAAAAAATATGAGGAAAATTATAGCTGTGCACACAACCAAGAGAAAATCAGAGGCACTGAACCTTGTGACTTGTTTCGCAACCCAATACCGGTCTCTTCTTCGCCATTGTCGCATGCCTAGCATGGAAAAGGATACAGAAGGATTTGGGCTGCTGCCAAGCCAAATTGAGATACCTGCACATCAATATAAAAGCATCAAATGCTTCTACAATATTTAGTTCAGATAAAAAAAAAAAAAAAAAAAAAAAAAAAAAAAAAAAAAAAAAAACTTAAACAATTCATTCAATTAAAAATAAATAAATCCCACCAGGTGCAAAACTCTTTTTCCCTACAAAGCTTGAAAGACCATTCAGATTATTTGTTGTATAATATATACCGACCACATTCAGATTCATCTAAGCCTTACCAGAAAAGCAGTTAAAGCGGAAAAAATATATGAATCTCACGTGAAGCAGAAATCATATGCCCTTAACCTTCCAACGAGGAACGATCAACACCTCCCGTGAATAATATTTGCCCTTCAAAAAAGTCAAAATAAAAAACAGTTAAAAGAAACCGAAGCACACTTTTCATAAAAAAAAAATGACAAAGTGATCGAATACATACAACAGTGTTAAACATCTTCGTGTTTTAACTTTAATTTCCCAGAGGACAGGCTTGCGGTGTACATCTTGGACCTTGAGAACTTAACATTTCCTTGAGTTTACAGTAGCATGAAATGCTTACAATAAATAAAGCAAACACCACTACACACAACACAAGAGCATCAAACTTCTAGAATATATCTGCAATATGAGTTCAGGAAATAATAACCGAATCAAGTGGTTTTGAAACGTGTCTCAAAAGAATAGCGCGGCAAAGGAAAACTATCCTATCCTGCTCAAGCACGTAATATAATCGAGATGTTTGTTATTTAAGATTATTTGTTAAATTCCTCTATGGCCAACAGTATAAGACTGGGAGAGTACAATAATACAGCACAAGAAACAAATTACAAAAAAAAAAAAAAAAAAAAAAAAAAAAAATCTGTTTGACATTGTATGTTGATTTACATAGAAGAAGAGTTTGTTAGGAGAGAAATGCAAAATCAGATTAATGACTGATTTTAAGAGTTTGTAAAATTAAATAAGAACAAAGCATATCAATGAATTAAGGCTACTTTGTAAGTCCAGGAAGGCCAATCAGTGTCAAGTTCACGACTGCCAAAGTAAAAAAAAAACATTAATGAATCAGGGGTTGTATTTACACCTAAATATATAAAAACACCTACATTACACATCCACCAATAAGTCTTATATAGCAACATAAATAATTGCACAAGAACATATTTTGTACCATTTGGAAATTACATATTGAGATGGATCGGAGCTCTAGAGATTTGATTTGCGCTGCGGCCCGTCTTATGGTCAGTTTCATCCGCCAGTTCCTTCTCCACTGCAGCTTCATGAAAATACAATCCCCAAAAACATAAATAAATATTGGCTAATTTGGCATAAACACCACTTTCACAAATTTATTCAAAACCAGTTTCAGAACCATACCAAAATCGGTCAAAATATCCTCCTCTTAGTTGCTGTCAGTTTCATACGAGATACGCAGGAAGCCCAAATGTTTCTCTTTCCCATCATCTCTGTACCGAAACTGTCACGATGAAGCACTACACCTCCAATAATCTGTAAACACTCAACACCATTTAACATACTAATGAATGAACTAAATAATCAAAATGCAAAAGAGTGCAGAACAAATAGTATATAGAAGATGAAACCAGGTTGTATATCTTCCAATGTTTAGCAATCCTGTAGCTCTGCCTCAACTGTGTGGTAAACAATCAAAACCAAGTTAATAAGAAAGTGAAATAGTGACATACATACAAGAGTTCAAATGATTAACTTATAGCACAAGAAAGTTCACTCCATTTGGGGCCTCCTTTATTGCAACCTCTTCGAAATTTCTTGCAGTGTATGTGTTCCTAAAAAAAATGGATATAGTTACGAAAGGGAAAAAAACATGGGAGATAAAGAAACTCTTAAAGAGACTCTAAAAATCGTTCACTACCTTGCACACAATGCAGCAGAAAGGTATATCATTTCATGGAGTACATCTCACACTTTCAAATGGATAAGAGAGAGAGAGAGAGAGACTTAACTCTGATTTTTGTATATTTTCTCTACCTTCTTATTCACAGAATTTTGTAAAATTACCCATTTTGTCTCCTTCCAAAGTTCAGGCCTTCGAATTACCCCCAGAAGTTCAAATCCTTGAAACCATTGAAAGGTTTTGTGGCTATCGGCCGGAAAAACCCACGCAATCTCCACTGCGAGTCTCGCAGACCAGGGATCGCTCTCCGGCCACGCGCTTGAAAGAAAACCAGCACGAGGTTCTCCGGCGTCACTGTCCGCCACATTGCCCCGGAAGTTTCTCTTGGGATAACTCAAGCACAACTAGGATCTGGAAGTGCTGCGACCTTGCTTCCCGGAAAAATATCCGTTGGCCGAGACAACAAGACTTGACGGCGAAAGAGTACCCGCTATGAACTTTTTCTAGGGGTCGGCGCAGACAATCGGCCATGAGATTCGGGCAATGGCGTTTCGGTGGGCGGCGACGCAGAGAGGGATCGGCTGGGCAGGGACCACTGTGGTGGCGATGGATGGGTCGAGCCCCATGAAACACTAGCCCCGAAACACGACATTTCTACTAGAAAAAGATTACCTGTCTAGTCTCATCTCTCCACCCGAGCGTCGTTCTTGACCTCGCCAAGAGACCGCTAAGCCAGCGTGGTTCTCTCGGACGTCACTGCCACCACAGATCCCAAGCAATGGCTCTACGGACGAGTAAACCCGCAACCCGGGCTTTTGAGAGGGATCGGCGTGCAGATCGGCCGCGAGATCATGACGAAGGCATCGAGGATTCCCGGCCGGCCGGAACGACGGCGGGCCGACGGTGGAGAGTCAGAAACCCTAAATCCGGATTTTTCTCAACGAAACCCTAAAATTGGGGATTAGGTATAGATTGAGAAGAGAAACGAGGGTGCTATGTGTGAACGATTTTTGTGTTTATATATGATGTTACGAATCTTCCTATTAGAAACGATTTCGGAAGAAGAAAAATACCACCAAGTCTAGTCTCTTCTCTCCAACCGAGCATCGCTCTCCAGCCTTGCCATCGCCGGAAGACCTCTATTCCGGCGTGGTTCTCTCGGGCGTCACTGCAACCGATCCCAAATATTGGCTCTTCGGACGGGTAAACCCGCGGGACCGGCTTAGAAGATCGGCCGCGAGATACTGACGACGGCGGCGAGGCTTCCCGGCAAGGTGGCTTGATAGAGCGACGGCGGGCCGACGGTGGAGACGAAGCCCTAGATCGGGAGGATTTTGGAGGAAACCCTAACAATTGGAAGTAGAGAGAGAGAGACTGAGAGAAAGGCGGGTGAGTTATGCATTGAGCTTCGAGTTCTTGTTTTATATGTGATGTCAGAAATATTACCGTTGCATTCTAATTTTGGGGTATGTTTGGCCGTTGGATTAAAGTTCGTGGTTTTGATCAAACGAATCAGGAAATATAGTACTATCTTCGCATGAGTTTCCTTTTTTCTACTTCTTGGAGAGCAAGTTTTATGCATATTTGGAATGTGCTGGCACAATAGAGATTAATGGAGTCAATAATAAGGTGTTTAAACAGTCTTGAATTTTGGACAGACTAAACAACTAGGCAAAACAACAGTACTACTTTAAAATTATAGCCCAACTATTAACATATTTAATAAAATAGTCAATTTATCATGACAACATTCTAATATTCCAATAGTAGTCTTAGGTTAATATTATTTACTATCATAGTAAATAATATCGTCTATAACAAAAAATTAGTAAATCTAATTAACAATAACAAAAACTACAGTAAATAATATTTGTTGTAACAAGAACGACAGTACATATTATTTATCATAAGAAGAACAATAGTAAATATTATTTACCATAACAAGAACAAAAGTAAATCTTTTTTACCGTAACAAGAACAAAAGTAAATCTTATTTACCATAAGAAGAACGACAATAAATCTTATTTACCATAACAGGAAAAGTATCATAGTTGAGAATTAGTTAATCTAACGGTAAATACGATTTACTTATTAGTCAATCTAACAATAAATACAGTAAATACGATTTACTTATTCGTTAATCTAACAGTAAATACGACATTAAATATTATTTCCAAAATCAGTTATCTCTCCCTCCTTGCATCTTCTCTTCTTATTCCTTGCCGCGCTCATCCAGAAGCACCATCACCGAGTCTCCATCGCCGCGCGCGCGCCTCGCCGAGGAAAGAAGAATCGCCGTGAGTCCCGGGAGCTCCGGTGAGCGCCTCGCCGAGGAAAGAAGAATCGCGCGCTTCGTCCTCGCGATTCCTAGATCTAGATCTAGGAATCGCGCCCGATCTGGTGCGCTCGCTCGTAGTCGCTCGGTTCTACACTTCCCAGCCCTCGTCGAACACGATCTCCTTCGCTCGCGTCATCACCGAGTCTGCATCGCCGCGCGCGCGCCTCGCCGAGGAAAGAAGAATCGCCGCGAGTCCCGGGAGCTCCGGTGAGCGCCTCGCCGAGGAAAGAAGAATCGCGCGCCTCGTCCTCGCGATTCCTAGATCTAGATCTAGGAATCGCGCCCGATCTGGTGCGCTCGCTCGTAGTCGCTCGGTTCTGCACTTCCCAGCCCTCGTCGGACACGATCTCCTTCGCTCGCGTCACCACCGAGTCTCCATAGCCGCGCGCGCGCCTCGCCGAGGAAAGAAGAATCGCTCCACAGAAGACGAAGAAGAAGAAGAGGTGGGTCTGGAGAAAAAATTAACGTACGAATTGTAAATAAAATTGGGGGTAAAGGACAATTTTGGAAACTCAAAATAATTTGGGCTATTTCCCTAATAAACTAATAGTTGGACTATTATTTTAAAACTTCTCTCATCGTGGCTAGTTGTTTACAAATCTCTTGAATTTTTCATAATTAGCTGGCATTAAATGGTGACTTCCACAATTCTTACATGTTTACTCAAATATAAAATAAAAAAATAATAAAACTTCCGACGATAACCACATGACTAGTAGTGTCTATGAATTTGTAGTAATGTATTAGTTTTTTATCCATAATTTAGAATATTGTTTTTTTAGATAAGGATTTTTATTTTTTAGTAAAGGAAATTTCATTCATACTACAATGGTGTTAATGAGCAAACTACAACAAATTGAAAATCCACAAAATTAAACCGACTAAACCAATTAAATAAAGTGTTGCTTAAAAACTTTCAAGACTTAAGCGCAAGAGTGAATCCACTCGAGATTTGCGGAAACATCACTATTGATGTCAAGAATCGAATTTTCAACAATCACGAAGAAAACTATATATATATATATATATATATATATATATATTAAATTATTTATTCGATTTATATTTAATGGGATCTTAAAAGACGTCATAAATGAAACATAATTAAACGTAAAAATAATGAAAAGAAAAGAAGAGAAATAGGGGCTGTTTGGTTAACTTTTCCAAAATCGTTTTCTGTTTTCTGATTCTAAATTCTAGAAAACAGTTTTAGAAAACCTGTTTTGTTATAAATTCAGAAAACAGATTTAGAATCATGTTTCTGTTTTCTTTGAAATTTGTTTAGAAAACAGAAAACAATGAAAAGTTGTTTTCTATTTTATCTCTATACAATTGAATGGAAAACATAACCAAACAACATTTAAAATATTCTGAAACATAATTCTAAATCTGTTTTTTAAATTTAAAAATTAGAATCAGAAAACAGAATTTAAAAACAGAAAACGAGTTTAGAAAACTAAACCAAACGGCCCCATAATGTATCAAATGAACTTCTATTTCGAGTGAGGTCGCTAAGCAAAAAGGTACTCAGCGAACTCAGGATTACAACTTGAAGTAATTTGCGGAAAGAGAAATACAAAGATGTACGTGTAAGGAAAAAATTGTCTATTCTCTTCTGAATGAGAGAATTTATAGACTAGGCGAGATGCGGAATTCTCAGAGACGTGTGGTGAAAACTTCGTTTGCCTCGAGACACGTCGCCTAATTGTTTGAACGAGCGTTGGTTGAAGTTATCTCCGATCCGGTATCTGTGGCGAGGCTCGCGACTACGACTTCGTCAAGAGAAGGTTGGCGTGGATTTGACGAGGATCAAATAAATTATTTGGGCCGAGCCCAGATAGCTTGTCGGGTTGAAGTGCGCGGGGAAAGATTTCTCGCAGTTATTGGGCTTCACGAGGCCCAATAAATAATTCCTTTAAAGGGTGGTTTTTAACCCCCACAATCATCTTACCTCGGAGAAAAACTCTTACAAACTAAACAGTAACAACAAAAACATTCAACCAAGAACCACAAAGCTAATAAATGGCTTTTAACCTCCAAATGGAGGACAACCTCCTTAACTTTGAGACCCGCAGATTAAGAGAAAGAACATGGCGGGTGCTCGAGAACATGAGGCCGAAAAACAACCTAAAATCTTTATCTCGAGTATTGTGCGCCTGAGATTATGGAAGAACCTCGGTAGAAAAGCGCAAGACACCGAGAATATTAATCATTTGACTGTAGCCAAAGAAAATCTGCAGCTAAATAATACAAACCAACCAAAATTTCAAAGTAAAATTCTAAGCCATATACGTCATCATCAAGCACCATCCATTCGGATACAAATACCCAAATGCATTATTATTATTATGTTTCATGGACTTATGGTCTCAAAATTGTTGAAATAGACGTTTTAAAGTGAATACTATTCATGTCATTAAAATGCGGAAGAATATAAAGCTATGCAAGTTATTGGAGAAACTATAAGAGCTACCTTATGAAGATAAGTTTTTTTTTTTACCTTCAAACTGAGGTTTTGTATGAACTTGGTGATGTACAATCTGCCATAGTACAATTTGTACAATTTGTGATTGTGAAAAAGTTGATTGCTACATATTCAAGATTATCCATTATGTGTTACTCATATTGAGAATAATATAATCACTGTTAGTCCAGCTCCTAATCAAATAAATAACACATCAACAACAAAGCAACTCTAAGGTATTTATAACACATTTATCCTTGTGTTATATTTTCGACGTGGGACTTTTTGTGTGCGTGCAAAATTGCCTTTTACGAAATTGCCTCACAGCCTCGCCCTCACCAATTGTACAAAGTTGCCTTTTTTATGTAACTATAATTATTATTATTATTATTATTATTACACGTCACCTCACCTCACCAATGGTATATTGTTAGTATATTAGTTTTTTTTCTATAATACGTTATAGTTATTATATATATAACATAAAATAGATATATATATATATATATATATATAATATTTATATGTAAATAACATAAAATTAAATGAGTACAGTTTTACACTTTTTATATATATACAACTGATTTTATATGAAAATTATAGATATATCCATTGATATCCGGTATACCAGTAATTTTAAATTGGTATAAATTGATAGTGATATTAAAAGTTTACCCGCAAATAGTCAATAATATACCAATAAAATCTGAAACACTGTTATCGGTATTTTGAACATTGGTATCAGTACTCCCGCACTATGCCTTTTTTTCCAAAGAAAATGGATTTCTATGCTTTTATTCAAAGAAAATGTTCTCTGACCGTATTGTCTCTGGCTAGATACTAAACAAAGCAGAGGTCAGTGACGAACTGACGATTCATGCTCTACCGCGTTTACATACATAGTACATACACAAAATTTAATTAAAAAAAGAAACAAAAAACTATATGGACATTATGTTAAACAATACAAAAAAAAAAAAAAAATCACTTAGAAAAATACAGGAAGATAAAAAAAAAAGATCAAAAGTGGTGTAGTAGCTAAGCTATACCCAGTGAGAGAGAGACTGACCTGACCATAGAGCGAACAACAAGATTTCTAATGAGTATGTTGACTGAGGGGCGTCCATAAGAAACACCATACTGATCCCAACCGCTCTTTATAGCAATTGCATCATCCCCGACACTTATGTAACAGTCTTCGATCACCATATCTTCGCAAGAATCTGCAATCCAAGCCAATTGTATGATAATAATAATAATAATAGTTACTTTCATATATATAATGGATGGTTATCTGGACAAGCAGTGTAACGAAGGAGCTGATGTTATTTTCTCTTACCAGGATCGATTCCATCTGTATTCGGAGCTTCAAATACGGGAGCCAATATTGTAACATTTTTTATGGTGACGTTCTTGCAGTCGTAAGGATGAAGAGTCCAAAAAGGAGAGTCGCATAAAGTTATGTTACTGATCACAATATCGCTCGACCACACAGTCTAGGTTATGCCATAATTAACCAAGTATGCGTGAAATGACTAAAGTCCTTTATCAAACAGTCTGAAAGAACTCATTTCAAAAGCATCTTAGACTAGAGTTTAGAAACAACTAAAACAATGTATAACAAAAGAAAAAGGAAATGATTATGCCACTCACACACTGCGGCAAGTACTTGAATCAAACCCTGGAGGCAGATTTCCACTTAAGATAGGCTCTATCTGCACAAATTTGTAATGGTGGAAAAGATTTAACAAACAAACAAAAAATGCATAAACAAAATTTCTAAACTCCTCCGATACTTCCAGGGGTACGAGCAACCTAAGTTTTAAAAGAAACACTCCAAAAATAACTATCAAATTCAAATTAAATGGAAGATCGATAAAGGAGATAAGATTAGAAGAAAACAAAAACCTAAATCTTAACACACACTTAAAACAAAATCCATCCCGATCAAAACTAAGAGCATCTCCACTGGAGCGCCAAATCCCAGCTATTATAGCGTGGGTGCTCCAGTGGGTTCCGAATATTTGAATAGACTTCCTCAATATCTCCATAAATATATTACATGATTTTTCTTTGGTCAAAATGAGCAAAAGGAGGAAAAAAACGAAAAGAAAAAAAAAGGCAAACTTTTGAAATGAATTTAAAACAAAAAATAAACCTGTGGAGCCATGAGCGAAGGGTGGTGATACAGAGATTGGTGCATCATAGCCTGTTGTTTGAGTCTGTGTTGAGGTTGCATATTCTTCTTTGTCGAGTTTCTAGGGTTCAGTTTCAGACGACGAAGGAATTTCTAAGGATACGAAAAAATAAAGAAGAAAAAAAAAAAAAAAAAAGAAAAGAAAACCCTCCGAAGAGAGGGACGAGATTGGGAACGAAACAGAAGAAAAGAGAATGTGTAGAGAGAGAAATGAGTTTGGTCGGAGAAAAAATGCTGCGAATGGTTTCTGGGTGTGTATTTAAATGAACACGACAATTGAACTCTCGATTGTCGTGAGGTAGGTAAGAGGATTATTATATTGTTTTTATTTTGGGTAGATTATGTGAGATAGAAAATTAAACAATATTTATTTTATTTTATCACACGCCCAGAACGTTTAAATTTTTAAAGGCTTTTCCTAACAAAAAATTTAACTTGCAAAATAAATAAAAAATAATGTGGAAAATGAATCAAATTAAGAAATTATGTAAATTTGTACGAAAGTATTCTAACGATTAATTTTTAAACTCTCTTTCTCATCTCATTTTCGAGTTAAAAAAAAAAATTAAAAAAAACATCAACTTATCCTATCTCATTTTAAAAAATTCACAGTTTAAATCTAATTTTTCCAAACTTTGTCAAATATTATCTTCTTCATCAACTTCCGAGTGATCACAACTCTTCTTCTCTCACAAGCTTTAATAGTTTTTAATTATTCTCAAGCTGATCACATACACCATATGATAGATCATATGCGGGTTAGTGTGTAATTACTCCAACATAAAACACGTTGCACTTTAAATAAGTGATATTGTTATTTTAGCAGTAAATTTTGGCTTGAGTAACGTCCTAAAGAAGACAATTTTAGATGACATGACACAAATTGATTAACCATAGGCATATGAAGGGGTATTAATATCAAGGAGAAACCAAAATATTAAGCTCAATTGTTATTGGAACATAGATATTCCGTTATGTGAAACCCATAATCAGATTCAATAACTTTATGAACAACAAATAGAGACCTTTTCCGTAAGAAAACAGAGAGAGAGAGAGAGAGAGAGAGAGAGAGAGAGAGAGAGAGAGATTATTACTAAGTATGAACGGTAAAACTAACATAAACATAAAATTTGTATTTTTTTTAAGGTTTAAACCTTTGGGGTTTAAAATTTGTATATTAAGTGCTCCTACTTATGGTGCATGTTTTACATAAAGGTTATCCTTATAATATAAATAACAATTACAATTAGAAGTATTGACTACTTTAGGCACGTGATTTTTTATTTTTTATTTGTTATAATTCATAATATAATAAAATATCTCTTAAAAATAAAAACCCTGTGATGCTATTTTTGTAGTAATATTAAATAAAAACAAATGTCGTTTAAAAATACATTTAAAAATAAAATAAAATTAAGTGCGACACATGAGATGACTTTCTCCATACTATAATAGCTCAAAGCACATTGAATAAAAACCCTACGATGCTATTTTGTAGTAATATCAAATAAAAACAAATGTCGATCAAAAAAGACATTTAGAAAACAAAATTAATTGAAGTGCGACACATAAGATGACTTTCACATACTGAACCTCAAAGCACGTTGAAGACGCATAATAAACATCTAAAAGAAAAAAAGAAAAAAGAAAAAAAAAAAACAGGAACCAAAACTATAGTAAGCCTATTAAACAGTACACAAGTAATCACTACGCTCATCGAACATTCTAAACCTATGACAAAGAAGCGGCAAAATTAAACAAAATGGAAACGAGCAACCAAAAAAAGCAGATATGAGAGGGAACTATACTTGGAGTAATTGACACTAATATTAACACATTCCAAAGCATCACATAAAATAGATAATTAAATAATAAAATTGGTCCAACGAGCAGCCACCGAGACATATATAAAAAGATCATGCAGAAACAAAGCCAAGAAGAAACCACCCAAAAATTCTCCATAACAAACAATCAAAATTACCGACGATATAAACCATGCTCGTCTCAATGAACAAGCCAATATCATCAATAGCAAAAATTTGAGAAAGGACTAGAAATACAAACCCGTCACACGCGCAGACGTTTAAATTTTTAAAGGCTTTTCCTGATAAAAAAATTTAACTATGCAAAATTCAATAATAAAAAAAGTGGAAAATGAATAAAATTAAGAAATTATGTAAATTTGTACGAAAGTATTCTAATGATTAATTTTTAAACTCTCTTTCTCGTCTCATTTTCGAGTTAAAAAAAAAATCATCAACTTATCCTATATCATGTATCTCATTTTCAAAAATTCACTGCTTAAATCAAATTTTTCTAAACTTTGTCAAGTATTATCTTCTTCATCAATTTCCGGGTGATCACAACTCTTCTTCTCTCATAAGCTTTAATAGTTTTTAATTATTCTCAAGCTGATCACATACACCATCTGATAGGCCATAAACAGGTTAGTGTGTAATTAGACCAACATAAAACACGTTGCTCCTTAAATAAGTGACATTGTTATTTTAGCAGTAAATTTTTGTTTGAGTTGTCCAAAATAAGACAATTTTAGATGACATGACACAAATTGATTAACCATAGGCATACCGCATATGAAGGGGTATTAATATCAAGAAGAGAAAACAAAATATTAAGCTCAATTCTTGTTGGAACATATTCCGTTATGTGAAACCCATAATCAGATTCAATAACTTTATGAACAAATAGAGACCTTTCCCGTACGAAAACCAAAGAGAGAGAGAGAGAGAGAGAGAGAGAGAGAGAGAGAGAGAGAGAGAGAGAGATTATTACTAAGTATGCATGGTAAAAACTTACATAAACATAAAATTTGTATTTTTTTTAATAATTCAATTTACATCATACGACATACATTATATTATCAATTACATTTACATGAATATTTAAGTATAAATTAAAAGATATAATATTTTATTTAAATGTTAATATTGTGTTTCTTAAATATTGAATTTTCGCCCTCTCATAAAAGTCACCTCACCGGCAAGAGGCCTTATCACCAAATTAAACCTTTGGGGTTTAAAATTTGTATACTAAGTGCTCCCACTTATGGTGCATGTTTTACATAAAGGTTATCCTAATAACATAAATAGCAATTACAATTAGAAGTATTGATTACTTTAGGCACGTGATTTTTTATTTAATCATAATATAATTAAATATCTCTTAAAAATAAAACCCTGTGATGCTATTTTTGTAGTAATATTAAATAAAAACAAATGTCGTTTAAAAAAGACATTTAAAAATAAAATTAAATTAAGTGCGACACACACATGAGATAGCTTTCTCCATACTATACCTCAAAAGCACATTGAATAAAAACCCTATGATGCTATTTTACAGTAATATAAAATAAAAACAAATGTCGATTAAAAAAAGACATCTAGAAACAAAATTAATTGAAGTGCGACACATAAGATGACTTTCACATACTGAACCTCAAAGCACGTTGAAGACACATAATAAACATCAAAATGAGAAAGAAAGAAAAAAAAAAGTAGATATAAGAGAGAACTATACTCGGAGTAATTGACACTAATATTAACATATTCCAAAGCATCATATAAAATAGATAATCAAATAATAAAATTGGTCCAACGAGCAGCCACCGAGATATATAAAAAGATCATGCAGAAACAAAGCCTAGAAGAAACCACCCAAAAATTTTCCATAACAATCAATCAAAATTACCAACGATATAAACCATGCTCGTCTTAATGAACAAGCCAATATCATCAACAGCTAAAATTTGTGACAGGACTAGAAATACAACCCGTCACACTCACGATAATCATTGTAGTATGTCATCATATGTAACAATATAAACACAATATATATATATATATATATATATATATATATATATATATATATAGCACTAATACAAATATATATTTAGACTCTGAACTCTAATTCAAAATCTTATTTAAAAAAAAAGAACTCTAAATCAAAATCACAAATATAACATAATAAACACGCTCATGTAGCAAGAGAAATACATACACAACTATCAGCGTGCAAAAACAAAAACTACAATAATATAACATAACTACACGGGTTTTAGGCTAAAATAGTCCATAAACTTTTATGATTGTGCTATTTAGCTCTCTAAATTCTAATGTATTAATTTAGTAGCTCTTTTAGCCCTTTTTGAAAGAAAAAAAAAATTAACACCTAAACAACTTAAAACACACACATATACAAATTAAATAACTTGTTTACAATTTTGAAAAGTATTATTCATATAAAATAATGCAATGCAAAAAGCAAGCCAGTCACCAAAGATTGTGCAAGTAGTGGCATTCTCAAACTAATAACAATTCAAACTATAGCACAAAACATAAGCCCTTTGAAGAGCTAATACCAGAAGCCAAAAGGAGGAAACTGATATTAGGTATAGCATATATCCACTCTCAGCCTGCAAGCTCGTAATAAAGAGAGCCAAACCATCTTGAAAGAGAAAGAAATGAAATCCAATATACCATCCAGACATAATTTGCCTAAGAGAGTAGACATTAATACCTGACGATCTTGGCTGGAGACATTTATACCATCCAAACCGCTGCTCTCACACACAACAGTGTCAATGGAGACAAGTTTAGAAAGGATGGAAAGACGAGAAGGGTAGACATTAATACCTGACGATCTTGGCTGGAAGATAAGCATCGGTATTGTTGAGATACTAATCTGAGCAATACTGATCGGAGCATCATCTTGCAGAAAATAATCCTCGTTACCGATTTCATTTTACCTCACCAGCACGCAGTTCATTGTCTGATAATTTCATTTTACATACATATGCCAATTTTTTGGAACGGAATTTGGAGTTTGTGGACGTAAAGGACACATATCTGTTCAAATTCATCGCCACTATCTCCATACCCCATGATGTTCTTCAGAAAACTTCTCCCATCTGTTTCCAGTTACATGTCACGATCTAGCCCAAGTAATAAAAAAATATATATAATATTTTGGAACGGAATTTGGAGTTTGTGGACGTAAAGGACACATATCTGTTCAAATTCATCGCCACTATCTCCACACCCAATGATGTTCTTCAGAAAACTTCTCCCATCTTTCCAGTTACATGTCACGATCTAGCCCAAGTAATAAAAAAATATATATAAATCATATACAGCTGAAATTATGATATACATTAGGAGTAATGGAATTATGTCATATATACTCACCACCTAAGAGTCAGCCATGGAGTGCACGAGGTTCTCGAGGGCATGGGAGAAGTCAAAGTTGGGTATTCACTATTCACAACTGCATATCTCCGAGGATTCATCAGGTCAAGTATCAAAATGAGGATGGTTGATGAAGCTATGCCTCTGAGATATGAAATGATAAAGAAATCTTCACTACCGGAACCTGGGAAGAGTACAAGCACTTTAGAAACAGGGAACCATTCAAGAATACTTTATTCTAAGACGCAATCACGTCAGATTTTCTTCAGCTCAAGCAAATGAAAACAAAAACAGAAAAAGAAAAAAACCAAAACAAAAGATAAAAAAAGAAGTTGAAAACCAAACCCGATAGTGTTAAATCTATAGAACAAAACCAAAGACACGGTTAAAAGATGAAGAAGTTGAAAACCAAACCTAAGAGTTTTTATTTTTATTTAAAGAACAAAATCAAACAGAAGCCATAAATATGAAGAGGCTGAAAAGCTAACCTGTTTTTTATGCGTTTGAATTGAGCTATTGACATTTCCGTCCTTGCACATGGCATAGATGAGGCAATTGCGTTAATTGCCTGAATGCAGACACTGTGAGTGAGTTTGGCAAATAAAAGTAGCAGGTAGAAATGTCCACATTAAACGAAAGAAATAGAACATCGAACCATGTAAGTTTTTTTGACACAAAACTAAGCTAGTTAATATATAGTGAAAAAAAAGTAAGGAGACGAGTTTGAGAAATTAATTAAGTTTTTCGAGGCAAAACAATCCTGATGAGCATAGTAACGAGCTGAATGAAACAAACCCTTCTCAACAAGGCCTGTGAATCAGCATGTGAACATATCGGGATAAAATACATCGCCTACCACGTATTAAAAAAAACAGACAGCCCATCAGAAGCATCACGTTAGATTTTGCATTCTACAGACTTGCTTTCGGCTTAAGCAAATGGTGAATACCAAACCTGAGAGTTTTTCTATAAAAATAAAAAAAACAAAGAGAGCAAAACCAAATAGGACAGAACCTTGAAAGACAAAGAAGTTGAAAACCTAATCCGTTTTGGCTGTTAGAAAGAGGTGATGCTCCTACTGCAATTAAAATCCCGAATAATAACTCATTTGCAAAAGCTGGAACGGCCATCAAGAACAAGATCTCCAAGTTCAAATACTGAGTTGCAAATAGAGTAGAAACGCTTACAACAACAGACTTTAGAGCCGATGTTTGAGGCCCCTTGGACGTCCTTCCATACGGTAAATTTGAAATTTGCAAGGCTTCCCAGGTCCACACAGTAAATCTGAAATTTGCAAACACAAATACAAATCCCAACCGCCCATTAGTTAGTTAAATAAACAAGTGTCACTGAAACATGATTTTTATCCTTTATTTGTTCTGCTGTGTCACTTAATTATAACTAGATAAAGTAATGCACCAGTGATTCTAAAGTTATGAAATTTCACACAACGCCAAATTTCCGATCCCTCTTAAAAGACTTATCTTATCGAAAATTATCCTCATTTCAATCCAAACACAGACTCAACACTGTGGCGGAGCACAGCCAAACCTCAAGAGGCCTGGGCCCCCCCAAGCCCTAATTTTCGGGCTAAAAAAAAAAAAAAAAAAAAAAATTCCTAACCTAAATTGATTTTTGGCCCCCCCTCCTCCCCAAATCTGAATCCGCCACTACACACAGCACAACCATAACCAATACCAACTCTATACACTTCTTACGAGGCAGAGGACCAATGGATGAATCGAACTCCAGCCACCACAAATCTACAAGACAAACATCAAGGTGTTAAGAACCACAAAAGGCACCATCACAGAGAAGTCCCCCAATGAAAAAGGTGTACTCCATATATTTACAGCTTTATTTTTCAATAACGACACCACCAAGTCCAGTCTCGGCAGAAGATTGAATTACCCGCTATCCAAACATCGAGGACCAGCAAGCTTGTTGCCGGGGTAGAGAGAATCACAACGATGCTCTCCCGTGATTCTGACCAGCGAGCTCAGTCCTCTACTTTCCTTGCAGCAGCTGAATCAAACTCCGCTACCACACTACAAAAATAGCATCAAGGTGTGAGGGATCACAAAACAAAGGCACCAACACAGAATAGGCCACAACACAGAATAATTAATCTTTGTAAAATTCAGACGATTAAAAGAAGCAAGTGAGAAGTAAGTTTTGAAAGAGAAACCAAAAAAGAAGTTGTTGCAGAGGCCGCTTCACGAAATTAAGGAATAAAAACATCGAACTATTATAAATTCATTTTCTTCACTATCCCTCCTATCTATACAACTAATAAAATAAAAACATCGAACTATTATAAATTCATACCCCAAACTGTTTACTCATAACTTTAATTACCTTTGGCCTGAGATCCTAACAATTGCACACTCTGTACACGTCCATTACATATTAGAAATATGTATACAAATAGTTGCTCTAACATCACTGACATTAGCAAAAGTAATGCTCATCTGCAACTGCAAGTGTTGTTCAGCTTTCCTTGAGGCAATTTAAAATAACGCCACTTGTACAAATCAGTCAATAAAACAAGAGATTGTTCACGTACAACGGTGGTCTAATTACTGGCTTTCTTGATCAGACCTATCTTGCCAAGGGCATTGATCTCCCTCGCCAAAGGACGGGCCGAATGAATCAAACCTTTCTCGCAAAGCCTGTGTGAAGATATTGGGTTAGAAATAAATACAAAACAGGGAAAAAAAAAGTACTCCCTGTTTACAGCTTCCTTGGTTTGAGAATGACGATTTGAATCTGTAAACCTTGGACAGCTCGATCACCACCGCGTGGTCGTGTCTAGTCTCTCTTCTCCACGAGCGTGGTTCCCAGCCGGATCACCGCTACACCGTCGTGGTTCTGTTGACTTCAACGGCACCGATCCCAAGCATAGGCTCTACGGACATATAAGATTGTGAAAAAGAGATTTTTTTTTACCTTTATTCTCACCTTGTTGAGAGAGAGAGAGAGAGTATTTCCATGCTCTAGTAAGAACTACATTCATCTAGCCGGATAAGTCTCCCATTCCAGCCATCGGCCATATATTTATCCACGAGAGAGAGACCACAACGCAACGATCATGACCAGTGAGGCTGTTTGGGAACCAAGTAGAAGTAAATCCATGACTGACAATAGCGTGTTCATACCTCTGCTTTCCTTGCGAATTCACAAGTTCAACAATGAGTCAAGCAAAGCACCAAACTGTGTGGCAGCACCTCTACAAGAAAAAGCATCAAGGTATTAAGAATCACAAATCAAAGGCACCATCACAAAATAGTCCAATGGAAAAATCACCACAGGATCACTTCCGTCGGGGTTTAAGATCCTCACGGAAAAATTCCCTACATCAGTGTGAATATCAGGTATAAATCCATCACTTACCATGTCATCGCAAAATCCAAACCTAAGAGTTTCAATTATTCTTTAAAGAACAAAATAAAAAAGAAGCCATAAATATGAAGATGTTGAAAAGCTAACCTGTTTTTTTATGCGTTTGAATTGAGCTATTGACGTTTCCGGCCTTGCACATGGCATAGATGAGAGAATTGCGTTAATTGCCTGAATGCAGAAACCGTGAGTGAGTTTGGCAAATAAAAGCAGCAGGAAGAAATGTCCACATTAAACTGAAGAAATAGAACGTCAAACCATGTAAGTTTTTTTTACACAAAACTAAGCTAGTTAATATATAGTGAAAAAAAATTAAAGAAACATGTTTGAGAAATTAGTTTAATTTTTCGAGGCAAAACAATCTTGATGAGCATATTAACGAGCTGAATGAAGCAAACCCTTCTCGACAAGGCCTGTGAATCAGCATGTGAACAGATCGGGTTGAAATACATCGCTTACCGGGTCGTCGCAAAAAACCAAACAGCCCATCAGAAGCATCACGTTAGATTTGCATTCTACAGACTTGCTTTTGGCTTAAGCAAATGGAGAATACCAAACCTGAGAGTTTTTCTATTAAAAAAAAATTAAAAAACAAAGAGAGCAAAACCACATAGGACAGAACCTTGAAAGACAAAGAAGTTGAAAACGTAATTTGTTTTGGCTGTAAAAAAAAGGTGATGCTCCGAATGCAAATAAAATCCCAAATACTAACTCATTTGCAAAAGCTGGAATGGCCTTCAAGAACAAGATCTCCGAGTTCAAATACCAAGCTGGGAAGAGAGTAGAAACGCTTACAACAACAGACTTTAGAGCCGATATTTGAGGCCCCTTGGACGTCCTTCCATACAAACAAACCGCAGCGATACCGCAAGGCTTCCCAGGTTCACATAGTACATCTGAAATCTGCACACACAAATACAAATCCTAACAGCTCATTAGTTAGTTAAATAAACAAGTGTCACTGAAACATGATTTTTATCCTTTATTTGTTCTGCTGTGTCACCTAACTAGATGAAGTAATGCACCCGTGATTCTAAAGTCATGAAATTTTACACATAGCCAACTTTCCAATCCCTCTTAAAAGACTTATCTTACCGAAAAAGACTTATCTTATCGAAAATTATCCTCATTTCAATTCAAAAACAGACTCAACACACAGCACAACCATAATCAATACCAACTCTATAAACTTCCAACGAGACAGAGGACCAACGGATGAATCGAACTCCGGCACAAATCTACAAGACAAACATCAATGTGTTAAGAATCACTAAACAAAGGTACCATCACAGAGAAGTCCCCCAATGAAAAGTGTACTTATTTACAGCTTTATTTTTCAATAACGACACCACCAACTCCAGTCTCGGCAGACGATTGAATTACCCGCTATCTGAACATCGAGGACCAGCAAGCTTGTTGCCGAGGTAGAGAGAACCACAACGATGCTCTCCCGTGATTCTGACCAGCGAGCTCAGTCCTCTACTTTCCTTGCAGCAGCTGAATCAAACTACGCAACCACACTACAAAAAAAGCATCAAGGTGTGAGGGATCACAAAACAAAGGCACCAACACAGAATAGGCCACAACACAGAATAACCAATCTTTGTAAAATTCAGACGATTAAAAGAAGCAAGTGAGAAGTAAGTTTTGACAGAGAGACTAAAAATTAATTGTTGCAGAGGCCGCTTCACAAAGTTAAGGAATAAAACATTGAACTATTATAAATTCATTTTCTTCACTATCCCTTCTATTTATACAACTAATAAAATAAAAACATCGAACTACCATAAATTCATACCCCAAACTGGTTACTCATTACTTTAATTACCTTTGGCCTGAGATCCTAACAATTGCACACTCTGTACACGTCCATTACATATGAGAAATATGCATACAAATAGTTGCTCTAACATCACTGACATAAGCAAAAGTAATGCTCATCTGCAACTGCAAGTGTTGTTCAGCTTTCCTTGAGGCAATTTAAAATAACGCCACTTGTAGAAATCAGTCAATAAAACAAGAGATTGTTCACGTACAACGGTGGTCTAATTATTGGCTTTCTCCCCCGCCAAAGAACAGGCCGATTGAATCAAACCTTTCTCGCAAAGCCTGTGTGAAGATATTGGGTTAGAAATAAATATAAAACAGGGAAAGAAAAGTACTCCCTGTTTACAGCTTCCTTGGTTGGAGAATGATGAATCAAAGTACAGCTCGATCACCACCGCGTGGTCGTGTCTAGCCTCACTTACCATATCAGGTATAAATCCATCACTTACCATGTCATCGCAAAATTCAAACAGCCCATCAGAAGCATCTAGCCGCGCTGCTTAGTTCACTTGGTGCTTCGACACGCCTGTCAAATTTCCATTTAACAGATCTGCTTTTGGCTTCAGTAAATGGGGAACATACTGAACTTGAGAGTTTTTTATTTAAAAAAAAAAAAAAAGAGCAGGGCCAAACAGAAAAGAACCTAGACAAATGAAGAAGTTGAAAACCCAACCTGTTTCGGCTGTCTGAAAGAGTTGGCGCTCCAAGCACAATTGAAATCCTGAATACAGAAAGCAGGGATTTCCCCCATGAGAGAGAGGCCCAGCGGATGAATCAAACTCCTGTTTGAATTTTACCTTTTCTGCTCATTAGCCTGCAACGTATAATCCATGTGTGTTACCTTTGCCTCAAGCGCTCGTGATTTATTAAGGTAAGGTTGAAGTGAAAGAATACAGACTTAGCCACCTTGATCTCCTTGTCTTGTTCATCACAAGTCTCAACCAAATACTCTTGTTGATTTTTCTGTCAAGAAAAAAAAATACGAGGAAAACTATAGCTGTGCACACAACAAAGAGAAAATCAGAGGCACTGAACCTTGTGACTTGTTTCGCAACCCAATACCGGTCTCTTCTTCGCCATTGTCGCATGCCTAGCATGGAAAAGGATACAGAAGGATTTGGGCTGCTGCCAAGCCAAATTGAGATACCTGCACATCAATATAAAAGCATCAAATGCTTCTACAATATTTAGTTCAGATAAAAAAAAAAACTTAAATCTACACAACTCTTTCAATTAAAAATAAATAAATCCCACCAGATGCAAAACTCTTTTTCCCTACAAAGCTTGAAAGACCATTCAGATTATTTGTTGTATAATATATACCGACCACATTCAGATTCATCTAAGCCTTACCAGAAAAGCAGTTAAAGCGGAAAAAAAATATATGAATCTCACGTGAAGCAGAACTCATATGCCCTTAACCTTCCAACGAGGAACGATCAACACGTCCCATGAATAATATTTGCCCTTCAAAAAAGTCAAAATAAAAAACAGTTAAAAGAAACAGAAGCACACTTTTCATAAAAAAAAAATAAATAAATAAATATTGAGAAAGTGATCGAATACATACAACAGTGTTAAACATCTTCGTGTTTTAACTTTAATTTCCCAGAGGACAGTCTTGTGGTGTACATCTTAGACCTTGAGAACTTTCCATTTCCTTGAGTTTACAGTAACATGAAATGCTTACAATAAAGCAAACACCCCACTGCACACTACACAAGAGCATCAAACTTCTAGAATATATCTGCAATATGAGTTCAGGAAATAATAACCGAATCAAGTGGTTTTGAAACGTGTCTCAAAAGAATAGTGCCGCAAAGGAAAACTATCCTATCCTGCTCAAGATGATTTGTTAAATTCCTCTATGGCCAACAGTATAAGACTGGGAGAGTACAATAATACAGCACAAGAAACAAATTACAAAAAAAAATAATAATAATAAAATAAAATAAAAAATCTGTTTGACATAGAAGCAGATTTTGTTAGGAGAGAAATGCAAAATCAGATTAATGATTGATTTTAAGAGTTTGTAAAATTAAATAAGAACAAAGCATATCAATGAATTAAGGCTACTTTGTAAGTCCAGGAAGGCCAATCAGTGTCAAGTTCACAACTGCCAAAGTAAAAAAAAAAAACATTAATGAATCAGGGGTTGTATTTACACCTAAATATATAAAAACACCTACATTACACATCCACCAACGCAATAAGTCTTATATAGCAACATAACTAATTGCACAAGAACATATTTTGTACCATTTGGAAATTACATATTGAGATGGATCGGAGCTCTAGAGATTTGATTTGCGCTGCGGCCCGTCTTATGGTCAGTTTCATCCGCCAGTTCCTTCCCCACTGCAGCTTCATGAAAATACAATCCCCAAAAACATAAATAAATATTGGCTAATTTGGCATAAACACCACTTTCACAAATTTATTCAAAACCAGTTTCAGAACCATACCAAAATCGGTCAAAATATCCTCCTCTTAGTTGCTGTCAGTTTCATACGAGATACGCAGGAAGCCCAAATGTTTCTCTTTCCCATCATCTCTGTACCGAAACTGTCACGATGAAGCACTACACCTCCAATAATCTGTAAACACTCAACACCATTTAACATACTAATGAATGAACTAAATAATCAAAATGCAAAAGAGTGCAGAACAAATAGTATATAGAAGATGAAACCAGCTTGTATATCTTCCAATGTTTAGCAATCCTGTAGCTCTGCCTCAACTGTGTGGTAAACAATCAAAACCAAGTTAATAAGAAAGTGAAATAGTGACATACATACAAGAGTTCAAATGATTAACTTATAGCAAAAGAAAGTTCACTCCATTTGGGGCCTCCTTTATTGCAACCTCTTCGAAATTTCTTGCAGTGTATGTGTTCCTAAAAAAAATGGATATAGTTACGAAAGGGAAAAAAACATGGGAGATAAAGAAACTCTTAAAGAGACTCTAAAAATCGTTCACTACCTTGCACACAATGCAGCAGAAAGGTATATCATTTCATGGAGTACATCTCACACTTTCAAATGGATAAGAGAGAGAGAGAGAGAGACTTAACTCTGATTTTTGTATATTTTCTCTACCTTCTTATTCACAGAATTTTGTAAAATTACCCATTTTGTCTCCTTCCAAAGTTCAGGCCTTCGAATTACCCCCAGAAGTTCAAATCCTTGAAACCATTGAAAGGTTTTGTGGCTATCGGCCGGAAAAACCCACGCAATCTCCACTGCGAGTCTCGCAGACCAGGGATCGCTCTCCGGCCACGCGCTTGAAAGAAAACCAGCACGAGGTTCTCCGGCGTCACTGTCCGCCACATTGCCCCGGAAGTTTCTCTTGGGATAACTCAAGCACAACTAGGATCTGGAAGTGCTGCGACCTTGCTTCCCGGAAAAATATCCGTTGGCCGAGACAACACCCCAAGACTTGACGGCGAAAGAGTACCCGCTATGAACTTTTTCTAGGGGTCGGCGCAGACAATCGGCCATGAGATTCGGGCAATGGCGTTTCGGTGGGCGGCGACGCAGAGAGGGATCGGCTGGGCAGGGACCACTGTGGTGGCGATGGATGGGTCGAGCCCCATGAAACACTAGCCCCGAAACACGACATTTCTACTAGAAAAAGATTACCTGTCTAGTCTCATCTCTCCACCCGAGCGTCGTTCTTGACCTCGCCAAGAGACCGCTAAGCCAGCGTGGTTCTCTCGGACGTCACTGCCACCACAGATCCCAAGCAATGGCTCTACGGCGAGTAAACCCGCAACCCGGGCTTTTGAGAGGGATCGGCGTGCAGATCGGCCGCGAGATCATGACGAAGGCATCGAGGATTCCCGGCCGGCCGGAACGACGGCGGGCCGACGGTGGAGAGTCAGAAACCCTAAATCCAGATTTTTCTCAACGAAACCCTAAAATTGGCGATTAGATATAGATTGAGAAGAGAAACGAGGGTGAAATGTGGGAACGATTTTTGTGTTTATATATGATGTTACGAATCTTACTATTAGAAACGATTTCGGAAGAAGAAAGATACCACCAAGTCTAGTCTCCTCTCTCCACCCGAGCATCGCTCTCCAGCCTTGCCATCGCCGGAAGACCTCTATTCCGGCGTGGTTCTCTCGGGCGTCACCGCAACCGATCCCAAATATTGGCTCTTCGGACGGGTAAACCCGCGGGACCGGCTTAGAAGATCGGCCGCGAGATACTGACGACGGCGGCGAGGCTTCCCGGCAAGGTGGCTTGATAGAGCGACGGCGGGCCGACGGTGGAGACGAAGCCCTAGATCGGGAGGATTTTGGAGGAAACCCTAACAATTGGAAGTAGAGAGAGAGACTGAGAGAAAGGCGGGTGAGTTATGCATTGAGTTCTCGAGTTCTTGTTTTATATGTGATGTCAGAAATATTACCGTTGCATTCTAATTTTGGGGTATGTTTGGCCGTTGGATTAAAGTTCGTGGTTTTGATCAAACGAATCAGGAAAGATAGTACTATCTTCGCATGAGTTTCCTTTTTTCTACTTCTTGGAGAGCAAGTTTTATGCATATTAGGAATGTGCTGGCACGATATAGATTAATGGAGTCAATAATAAGGTATTTAAACAGTCTTGAATTTTTCATAATTAGCTGGCATTAAATGGTGACTTCCAAAATTCTTACATGTTTACTCAAATATAAAATAAATAAATAATAAAACTCCCGACGATAACCACAAGATTAGTAATATCTATGAATTTGTTGTATGCATTACTTTTTTATCTATAGTTTAGAATATTGTTTTTTTAGATAAGGATTTTTATTTTTAATTAAAGGAAATTTCATTCATATCACAATGGTGTTAATGAGCAAATTACAACAAATTGAAAATCCACAAAATTAAACCGACTAAACCAACTAAATAAAGTGTTGCCTAAAAACCATGAGACTTAAGCGCACGAGGGAATCCACTCGGGATTTGCCGAAAAATCAAATATCATGTGGATCATGGCATTGATGACTTGCATTACGACTCGGATCACCCTAACGAGTGCAAACTAATGGACGGTCCTAAAGTCTAAGGATATTGACTACGTTGACGGCTGCGAAAAAATGGCCAAACTCATACACACTTTTGGGAGTTAGCATCATTAACAACAAAGCAACTCCAAAGTATTTATAGCATATTTATCCTTGTTGGGACTTTTTTTTGTGTGTGTAAAATTGCCTTTTACAAAATTGCCTCACAGCCTCTCCCTCAATGTACAAAGTTGTCTTTTTTGTGTAATTATAATAATAATAATAATTATTATTATTATTATTATTACACGTCACCTCACCTCACCAACGGTATATTGTTAATATATTACTTTTGTTTTTCTATAATATGTTATAATTATTATATATATAACATAAAAATATATATATATATATAATATATATTTATATTTATATGTCAATAACATAAAATTAAATGGGTACAAATTTTACACTTTTAATATGTATATAACTGATTTTATATGAAAATTATCGATATATCCATCGATATCCGGTATACCAATAATTTTAAATCGGTATAAATCGATAGTGATATTAAAAGTATACCCGCCGATATAGTCAATAATATACCAGTAAAATCTGAAACACTGTTATCGGTATTTTGAACATTGGTCCAGAATACATCGTATCGGTACTCCCGTACTATGCCTTTTATTCCAAAGAAAATGGATTTCTATGCTTTTATTCAAAGAAAATGTTCTCGGACCGAATTGTCTCTGGCTAGATACTAAACAAACAGGGGTCAGTGACGAACAGACGATTCATGCTCTACCGCGTTTACATACATAGTTACATACACAAAATTTGATTAAAAAAAGAAACAAAAAAACTATATGTACATTATGTTTAAAAAAAAAAAATTCACTTAGAAAAATACAGGAAGATAAAAAATAAAAAAAAAGTTCAAAAGTGGTGTAGTAGCTATATCCAGTTTTATTAATCAGAAATCATAGTCAATGTCGGTGGCGTTCTGCGAAGCGGAGCGTTTCAGCAACCGACCGTCCTCGTCGTAGCGGTCGAGATTGGGGCAAGGAGCGGGGAAGATGGTCCCTATGACACGGCCGTGGACGAAAGCGCACTGGAAGACGTGTTTCTTCTTGTAGGTGAGACCCACGGACATGTCCCGGAACGTCACGTCCCTTATCGGGATGTCCTGGCTCCCGTGGATCCGGACCGGGACCCGCACCCCTTGGCCGTGGATCCCCAGGAAGTTGATGTCCTCGATGGCGGGGAAGGCCTCGCGGTCGTAGTTGTCGTCCGGGTGCTCGTTGTAGTCCGTCTTGACCACGATCCCGACTCTGACTTCGTCGAACGTCACGTTCCGGTAGGTGATGTGGCGGACGTAGCCGCCCCGTCCCGCGGCCGTCTTTATTCGCACCGCGCGCCGCGAACTCCACACCAACACGTTCTCCACCGTCACGTTCGACACCCCGCCCGACATCTCGCTGCCGATCGATATTCCCGCGCTGTTGCATTGCAAAGTTGACATACATATTTATAAAAGTCGAAATTTTGCAGTTTCATTTAGAATAAGGGCAAAACATTTATGAAAAATTCCCTATTTAAAAGCTGAAAAATGCGGTTTAATCATTGGGTCATCCTAGCATACAAGCTTGTAAGACCTTTTTTTCTTTCTTTCTTTGCTGTAACGCTGTTAATCTTTATTTTTTTACCATTTTCTTCCGGCTCCTGTTCTTAACATTATATGTCTATGTTGACCTTAAGCTGAGCTTTCTCAGCAGAACCAAGGTCCAAGCACAGGAAGTTAGTGAAAGATAACTTAATGAGGTTTGGAGGCATAACAGCTTTTGCGGGAAAGAAAGTGAACAGAAAGCGCACTATATGTTGGGCTTTTGGAAACTTAATCCTATTGAATTCCTAAAAGATATTCAATAAAGAGCGAATCTGTGTATGAGAGAGAGAGAGAGAGAGAGAGACTGACCTGACCATAGAGCGAACAACAAGATTTCTAATGAGTATGTTGACTGAGGGGCGTCCGTAAGAAACACCATACTGATCCCAACCGCTCTTTATAGCAATTGCATCATCCCCGACACTTATGTAACAGTCTTCGATCACCATATTTTCGCAAGAATCTGCAATCCAAGCCAATTGTATGATAATAATAATAATAATAATAATAAAAATAGTTACTTTCATATATAATGGATGGTTATCTGGACAAGCAGTGTAACGAAGGAGCTGATGTTATTTTCTCTTACCAGGATCGATTCCATCTGTATTCGGAGCTTCAAACACGGGAGCCAATATCGTAACATTTTTTATGGTTACGTTCTTGCAGTCGTAAGGATGAAGAGTCCAAAAAGGAGAGTCGCGTAAAGTTATGTTACTGATCACAATATCGCTCGACCACATAATCTGGACAAGAGGGCCTCTCGTGTGGTTGAGAAGCTTCTGCCGATACTTCTTCCACCATGTTATACCCTGCCCATTTATGGTGCCATTATGCCCTGTTGGTCAGTGAAATAGCATTGCATTATCAGAAGAAATTTGAAAACAAACAGAATTAGAGATAAGACCAATGGCCTGAACAGGATCGTTAGCACATCGTTCTATAACAATTTTCCTAATCTGCTCTGACAGAAGCTAGAAAGTCACCTGACGGCTCTTTTATATGACCCTAATCCTGCTGACCATAAATATCCCTAATTTACCCTTATTAACTAAAGTACTAATAATAAATTAAATGACCAGCCTGCCCCTGTCCTTGGCCTACACGACAGCAAGGGTCTAACGCTAACTTCCAGGGAGATCAACGAAGCCTCTCAGCTTTTGCACTCATGTCTTGGCTTGGCATAACGACTCATAAGAGCTTTCAGAGATATCTCTGCTGGGAGTGTAATATCACGGCCATTATTTGGAAAGGATGCTCAGTAGACTTCATATTTCGACGATTTCCCTGCCTTCTTCTCCTGTATTGCCAGCCTCCGTCAAAACCCGGGAAGGTCCTACTGACAAGCGGAGACACGTGTCCAAGATAATCTGGTGTCAAACGGAACAAGCGTACTTTAGAGGGACACGAGAAATTGAATCGATCTCATAAGAGACTGGCCATTGACCATTCCTACTGTCTTCTACAAGAGCTGGCCTCGCACCGATGATGCTTGATTTCTGAAAAAGATAATGCTAACCTGTCACAGCAAGAGGGCATTCTAACAAAACGATGGTCTATAAAACCCAATATATTGCAAATGCTCGTTGAGAGAGCAGGATGAGGACCCTCTTATGTAACACCACCAATGGTTTCTAGACTTTAGAGAGAACCTTTGATTTCTTATTAAATAATCAATATTCGGGACTCTAAGCTGGCCCGCGCAAGGGGCTAGGCTGAGGGAGAAGTATTTCGATGCAAATTAATCCGAGTCATCGAGCCATGATCTGCGAGCTTGAAGCCCTTCCCGCAGAATAACCGGATGAAGCAAATCCATCATTCTGATGGCTTACTTCAGTGCCCTAGCTGTAAGGTTTCTTGGGAAACGGAGGTCCCAAGAAGTTCTACCCCAACCGTTTTCGGATGCCAAGGAAAAATGAAGGACAACACTCTCTAACGGGCATAGCCAGGCGAGACTTGGAAATCACGCACCAAGAGGCTGGTTCTCTATATTTTTCGAAAACCGAATATATTCAGCAAGACCGTAAAGAAATGGCGAGAAATCTTACCCGTTATAACAACATCTCTAAGATTTTGACCATGAATGAAACTCCCATACCGAGCCCCAGGATGTTCTCTTCCGTATCCATATGAAGGCAATGGAGGCATCAGTGTCCAGTACTTTTCATCCTGTCACAAATGATATAATATACAAGTTCTTTAACAACAGAACTTGCAGTCGATAATAAATATGAAATGATTATGCGTCCAAACTTAACATGCACAATGTAGAATGCCAAGGAACAAAAATAAATTTCAGATCCCGAATATAGCTTTCAAGAATACAGCCAGAGAATGTAAAATTTTATTCCTAGTTTCAACTCCCGTACAAGGCTTAAAACTCTGAAATCAAGATTAACAAGCTAGATTGTTTCTCAAGTTCACGTCAAAGTCAAAAGGACGAAATGATGATTGACTGATGCATGGTCTTTCTCTGGTATTTGTAAGGCAACTAAAGTTCTTTTAGTATAGCTATAGGCTTTGATTCAGAGCTCGGTACTGCCAAAAATATAACCCGATCATGCACATAAATGCATACGATCAGAATCCCATGTTACTTAAATAAGTAACTTCTGAATAATTAAGGAAGAAATAACCACCAAGCATTTATTTATCTCTTTACTAATTACTTCACCCTGACAAAGTATTTTTTCTTACTCTTGAGCTGAATAAAAGTTCAAACCTTTGTGAAACAACTTTGATAAACCTTGAGCAAAGTAATATTCAATTTCCACTTGCTAATTACTCCATTTCAATAATTTTATTATTGGTGGCAAGTTAAGCATTCAGTTTCGTGATTCCGACACTGGCAACTTCGTATAGTGTCAAGCACATTTAGCTCAAAGTGTAACAAACCAAAAGCCCCAATGAAACTAAAATCAAGGAACGAGTAAAAAAAAAAAAATAGACCTGAAGGGCGAGAATCTCAGCACCCTCGGCGAGGAAGAGAGTGAGATGGCTGGTGAGGTTGAACGGCGCAGTGAGCCACCGGCCAGGAGGGACGTTGATCTGAGCGCCGCCGGCCTTGGCGAGCTTGGCGGCGGCGGAGATGGCCCGCTCGAAGGCCTGCGTGTTGACGGTGACGCCGTCTCCGACCGCGCCGAAGTCCGTTAGGTTAAACGCCGCGGGTCGGTGCCTGGGGATGGGCCGGCCCGGCGGCGATCGGCGGCCGAAGACGGAGAACGTGTCGACGGCGGATCTCTGCCACACGAAAAGCGAGAATAAGGCGGCGATCCAGAGGCAGCCGAAGAGCGTCCGGTGTGACGACGGCGATAGCAGTCTCTGGCTGTGGGACCGGCCCACCGGCTGTGGCAGCGACGTCGTTTCCACCATTTTTTTTGGATCTTGTTTGCGGTAATAATAATGTATGTGTGTGAATTGTTTTTGAGTTTTATTTGGGGATTCAAGAGGTTGGTGGTGTTTGTTTGTTGGAGTGTGATTCAAGGGAAGGCTTGCTTGCTTGTTGAGAGAGAGAGAGAGAGAGAGAGAGAGAATTCGTTCAGTAAAGCATTTCTCTGGGGGAGAAGACGAGACAGCGATAGAGTAACAGCAGTCGTACGACGTGTCGTTTATGCTTCTCCAACTTCATTGTTACGGAGGGAAATGGACTATTATAGGCATCAATGTTCCACGTTTGTTTTCAAGCATATTTTAAGTGTAAAATTTTATTCAAATATAAGGCAGAGAAAAAAAAATGAAAAGGACATAGAAACTTACCAATCTTAATATTTTTTTTTTTTTAGAATTGCACGTAGCTTTCATTAAAAAACGGGTAGAATACCCATCGATACAGACGAATAACATCCTAGACACGACACAGACTTAGATCGGAATGAATCTAACACTAAGTACATGTATTCGCTCATATTGTGCATACTTCCGACAAAAGGAAGAATAAAGAACACACTCAAAATCGAGCACACATTTGGCTCTTTCATAAACCCACAAAGGTTGATGGAAAGATCCAAACGACCGCGGTCCGATGATCATGAAGAAGATGACTCTTCGACCTGCATAGACACGAAGATGACTCCGATGACCATGGAGTTGGCGGAGGATGGAGGTGGCGGGGGGCCGGAGGAGATGGGATCTGAGACGATGGGCGAGGATGCGAGCGTTTCGAATCTCGCCGCACAATCACTGCACGCCGACGTCGGTGCCGCAACACCGTCGTCGCCGGCGTGGTACGCCGCACCACCGCCACAGTCCGCCAGACCCAAGTCGCCGGAGACACCTCGCTGAACCGTCTTCTCGGGTTTTCCGGTCGCAAAGACCACGTCACACGTTCGTCGAAGTCCATGTCTATCCTCCCCCGGAGCCGCACGCTGGACGGCGAGTGGCTGAGAACCACTGCCAGTACCAACAACTCCGGAGGAAGAAGGGGAGACTCAGATCTGGATCTAGATCTGGGAAAGTTGAGAGAGAAAGGCTTTTTCTAGAGAGAGAAAGTTTTTTCGGAATATATTAGTCTTACCAATCTTAATATAGGGACATTAAATGTCATTTTATTTGTTAACATAAGCATCTTCTAAGACCATACTCAACAAATTTAATTGTTTGGGGTAAGGTTTGAGACCTCATGAAAAAAATATTTAGAACTAAGCTTCGGATTTAAAAATTCACATACTCTTTATATTCTCTTATTTTTATATTTGTCGACTTCACTAAAAGATTGATACTAACGATTGCTCGATTTATGTGCGTATAATTCTATGCTCAACGTAATACAGTAACTCATTACGTTGGTCCACATAGTATTTACTATATTATTTTTGTGAATATCATTAGCTATACGAAGTATACAAAACCCGTTTATCTTTGTAGATATTATTTACTTTAACTTCATTGTTGTTTGTGTATAAAAAAAAGGTTTAACAAGTGAGATGTCTCCAATATGATCTACCTTTTATTAAGCGTCTATGGTAAGAATTCTTTAAATGACACATCTGAAGTCTGTATAGGTTATGTATATATCTCTATAAATTGAGCGTCATGTTCACCCACAGGCTACACATATCGGATTTAAAGTTTAAACTACCCAACTAAGATATTATTATAACACAAAATGAAATAAAGTTATAAAAACAAATAACAAAATATCTACGTATTTTATTTTTACTCCAAATCGGGGGGGGGGGGGGGGGGGGGGGTTACGTATGTCATTTACTCTTCGCTCATGTCGTTTAGTTTGTATTTCTGTCATTTTTAATTCTGTCGTTTATCTTCTATTTTTGTCATTTTTATTTCTGTCGTTTAGTTTATGTATGTTGTCTTTTTTCTGTCGTTTAGTTTATGTATGTTGTCTTTTTTCTGTCGTTTTTTACGATTTTCGTCGTATGTCGTTTATCATTTAGTCTTGAATGATTCTGTCGTTGATGTACGCTATGTAACTGTGCTGAAGCGTACATCAAATGTTGAACATGACATGGATTAGCCGATATAGAGAAAGAGAAATTTCATTAATTGGGCTTAATAAGCCATTAAATATCAAGATTAGACCTTAATGTTTAAAAATATCTAAATATGGACTTTTGACCCAAAATCGGACAAAAATACCCTTGATTCAAAAAACTCATATTTTTCTCTCATTTTCAAATGATTTTCATCACAATTCTTTTTCATGTTCGAATTGGTTGCGCTGGGATTAGAATTTTCGGTGGTCGAGCCGCTGAGCTCGTGGGGTTCGGGGCAAAGCCCCAATTTTTTTTTTTTTTTTTTTGGAATTTGGGTATGTGTTCAGTTTCGATTTTGAGGATTTCACGTTGAATTTCATCGTACAACATCGTATCGCATCGTACGACATCGTACGATATTGTATGTGTTCAGTTTCGATTTTGAAGGTTTCACATTGTATTTCATCGTACGGCATCGTATCGCATCGTACGACATCGTACAGCATCGTACGATATCGTACGATATCGTACATTATAATGTGTATGAATTTTATCGTACGATGCTGTACGATGTCGTACGATGTTGTACGATGCGATACGATGCCGTACGATGAGATACAATGTGAAACCCTCAAAATTGAAACTGAACACATGCTGTACGATATCGTACGATGCTGTACGATGTCGTACGATGCGATACGATGCCGTACGATGAAATACAATGTGAAACCTTCAAAATCGAAATTGAACACATACAATATCGTACGATGTCGTACGATGCGATACGATGCTGTACGATGAAATTCAACGTGAAATCCTCAAAATCGAAACTGAACACATACCCAAATTCCAAAAAAAAAAAAAAAAAATCGGGGCTTTGCCCCGAACCCCACGAGCTCAGCGGCTCGACCACCGAAAATTCTAATCCCAGCGTAACCAATTCGAACATGAAAAAGAATTGTGATGAAAATCATTTGAAAATGAGAGAAAAATATGAGTTTTTTGAATCAAGAGTATTTTTGTCCGATTTTGGGTCAAAAATCCATATTCAGATATTTTTAAACATTAGGGTCTAATCTTGATATTTAATGACTTATTAAGCCCAATTAATGAAATTTCTATTACCCCCTTTGACACCCTTTTTTTCTCTAACGATAACATTTTAAACAAATTTTTTAAGACAAAATCAAATGTTTAAGAAAATAAATCAAACCCGACGGAACTATTTTAGACTAAAAAGAATTAGGAACACATTGAGTTGAGTGTAATAAACGACCTATATAGCTCTCTCTCGATCTTCCTTTCTCCCCCATCGTAATTGTAATAAACGCCAAGATTCTAGAAACCTCTTTTCTTATCGCTAGGGCATAATAAAACCCCTCTTCCTTCTACTAAAATAAGGGTTTTATCTTCTTCTCTCACACACTCGTTTCAGTCAGTCACTCTACAACCTTCTCAAACCTCCACATCGAACTCGAAGGTACTCTCTCTCTCTCTCTCTCTTCAACAGCACCAACAGCGAATTCCAGTTTCCGATTTCAGGTTTATTTTTCCTTCACTAGACAAGAAATGGCCAGTGCTCAGCTCACAGCCTCATCTATCTCGGCGCGGAGTCTCGCCTCCTTCGATGGGCTCAGACCGTCGTCTGTCAGGCTCGCAGCCGGCCAAGTCTCGCTCGCCGGAACAAAGCTGAGGTCTTTCAGAGGTCTCGTCGTCAAAGCCGCCACCGTTGTCGCGCCCAAGGTACTAATAACAACACTATGTGCTTTACCTATCTATCTGCGAGCATCGATGACCTAGCTTTCACGCTCTGTCGTGAACTCGTGATTCACAAATCTTTCCGTGGATGTCTGAATTCTGGGAAATACAGACAGTCGTTTTTAATTCCGAGTTTTTTTTTTCTTTCTCTCAGTACACTTCGATTAAGCCTTTGGGTGACCGAGTTCTTGTGAAGATTAAAACCGCGGATGAGAAGACTGAGGGAGGAATTTTGCTTCCGACCACAGCGCAGACCAAGCCACAAGGAGGCGAGGTCGTCGCCATCGGAGAAGGCAAGACGATGGGCAAGTCCAAAGTCGAGATCAGTGTCAAGGTGAGCTCATAACTAATTGTCCTTAGTCCTGTAGTTACATTGCTGGATTTCATTTCCGATTTTAAAATGTTATCTTTTTTTTTTTGGCAGACTGGGAGCCAAGTTGTTTACTCAAAGTACGCCGGGACCGAGGTCGAGTTCAACGGAGAGAAGCACCTCATCCTGAAGGACGACGACATAGTTGGAATTCTCGAGAGCGACGATGTCAAGGATCTTAAGCCTTTGAATGACAGAGTCCTCATCAAGGTTTGTTGTCCACTCCACGGCGCTAAATATTCAATTTTTATTTTTTGTGTGGATTGGGTGATTGATTTTTTTTTCTCTCAAACTGTTTGATCAGGTTGCCGAGGCCGAGCAGAAGACCGCCGGAGGATTGCTTCTGACCGAGTCTGCCAAGGAGAAGCCTTCGATCGGAACGGTCAGTACATATACACACAAAGAGATGTTATGTTTGTTGCGATGAAACTGATGATTGTGTGGTCTTGCGTTTGTTTTGAGAATCACAGGTCGTGGCCGTGGGACCCGGGCAAGTGGACGAAGAAGGTAAAAGGAAAGCCTTGTCTGTTGAAGCGGGGAACACTGTGATGTACTCGAAATACGCTGGGAACGACTTCAAGGGAAAAGACGGGTCTGAGTACATTGCCTTGAGGGCTTCAGATGTTATGGCCGTGCTCTCGTAAACACTCCTCTCTGCTCTTAGTACTCACAGTTGTGTTGATTTTTGAGGCGGGTTTTAGTTCAGAATCGTGAATGAATATGTTTCAAATGTATCAGAATTATAGCAACGTTTTTTTTTATATATAATTGTTGAGTTATCCAAGACTTGTTTCAACTTGTTGATGCTTTATTATCAGTCTTTTGATTAAAACAATAAATGAGAAGTGCCTCTAGAGCTTGAAGAGTTGGACCGTTCTGTGGAAAGCACCGAATTCTGATTGATAAACTAATCAGGTCAGCGTTTACAAGAAGCTAAACGCCTACTTTTAAAAGCTTCCAACCAAACCAATGGCTAAAAAAAGTGCCATGTGCTCTACATATAGTTTGAAACCATACATACTTTTCCTATAACATGATTTACAAACACATAAAAAGAGGGTTTCCAGAAATCAGTTTAACGGGAAGAAACTATTAAGGATCATATTGTACACACGGGAAATTTCTATTAAAAAAAACTCTCTCCAGCGACATAACGGAAAATGAGAGAGCTCGTGCCGGTGGAATGATTCAAATTATGGGTTTTACCTACTCACAATCTGTTTCCAACACGCTGGACAGAGCTCAAACTCTTCTTTCTTTTATACGAGGCTGTGTCTGGAACGAGAAGGTCGATTTTTAAGGAAAGTCTTGGCGCGTGGAAAGGCTAATTTGTTCCAGTTGTATTGGTACTTTTCTTTTAGCGGTTAAAAGAGGCGGCTGAGTTATCATCATACTGACCCCGCCACGCGTTTCCACTGTCGGTTCCACTACAAGCTTGGTTTGCAACCGGGACTTGACCTAAATCTGCGTTCAAGCTCATTTGCTGTACTTCAGCGGACGATAGTATTTTTATGCTTTGAACACAGCTCACAAATTCCCTATAGAAAAAAAAAGGTCAAAATTTTCAAAGCGTTTTGGTGATGTTAAATAGAAAGAAAAAAGTGAAACCGGTTGTTGTAGTCTTACTGCCACGGATCATCACCGACAAGCAACATGTCATTTTCGTGGTCCATGTAGACGAGCTTCCAGTCAGTCCTCTGTGGGTCTTCAAGCTGCCCTTCGATCCCGAACATCCGGGCCAAATCGTTTCTGAGCTCGTCATACCCTTTATAGCGCGTGACGTCAATGCATCTTCCAACAGAGCCACGCTTTTGAACCTGCAATTTAATTTTGAAGTTCAAAAATAAAAATAAAAACCCGGCATCCAGTGAAAACACATTTGGAAGGTGGGGAAGAAGAGTTACGCACCTTCGTATACGTTCTCATCCGTTGAGCCTGGCTAGACCACAACCCGTTTCCCAAAACCCCGGGATCGTTGAGAGTGACATCGCTCGAGCAAGTGGGCTTGAAAGGGATGTTCGGCACCCCAAACGACTGAGAGCTTATCGCCGCGGTGGACAGTTCGGTCTCGATATCTCTCGGAGCACCACCGGAGCCGCCACAATTGGAGAGCAGGTTCTGAAAATCTTTCTGAGAGTCGTAGCCTCGCGACAGCAGAGTATCGGGGAGTCCGTCTATACTTGCGGAGAAAGGAAGGCTGCTCCGGGGAGTGGATTGGGCGTCGCCGCCGTCCAAACAGAAAGCCGGGAGAGGGAAAGTCTGGTGCATAGTGCTGGCATCGAGATACGACGTCCCCGAAGACGAAGCCTCCAACGGATCCGCGGTGGCTCCTTTGTATTTGAGCTGGTCCAGTCCTTTCGACGCTACTACGGGCACTACTTCGTTCTTGACCCTGATATCGGGCTTGCTCTGGAGCTCCTGGGCCAAGTTCCCGGGAGGGTGGTCCATCACCGCCGCCGTGTCCGCGAGGAACATGGTCGCCGGAGCTTGATGGTTTCTGTTGAGGGCGTTGGAGGGAGAGATTCGGCAGTTGTTGGTGGAGGGAGAGGAGGTGGAGCACGAGGGAGCGTCGCCGTCGGTGAGGCCCGAGTTGGCTCTCATCATCATCACCACCGGCTTCGAGAAGTTGTTGGCGTTCAGAAGCTTCTCGGTCGAGAAGCTCATGCTCGTGTTGCTGTTCATGGGCTGCGACAAAGGCAACGGCAATGGCTGATTGATTCCCTGTTGTTGCTGCGAGAGCTGAGGCTGCGGAACGGAGTTGGAGGTTGGGGAGAGAAACTGTTGTTGCTGTTTCCGTTGCTGCTGGTAATCATGTAAGAGCTGTAATTGACTCTGTTGTTGGTCCGAGACCGCGACCGAGCCTCCTTGCTGCTGCGGCGCTCTCTGGGGCATGTTCTGCTGCATGAACTGAAGTGGGTTCTGGTGCTGCAGATGCGGTGATTGGAGCTCGGTCGAATGTTGGATGAGCTGCTGCGGTGACGGCTCCCGAGGCATCGATGTCAACGGAACGGGGTTCTTGTTCAGACTTTGCTGAGAAAATTGCTGTGGGTTCTGGTTCGGCGCCTGATTGGCCATGACCATCGCATTGTTCATAGACATTTGCTGTTGCTGTTGCTGTTGCTGTTGCTGTTGTTGGCGTTGGATTTGGAGTTGTTGTTGTTGATGTTGCTGTGGTGATGGTTTTTGTTGCTGTTGATGTTGTTGCTGTTGTTGTGGTTGTTGCTGTTGCTGTTGCTGTTGAAGATGATGAAGGAGCTGAGTCTGAGAAGGTTCTTGTTGCTGTCTCTGCTGCTGATGTTGCTGTGGCTGATTTGTCGGATTCTGTACTAACAAGTGACTATTCTGTGATGGTTGACTAGACGGAGTCTGCAATAGTTGTTGTTGTTGTTGATGATGTTGTGGCCATATCGAGTTGGGCTGTGGAATTTGATTGGCTTGGTTGAGCTGAGTGGTTGCTTTACTATTGTTTAGTTGGGCGTTTGGGGTTTGGAAGCTCAGCAGTTTGGAAGGATCGTCGAGGCTGTTGTTGTGTAGGGATGTTGGGGAAACCATGGGAGGGAAAAATCCGGGCTGTGTGCCCGGGAACTGATTGCTTTGTTGTTGTTGTTGTTGTTGTTGTTGTTGCATGCTCATCCACTGCACAAGGCTCAGCCCAGGGAAGATTGTGCTGCTCGGATCCTTCATCCCGAACTCGTCTCCGAGCCACGGCATGGCTCGCTTGAAAGCGTTCTCCATTTCCGATTCGTCATCTGGCATAAATTCGACGAAGCAGGTTAGAGAAAGATGAACGTTAACCGTCAGATTTAAAATGTTTGGGATGTTGTGTTTGGTAGTTTGGTAATGGTGAAATTTTGATCAATGAGCTTATATTTGGAATGTGGAAAGTGCAAGGGGAAAAATTATGGTATTCGTATCCTTTTGTTTCCTTGCCTTTTGTTCGGATAGGCGAGGGGGAAGAGGATTTATAACTAAAAGATGTATTTCATTTTATATGGAAAAACGATAGGGAATTCGCATGCGTGCGATAACTTGATTTACCCATCCGGTACACATGTTTTCAAGTTTTACCAAACAAAAAATTGAAAAATATCAAGGAGTGTATTTTTTTCCCTAAATTTTCCCTGGGTCCACTAACAATTAAGAATTTTGATTCTTTGCCAAACTGTTTTCTCACCATTTCCATTTCCATCTCCAATTCTTTATTTTATCAAAAGTCACTATAATTTTGTTGTATTAACAACCTGAAGAAGACCTACCTGGCATCCCTGGTTGTTTGAGAAACTTGGGTCTGAAAAATGGTGGTGGACATATGTAGAAAGGGGTTACGACGGGTTCGACTTCCCAAATCGAAACCCTGCTTGGCCGATCACCGGCGGTAGATTCATCCCACCCAACCTGTCAATTCGCAAAAAAAAAAAAAAAAAAAAGAAGTCAACGTCTTAATCACAGGCCCAGCACCTAGCAAGACCCCAAAAGAACAAAACCCGGCCGTACCTGGAGATTTCGCCATTGCGAGTTCTTCCATCGAAGAGAATCCAAATCACTCACGCCGGTGATAGTACCCATGTACCTCCGTACTCCCGATTCCTCGGTCTCAAACATCATCCTAAACCGCATTCCGAGCGAAACTTGGGTGTACAAGGCTTTGTTGTACTTTGCTAAGGGAATCACGAATTCCGAAGGGCTTGCCCTACATATATAAAGTAAAAAAAATAAAAATAAAAATAAAAAGGATCTTTCTAGAATCAGAATCACTCTCTGGATTGCCCCAATGATTTACAAACTCAAAAAATCCACAAAGAAAAAAAAAAGCAGGCGTGGAAATTGTTGGAAAATACAACAATCTTCCAATCATTCGCTAGGGTTAAGGTCTCAAAACCATTACCTGGGATTGTAGAATATAGTAAAAGGGCTGTTATTTGCAGCAGCGTGAGCTGCCGCGGCGAGGATTCCAATGTGCATGCTGTCGCTGGAAATGACCGAAGAAGACAGAGCTGGCTGTTGCCTCGTCGATCGCCTTATGCCTAACAGAAGCTGTGATTTTTCATCTCTAATTACCAAAAAGCTCGCTTCAGTCTTAATAGATTATCAAAAAGTAGTTATTACTAGTTATGTCAATCGCATTAGCTTCGCACCTTATAAAAAGGACCGAGTCTCCGGCAAAGAGTCTTTTTGTACTCACAAACACGCTCCAGCCTGTTGTCAGAAGATGCCTCTTCGGTTGACCTGAAAAATGATGGATCTGCAACTTATTTACTTGGCAAAAAAATAATAAATTATTTCTGCGATTCGATTGAGATTTGTTTGCTAACTAGAACAATCAATCACTCAAAAAAAAAAAAAAATTACCGCGATAGATGTGTCTGAAAGTCCACGAGTTATCATGCAAATCTCTGGCAGATAGCTCCTGCGCAGGTGGCTGCATCGAGAAATCCTGTACACACATTTCATTTGTTTCCACTTCCACGTCAGCAACGACAAGAAGAGGAAGAAGAACAAAGAGACCTGAAATCGGAAGTTGATTATCGCACCAGAGGTGGGAATATCTTCTCCGCTGCACGGCGGGGTACGGAAAATCCACCATGTGTACTCGTGTCGCTCGCCGTGAGAGTTTTGCAGAAAAACTCGGTGGGTTGTCTGTTTTGTTTGAGGCCCATATCAGATGCCAATAATGCATCCCTGTCATGCTACCACACAGCACATAATATTTTAGACACATACACATATATATAAAGTACCCATTTATTAATGAATGGCTGACCTACTTTATTAACAGGCTGGAGAGTCATCTGCGCATAAACCTCGTCCGTCTCTGTATCGGCCTGATTCACACGCGTAAAAATTATTCACTGCAGAATACTTATGCAACTAGTGACTAGTGAAAGAGATGATGATTAACCGAAAAGAACAAAAAAAAAAGATGAATCCACGGGTTGCGTACATGCAATGTTACGTTGTGAAGCATGCAGATCAGCTTGGAGGGAAGGTTCGGGTAGTTGGGTATGAAATCAGGATCCTTCTGCATCGATGCCGAGACCTGAAATTAAAGAGCACCGATGAGAGAGCGAGAGAGAGTGAGCGAGAGAGAGAGAGAGAGGGAGAGGACATACTTGTTCGCTGTGGCCTTGTGGGAAGTAAACGACGAGGCTTCCGATCGGAGGAAGAGAAACCAGTGGCCCGGCACAAGAGTGCCATAGCTCCGAATTAATGCTCTTTCTCTCTCCTGTTTCCAAATAAACCCAAACAATGGAGACTCTGTGAAGTGCTCTCGCTTCATTATGGCTATCAAGGCCCTCGAGAAGCGAAGAATTAGTAATTGGAATTTGGATATGAATGAGAATAATAAAATTCTTCTAAAAAACGCTTTAAGTGCTTAGTTTCTTCTTCTAAACTAGCGTATGACATTAACTAGCTTAACCTATTGAGCATGAGAAAATAAAGCCTGTGTTGGAAATTCGAATATTATTCACATTAAAGCGACGAGAGAATTTTTGGTAAGAATCTGAACTCGGGAAGAGCCAAATATCCTGATCAAGCTCCTAAACGAAAAATCATGACTTAGTCTAAGATAATTGAACGTTTCAATTTAAGAGCCAAGTGGATATCATAGCAGCTAATTCTAAGTTGACAACTCAAGATTCTACAGGATTAACACCACAGGCCCATCATGACAAGACGAAATGTATCAAAAGGAAGAGAAATAAAACAGTAACTTAACCATAAAAAAAAATATTTAAAAAAAAAAAACTCACCTTCCACAGAAGTGGCCAAAAACCCATTTGGAGGAGCTTTCATGCTGACAAACAAGATATCCTTTTTCAACTCCTTTGAAAAAAAAAAGCCCAAATCACTGAACCTCCTTTTGTTACCCACCAAAATCCTTTTAGCTCCGACTCATTTCTTCACCAAAAAAAAAAAAAAAAAAATTGGCTCTATTTTTCTTCCCCAGTAAAATCAACAGCCTTTTCTTTTTATCTTTCGACCTTTTACCAAATGAAAGAATCCCAACATTAGCTTTACAATCCAGCTACCACTTTTGTCTTTTCTTTTCCAATCCTTGCTCACTTCAAAGTTTCTGATAATTTTCTCTCAGATTTCCTAATAATTGAACTTTTCCCATCAACAGAGAACCCCAAAAAGAAAAGGAAAAAGATGGAGAAAGAAAGAAAAAAAAAAACTCAACTTCTGAGCTCAAGCATCCGAATTCCGAACCGTGAAAAAGGAATCTTCACAGTCGTAGATTCCCATTTCCTATTCAAACGCCATTTTGGAACCCAACCCAGATAAATGAAACACAGAACAAAAAGGTAGACTTTGAGAACTCACAGATAAATGAAGAATACCCAGAATGGAAAAGAAAAAAAAATAGAAATAAATAAATATTAAAATAAATTGACTACAAAGGAAGACTACTTCTCTAAATTCTCTTCTTTTTTTTTCTTTTTTTTTTTTTTTTTGCCTCTCTTTTGCTTGGTTCCTTTTCTTTCAGTGGGTTTGCTAAACAGCGAAGTGTCTTTGGATCAAAGTGGTAAAGAGACTGACTTGTCGCCGATAAATCAGAGGTCGACTTTGTTGATCTCGGACAGCTTTTTATTATTTATCTTTGTGTACTGTTTTATATTACTTTTTCTATTCTATTATTAATATGTGAATGACGAAGCCGACATGAAATAGACTCGACCCAGGTTGCACGCAAAAAAAAAAAAAAAAAAAAGGAACTAAATAAATAAAGACTCGACCCTGGCAAAGCAGTCACTCTTTTGCTTACGAATTAAATAAAAATATAAAATATTACTTCATCACCGAATAATACAAGTATTAGAGTGAAATTGAATTTAACAATAATTGATCAGTGATTATCTATGTATATTAAGATAAATTTTATTTTCCAAGTAAAATATATTGGATAGACCTTTTATGTTAAAAATATCTCAAAATGAAGTTTTGGTTCATTTTCGGACAAAAACACTCCTCTACATAATTTTCTAAAAAAATAAATTATACTTCTCTATCTCTCTAATTCTTTATTTAACACTTTTGAAGATCTCCGATGATTTTCGACAAACACACACAAAATTAATTAAAAAAATTAATTTTTTTTATTTTTAACTATATCATTGAAGAAAATGATAAATTTCATCGCAAATCGTCGTTATCCATCGCAAGACGTCGCTGGATTTCATTTTGACTATATCATTGACTAGTAAATAGACTTGTAAAAGAGCAATTTAAATCAGCCCACAAGCCCTTTTGGCAGGCGTGTACAATGAGGTACATGGACTTGAATTTATTAGATTAAAGCCCAATAAGATTGAAGTTTTTCTCTCAAAACAAAATAAATAAATAAATAAATAATATATATTAAATATGATCTGATTTGGTGAACATTTAATATAATAATTATTTAAGAGAATATCATTGATATATTTTTTACTATTCTATTTATAGAACAGTATATCTTATTTGTTGAATGGTTTTGAGTATCCTGGTAATTAAACGTGGCCTAACGGTAGCGTGACGGGACGGGATCCCCGCTACCGTTAGGAATAGTATCGGTACCGGGAGTCGCAGGGACTAACGGAATTAACGGGACTCCCGTTAAGGGCGCTAACGGGACCGGGACTCCCGTTAGTCCCGTGTGTGTTTTTTTTTTAATCTCGGCCGTTGGATCAAAGATCCAACAGCAAAAAAAAAAAAAAGAGCCGTTTTTTTTTTAAACGTTGGAATATAGCCGTTGGACATTTTTCGGACGAATTTTTTTTTTTTACCCATTTATTTCTAAAATCTATAAATACCCCTCATTCATTCATTTTCTTCACACATTTCTCTCAAACTCTCTCAAATTCTCTCGATCTCAATCTCAAATACTCTCGAAACGCTCTCGATTTTAATCTCTAATACTCATTACCGCTTTCAATTTTTCGTGGCATCCTCATCCCACAACCGAGGAGGTCGAAAGGGAAGAGCTTCCCGAGGTGAACGAATGCACCGTTTTGAAGAAAATTGGTTGCACTTGTCTCAAAACGCCCCCGACCCAAACACTCAATATTCTTTCGATCCAAATTATGTGGCTCATACTTTCAACCATTCGGAATTCACCGAAATTCCAAACACCCAAATGCCATATTACCCTCAAATGGATCCCGAGCAAGCTTACAAAACTCAAATTCTGCCATCCGAAGTGGCTTTTCAAGAATTTCAAGTATTCAAGCAACATTATCGTGAATCCCAAAATCCAAATGAAGAAGAAGATGATGATGCAACCCAAAATCCAAATGAATAAGAGGAGGAGGAGGAGGAAGAAGAAGAAGACCTACCACCACCACCACCACCTCAACCTCGAAGTCAAGTTCCACGACCTCGACAACGTGAACAACAAGAGGAGACCCAACAACGACGACAACGACGAGCACGACACGAACAACAACAACAACATGAAGGTGCTCAACAACAACAACAACCACCTCAACAACAACAACCACCACGACGTCGTGCTAGGTCCGTTGTGTGGACCTTCTTTGAAGATGTGATTGCGAACGGCGAAAAAGCCAGAAAATGTCACAGTTGTGGCAAAATCTTCAGCGCTCACAACACAAGAGTCGGGACGTCGCTATTGTGGAGTCATCACAGGCACTGCCAGGGGACTCAATCTGGAGCCTCGTCAAGCCAGGTAAGTCACATCGATCCTGTAAGCTTTAGACGTGAGTTAGTAGAATATTTTGTTTCCACCGATCAATCTTTTAGTCATATCGAATCTCAAGGCTTCGTTAGATTCATTAGTTCTATAATTCCAAACGTTCAAATAATGTCTAGGAAAGCTTTGAGATCCGATATCCTAAAATGGTTTTTAGGAGAAAAGGAACAAATGAAAGACACAATATCATCTGGTAGGTATAGCGTAGCCTTAACCTCGGATATCTGGACTGGTCAATCTAAGATGGATTTCATGAGCGTTGTAGTGCACAATATAGACGACAATTGAAACCTAGACAAACGTATCATAGCCTTTAGGAGGATATAAGGTTCTCACACTGGTGAAAACATCTTAGACATCATAGTTAGTGTTATAGGTGAGTGGGCTTGACCAATAGGATTATATATGTAACCTTAGATAATGCCACAAGCAACAACGCCATGATTAGGGAGTTAAAGGAGAAACTTAACGTTGACGATACCCTTTTGCATCAACGTTGTGTTACTCATATCATAAACCTCATAGTTCAAGCCGGAGCCGTAGTTATGACCCTTCGATCAACAAGATTAGGAATTACATTAGTTGGATAAATAGTTCAACCTCTAGAGTAGATGAGCTTAAGAGACGCCTTAGACTAAACGGTCTCCAAGAAATCACCTTTCACCTAGATAACAAAATTAGGTGGAATTCTACATTTCTCATGTTGACCAACTTCTTTTCTGAGCATTACGTCAATGTTATTGTTTCTTACATTAACAGCGAACATGGCGAAACGCTATATCCGACTATGATATTAGGATGGCTGAATCATTTGTTTCTTTTCTCGACATTTTTTACAAAGAAACTTGTTATCTCTCTGCTGTTTACACTCCTACTTCTTTTATCGGTCTTCATACTATGACCGCAATTGCAGTGCATTTTGATAAATATAAAAACGAAACAATTTTTCAAGATTCTATTAAAGCAATGACAGCCAAGTTTCTAAAATATTGGGGGGCTGGAAAGGTTCCATTATTATATGGTTTTGGAGCCATTCTAGACGTCCGATGTAAATTGGTGGTTTAAAAAAATCCATGAAGTACATTAGAAACCATTTCGTGGACCAAGATTACGTTGCACTTGATCTCGCGAGGATCGTGCAAGCTTTTTTTGATCTTTTCAAGGTATACGAGGTGAACTCCTACCGCAATATCGAGCACAACCATCTCAATCACAGACGCAGTATCCGAGAAGACACCAATACACGAATGTCTTCGTCAACGCGCCCGCTTACAGCCCATCGCTTCAACAACAAGAAACTGGGACAAGTCAGACGAGGTCGAGCGCAACCGACGCACGGTCCCATCCGGAGATCCAAGAGTACGATCGGAACGATTGGGTCAGGTCGGATGACGAAGCCATCGATCTCTTGGTTTGGTGGAGACAGAATGCGAGGAGGTTCCCGGTCTTGTCATCTATGGCACAAGACATCCTCACCATCCCTGTTTCAACCGTGTCATCTGAGGCGGCTTTTAGTAGCGCGGGCCGCATCATCGACGATAGAAGATGTAGCTTGAAACCGGAGATGGTCGAAGCATTGACGTGTGGTAAGGATTGGATTCAACATAGAAATCGAGCACAAGAAACATTCATGTGCTTCGATATTCTTGACGATTTTGAAGTTGATTTTGCAAATGTAAACATAAATGGTTAGACTAACTTGTATAACTAAGGGATATCCCGGCCCTTGTCCGGGATAAATTTTCAAATAATTAACGAGGAAAGGGGTGCTCTTTTTCCTCGCCGTCGCACCTTTTTAGGGGTCGGTGAGATTTTTTAGGAGGCCCGTTTTTAATTTCACATTCTTCTTTATTATTTTTTCTACCCATTTACTTCAAAATCTTTTCAATTAAGTCCTTTTATATAATTATTTAAATTCATTTAAATTTTTTATATATTTTTTTTTATGCCTAACGGGGTCCGAATCCCGTTAGGCGGTAGTCCCGCTACCATCCCGTTCATTAACGGGACGGGACTCCCGTTTGCCCAAGTAACGGGAGTCCGGGCTTGGCGGTAGCGGGAGTCACGGTACCTCCCGCCAAGCCAGGTTTACTGGTAATTAATGTTTACGGCAATTAAATATTAACGATTGTTCGCGTTTTCTTTTATTCCATATTTGTAAACATATTATAATGTTAAGAGATTGATTACCCAATAAAAAGTATCGAAACGATCGTTTGTGTTCAATACAGAAGAACCGTAATTAACCCTTTATGGAAATAATTTATTCAATAATTGGTATTAGAGTTATCGTTCGTGTTAGATCCCAACCTTATTTCCCAAAACTTAGTTATTTAGAAATTTGAATTTTTATTTGACTTTTACATGTAAAATTACCAAAAGGACATAAATTTGTGGGTGTAGTTTATCATACACCAATTTAAATTCAATGTATATTTTTTGAAGGATTTTGTGGATCCCATTAAATTTGACGGATAAGTATATGATGGGAAAAACGCTTTGCAAGGGAGCTTTGTAGTTTATTTTGGCTAAACAAGTGAGATAGTACTTAAATCCTCATAGATATGTAGGGGATATATACTAATGGTAAAGCCATACATGAGTCTTGTACCTAACTGTTAACTGTACTGGTTTGGTGGATCCATCAAACAGATCATATGCATGTCAATATGTCATGTCATTGTCCTTAGCTACACATTATAATTATCTCAAAGTCAAGCCTTATAAGAATTCCATTGTGACTCGCCAATTCATTTAAGTTCTCCAGGCAATCGTACTACATAATGTACAAGAGATACGCAGTTGGAACAAAAAAAAAACAATGAAAAATCCAGAGATCATTTATCTTTGTTGAGCTTTTATATTAAAAAATAGAAAATTTCGACGAATAATTAGGAAGGACAGCCTAGAGCAAGAAATGCAATTGTTGTTCTTCATCGCGGCCTTGTCGGTTCCTTTCATAATTAGACTAACCCATGTGCGAGAATAATAATGATTATAATAATAATAATAATAATAAATATAAATATAATAAATTAAGATCAATCTAGTACATCGAGTTTAGATGTATTTTTATATAACAGAATCATTCTGTGTGTCTGCCTGCCTCTAATGCATATATTTATGTGCTTAGTTAGGTAAGGAATTTAATTGTAATTTAAACTTCATGTATATCTTGTAAAGTGATTCTGTATGTCTGCTTTCCTCTAATGCATATAAATATGTGCGTAATCAAGTAAGCAGCTTCATGTATATATATCTTCTAAAGTGAAGAATATTTATGTGCTTAACATGTAATGGTCACAATAATATGAGAGGGAAATGATGTTGATTGAGGCTAAATTGATGATGTGAAGGTCTGATATAACACCATAACAACTAATGGTGGACAGCAACTATACAACTAATTTTATTCAAGAAAAGGGAAAAAATAAATAAAAATAGTTCACAATAATAACTTCGTACCAAACCTTATATATTTGAGTGGCTTATAGTGTTCCTTTGAACCATTGGTCATTGTAAGTGAGAGTGCCTTCAAAGAGAGAAGCAATCCCGTGACCCAAAAAAAAAAAAAAAAATTAAAATAAATAAATAAATAAAAAGTTAGAGGACGGAGATATATAACTCTCTCTATTATTTTGTTCCGGCATATAATTTGGATACAAGTCCAGTTCATATTAAAGTTAATAATTACATGGATACAAGTTCAATTTTTAGTACACTAAAATTAATAATCACAATTTATATCAATTCAATATATTTATATTTTTATCTCATACTATCTAAAAAAAAAATCCATCTTTGGTGATTTAGACTCCTTTTATAAATAAATTTGATACAGATACGAATTTCTCATCTGATACGTGATACATTGTATGCCAACTATTGACAAGGTTGGAGCTTGTATATGTAATTTCTCTATCTTGTTTTTATTCCTTCCCTGGAGTACTCGTCTCCAGAGGTTGAGCTAGGAAATTTAAGTGCAATAAAGGAATTTGATTCATTCGTGATTTTATTGTTTCCTTCGCCCGCCCACATTGGGCTGGAAGTTGTGGGCCCAATGATCCAAACCAAAGGTTGCTAAATTCACCTGACGTGTAGATATGGCCACATCATTGTTTCTTCCCATGGCCCTCCACAAACAAGGACAAGCCACGTCTGAATCACCCAGTCAGGTTCATGTGAGCCCTATTCTCTCTTTTATTTATTTATTTAATTTTTTTTTTTTAACTTTCTTAAACCATGTTGTTCGATATCCTTTACCCCCGAACCTTCTTTATTTAACAGCTTTTGTTTAGACCACGTTATTGTAGGCTGTAGCCTCTGAATAATTCAGAGATCTGCGATCAGTCGATTCATGCAAAAACTTGTAAACATTAACGGATTGATTTTAAATTCTCATTAATGTTTTAGCTACGAGTCTAATGTATTTGATGGCATCGCAGGATCATTAAGCTATTAACTTTGGGTTTTGAGAGGCAATATGCATCACTTATATGATGTTATGTAACTTGGATTTGGTTGGTGTTTTGGGTTTTTAAACTTCCCACTTTTATTATCATTATTATTTTGAAGACCAATCAGGTTTATAGAAAAATTACTCAATCTATGTTGAGATTGTATAATGATTTAACGTTTCAATTATTTTTGCAAAATAACTAAATTTAATGACGTGACCTTTCAGCTAAATTTTTTTTTTTTTAAATAGAGAAATTTCTATAATATGCAAGTCAATTATGATCTGATTTCGAAAATTAAAGCTTGATTTCTTGGTTTATAGCAACATATCTCTCAAGTAGTTTGTCAATAAATCATACAAAATCGTTTTATTTAAAATTCAAAACATTAACCGCTTATTTCATAATAAATGAAATTCAGTTTGTTAATTACAATATAGTTTAGTTCATAATTCTTTATATTCCAATATATTTGGTTTTTTGTTTTTCTTTGATTTTAGATATTGAGTTAAACATGATATTTCTTTATCTTTTTTTTAAAATGAAATCATGTGTCGTGTTTTATACACAGGGCCCTATATATAATAAATGTTTTTTTTATGATATCTTAATTTCGCGAGATTGGTAATTTATTTATTTTTAATTATTAAATTTTGGTCCGATACTTATTAATGGTTTTAATGTCTGACTTTGTTGGTTAGTGTAGTTTTATGACTATTATATAAAATATACGACACCCGCGGGTCACCGAGAGACTCGTGGCTACTAAGCGAAGAGAGGATTAAGATGGCGGGTAGAGCATATATTTTTTCGGTGGATAGTAGCTTAAATTTTAGTATTCGAATAATATTTCGTGTCTTTGTTCATGGGTATTTGTTATGGATTTGTGGTTTGAATTTGGGTTCGGATTTCCACATTATAATTGTGGGTTTTTGTTTTGAAAATGGATTAGCCATCTTTCATGTTTTTCATTTAAAGTTTTGGAAATACAGGTATTCAGACATACTTTTTCGAGGTGGATTGTCCTCAGGTGATTGAATTCCTCCATCATCCTTCGAGGAAGTTTTAAACGAGCCACGAAGTTTCTCTAAATTTAGTGTGTTTTGTTGTCTTCCGTTTCTTGGAAGCTTACACACAATGTGATATCATCAGTATATAGTGATGAATCAATCACGACTTAAGAATTTATTTTTCCTTGATGTAAGAAGTTTGGTGTTTGTATTCTTGGGTATTTTACCCATTTTCTTATGAAAAAACTCTTGTTTCATTATATATAAAAAAAAGAATATATAAAATATACGACACATTGGCTAATTTAACCAAAATTAAATTCATATTAGCTATAATAATACACTTCATACTAATTTGGTCTTGAGCAATAGTCTCAAACATGTATCATGACATTCTTACAGCTAAAAGTGAGAATTAAAAGAAGGATTCGAGTACGAAGTTAGGATATCAGTCATTGACACAAATACGAAGTGAGGACATGAGTCATTGTATTGTTTGTTCTATTCATATGCTAACATGTCACACAACCTTCATCCAACATCCCGAGAATATCTTCACAAGCCTTTCCAAACCAAGGCTTTTGCCATCTCGGATGAGTCGATTTTCCCACAAACCTCGTGTGTGGCCACACTTATACCCGAGTCATGAACTATACCCTAACTCGTTTAAAGTAAATACATAATTAAAGTTTTATTAGAATACCTCAATTAATTTTCAACCTATTATCTCATTTTATTTCGTGAATCTCTATTTAAAGTTTTTCTTTGTTTACAGTTCTATTTGGCCTAATTACTTGTTTACAGTTTCGTTGATAATAAGATAAAAATACACGAACCAAGCTATGTGAAATGTTGAAATTGTAAACTAGCCAATGTTTCAAGATTTTTGTTTAAATAGTCAATTTTGAGGATGTGGCAATTAAACCAATTTTTTTGCTGTTGAGATAAAAAATAATTAATGAAAAATTAAATAAAACCTCTAGATTCGTATGTCCAATATATACACCGATGAAAATATTCATTTCAAAATATTTGCATCTCTCTCTCTCTCTCTCTCCATAGATGATTCCAGATCTCAAATCAAACTTCTTGTTTGATGGAGGAGTCGGAGAAGTCGACGATGCCGACAATTCCATAAGTTTAACGGCTCCGCCGTTGAGAAGTTCCCTCTCCAACACTTTGACAGAGATCATGCTTATGGAAGATAAGAGATCCATGTTTGGTTTCTACATGGAATCCTTGTTCGCCGTCGTCGTAGAACTCTCGGCACGGTGTCAGGTGGGGCAAGGCCGATTTGGACACGTTGAAGTCCACGAGGAGGCTGCGGGTGCTCTGCTCGATCGCTGCCGCCAAAGAACTCTTGGCGCAGGACTAGGTGCGGCGAGGCCGATCTAGAAATGCTAAGGCAACAAGGAGGGCGCGGATGCTCTGCTCATTGACGTCGAAGAATCAATGGCACGAGATTAGACTCGAAGGTGCTGATCTGGACACGCCGAGGTTTGCGGAGAGGTTGTAGATGCTCTGCTCGCAGATGTTGAAGTATACTAAGGGCAACAAGGATGTTTTGCTTTGTAATTGGAATCAATTTTTTTTATTCTCTTAATTACTTCTTCTTCTTCTTCATTTTGAAATTAATTTTAGGTGTTCATGAATACTTATATCTGTGTTTATTTGTGTTAATATCGGTATATGTATGTAAATTTGTGTTCATTTATGTAATATTGATGATAAATTTGATACAAAAACAACACGAAAAACACGATCAAGCGCTACAAAAAGTGATATTTTTTCTTAAAAGTGAGATTTTTTCATAAAATCATATTTTTAATATAATGAATGGTGTTTGTTTTATAATTTTTTAGACTATAAAAATTCAGCTTCTTAGCCAACTATTATGTTTTTCACACACAAAATAAAAATGATTTTGTTTATGATTTTGATGATTCAGTTGTAGACTATTTAAGGATCTTAGTTTATTTATGTATATGCTGATTCATTATATTTAATTTAATTGTTTCAACTTGATTTGAAGGTTTATTCGTGTTAATGTCAATGTACATTAGTGTTAATTTTGGTATTTTATGTTGATTTGTGTTAATGTCCGTAAATTTGTTACAAAAATGCCATTTTCGAGCGCCATAATAAAGATTTAAAATCGGAGCAAAGAGACAAACTCATCGTTGATAGAGAGATAGTGTAATTAAACTTGGATATAGTCAACTCATTTAATGATTCATTTTTTATTTAATTTTGAAATGTTTAATAAAATGTATTTTGGATATTTGATAATGGATAGCTAATTTTTGTTGATGACTATTTTGTAAAATTAATAAAACCATGGTCCATGACTATTTATCAAAATTTGAAGTTTTTATTTAGTTAGCTCTAGAGCCCTTATAATAACACGATAGAATTAAATTAAAATGATTGAGATACGTATGGAATGTTTGAAAATATGAGGTATTGGTGTAATTTATTCTTCAAAACATGGCCAGTTTCACGTGATAGGCCGAAGAAGAGTTTGACCAGAGACTCGGACAATCTGCTTTTGCCGGTAGTCTTCCCATCTGAACTCTGAAACTGGACCGTTAGCTGAGACCGCTCGCTTTTACGTTTACAAAGACACAGATATTCTTCCAACAAACACACAAAACAAACAAAGCCGTGAGATCGTCTTTCTTACACGCTCGTGAGATGGGCACAGTCGGCGAGGTCAACGATGAAAGCTTGGAGAGAGGATTGTTATCGGCGGAAGAAGCCGAGCCGGTTCTGTACTCCGCTTCGTTCGCAGAAATGGAAGAGAATTTCGTCAAGTACCAAACCGTCCGATGGATTCTGTACTCGCTGCTCTTGATATTGGCCTGGGGTTTCGGTCTGTTCATGCTTCTTTACTTGCCGGTTCGGAGGTACATTCTGCGCAGAGACATTCGCTCCAAGAAACTCTATCTCACTCCAGACTCCATCGTCTACCAAGTAAAATCCTCTCTCCGCTTTGATCAGATCGAATCTGTTCAATTGATTGATTGATTGATTGGTTGATCGATCGTAGAACAGGTTGCTCGGCCAGTGGCGTTTCCGTGCTTTGGCGCGTTGAAGAAGGAGAAGCACATCCTGTTGGCCTCTGTCGCCGACGTGGTGATCGAGCAAGGTTCGATTATTCTTTGCGTGGCTTCAATTCCTTTGTTGATTCTTGTGCCTCGTACTGAAATGAAATCCCTAGGCGAGAGGTTTTCAATTCTCTGTTGATTCCTGTGATTCGTACTGAAATGAAATCCCTAGGCGAGATGTTTTCATTTCTCTGTTGATTCGATTTCTCTAAACACTCCCGTGGAAATGTCGCGTTCCATATATTGATTCGGATAATTCGTTGCTACGAACAGGGTATTTGCAATCTAAGCTTGGTGTTTACTCTCTTAGAATAGAGAACGTTGGTGTCAGACGATCGCCGAGCGACGATGTTCAAATCCAGGGGATCGCAAATCCTAGTGCTTTTAGGAAGGTAATTTAAAAATAGAAAAGAAAAAAAAAAGGAAAAAGGAAGAGTATAGCTTCGTTTCTGTTTAGCTCTTACAATGAATGAGTAGAAGCTTCGTTTTACAACTTTCAGGCTGTTCTGATGCGCCTTTCGAACATGAGATCTGAGGCATTCTCCAGACAAGTATCCGCCATCGATGAAGCTTCAAGTTTGAAGGTTTGTTGAAAATATTTCAAGCTTGATTTCTTTCTATCATCGATTTTTCGTTTCTGAATACTTGTCCTTCTTATAAATAGCTATTCACATATGAATTAACAGTTTTTGTGTCTTAATTATAAGCCTTCGTCTAGCTGTAAGGTCTATTTTTCGGACCTTATTAGTCTTCCGGTCGATAATGTCAGGGTCTAGTGCAAAATAAATGAATATGAAAATTGTAAATCTCTAGCATTTTCCTTGCCTTCTTTCAGGGAAAATAAATTTGAGGGATAAATTGTAAACCTCTAGCATTTTTTTTTTATCTCACTCGTGCGTTTTCTTTCTCTACTTTAGTTTAAATTGTTCCGTTCATTTTTCGACATATTTTCTAAACACATCCAAACAAGAATACGAAAATAGCATGGAATCTATTATTTTTCCCTTAAAATTTCCACGCTTTCGATGTTCAAGCAACTTTTCATTTTTCTATGTTTACTACACACCATGAAGGCTAAATCATAGTTTGCTCTTTCTTGAATTCCTTAGCTTCACACGTCGCCAGCGAAATCTCTCAGGCAGGATTTGTTTTCTCATCCTGGAGATCTAATTCTACTTCAAAAGCTAGAGGAGGTTGGAAGCTCTGTGAAGGTAGAAACAAAAAATTACAAAATTATATAAGGTTTGTTTATTTGATTCAGTAACGTGTTATTCACTTCCTTACAACTCGAGTCTTGTTTGCAATTTATGTGCAGAGAGTTCAAAGCTTAATTGAGGAACAACATACTCGGAATCATAGGAACTGAAACCCCATTTGTATAAAGCTATCGATGTGCTGGTTTTATCCGTTGTTCTGAATCAGATATTTTCCGCGGGCAATATTATTTTTGTTACCTGAGTAAGTATGTATGTGTGCAAAGAGTGTGTGCCCAGGCGATGTGTCCAATATTGTGTGTGTGTAGTTTTTTTTTTTTTTTTTTTTTTTTTTTTTTTTTTTCTACCAGCAATAGCGAAGCGACGCAATGTTAACATCCACTTCTTTGAGTACCACGACCAGAAGGCTTAACGAAAAAAATAAATGAAGCAATCGGCGTGATATTGTGCATATCGGCGTTATTTATTTATTTATCGGGATTGGACAAGGATATGAGCAAATTAATGGCCGATAAACAAAGAAAAACCGCTGATGACAAACCATGAGAAATAATTGTGGAGATATCTTTTGCTCTTCCACTCTAACCCCAGGTGATGCTCTCACAACCATAACTACAAAACTATGATCCTACACACGAAAGACACGGCAATAAAGTAATAGAACCCCAAAAATCTAGGAAGAACCTTTTTCATTGGAGAAAACGGATGCCAAATCCAAAATACAAGAGGTAGAGGAAATTACAAATTGTTTTAGGTATCATGTAAACTAGGTCTAAAGTCTCTCTTTTGCACTTCAATTTTCTCAAATACATTTTTCATCTTTTTCATGCTCAGTCTAAGAATACTAAATACCAAAAACTTCCCCAAGTAATAGTGCTTTATAATTGAAATCAAGAACTGTGAACATTAAGAAAATGAGTCATATAAAACTATTAGGGTGATAAAAATCGTAGACAGTCGGTATTATATGAGATTAAAAAAACTTTAGTTGACATTTGGAGAATTAAGTTATATGGGTAATTTCTTCATAAGTAATTGGGCCTCCATGCGGTCCATTTGTAAATGGCCAAACTATAGCCCAACTTGAGGATTAACTTCACTCTCTTCACCATCTGTTCTGATGTCATCTTCTGGTGGTTCACAGCCACGATAAGCTGTAACATCAGCGGGCTCATCAAAACCCAACATGTGGTCATTAGCGTTTTCTTAAAACTAAATCCAGGCGTAACGTTCCTAAAGATTTTGTCTCAAAAATAACTTTTCAAAAGTGTAAACATTTAATTTTTCATCATGAAAAATATGCGTGCTTAAACTTATTTTTTAGAAAATATTTAAAAATTGGACTTTGTTTACTGTATATGCAGTTTCATTTGAAAGGAAATATGGTTATTTAACGTTTAAAAGTTCACCATTTTTTATATGATTTAAACACTGTTATATTAGAAATGTTTCACTCTTAAATACTACTATTCATATAATTAGTGGCTGAGCTAAGGTCTAGGGCAAATCCCCCCTCTCGATTTTTGAAAATTATAAATTTACCTAGAATATTATAATCTAGGCCCAAAATTATATATTTTTTACTTCTCATAAATACCATTTATGTAATCAGTGACGGAGGTAGGTAAGGTCTAGGGCAAATGCCCCGTCAACTTGAATATCATAATTTATGCCCATAATTATTTTTTTTCTTCTCATAAGTGCCCCCCTCTACAAAAATTATCATAATTTATGCTAGAGGTGTTAATGAAAACCGCTAAACCCAACTACATGATCATCATTTATGCTAGAGATGTTAATAAAAATCGCGTTTATTTTTATTTTTTTTATTATCAAATGTCTCATTGAAATCTGAAGATGTTTGGGTTATTATCAATCCAAATCGCAAGTCTTTTGGTTTGTTTGGATTTTGATGTTTGTCGGGTTGAATCGAACTAACCTGATGAAGACGTAGATCGTATCATTTTCTTAAGATTGCAAATATTCATACGAATGAGATTGTATAAACTATTATTTAAAACAAGAAATGCAATAATATTTACCATTTTTTTGTATATTAACGTGACTTGATTAAAGTAAACAATACTTACTAAACTTTGATTAAGAATATATATAGATTTAGTTAACAAGGGTATGTGTGATTTTTTAATATCTATACTCTCTCAAGATAAACAAAAACAAAAGACTTTGATTTTATTTAACATAAAGTTATATTTTGAGAAATAATCTGAAAGAATCACTTAAACCAACTCAATTATTTTTAGTTTGGTTTTTGTAATTGGATTGGTTTCGATTTCTGGTTCCAACTCTAAAAATTTTGGTTTTTTTTATTTTTTTTTATTTTTTATAAAGCTTAAAGATATGGGGAAGCCCACATAATTTGCACTCTTATTATCACTATCCATTGAGTATAGGGATAATTATGTCAGTAGTTCAATAGCCCGTAATCTTTTCAAAAAGTAGCTCAAGTTTCGTTTTAATAAAAATTAGTCCACCAAAGCCACAGTAAATTAATTAACTAAAAAATAATTTACTTTTTAGTTAATTAATTTACTGCGAGATTGATGGACTATTTTTTTTTTAATAAAATGAAACTTTGGGTAGAATCTTAGAAGGAGGAGTCCCTAGAAGGAGCTAGGGAGATGGCTAATTATTACAAATTATTGTTGATTATGAGATGTACAGTTTAGAAATCCTTAATATATCAAATAATTAATCCGATTTCGGCATTGAATTGAACCTTATGTCCACGTACGATGCATCCTTTGCTATTAGGCTTAATACCCTTGCGTATTCAGTTTTTTTTTTTTTTTTTTTCATTTTATGTACTATAGTCGCAAATGATTTTATTTTTTCAAATATGGTTGGAGGAAGTACTCACACAATTAAGATAGGCCACATTATTTTTAGTGTAATATTAAATAGGAGCCCGTTGGGCCATATTTTCGGAAACCCGAGAGAAAGGGCCCCACCAAAACCGAAGCCTAGCTGCCAACTACTCCAGCTCGCCACACACGTGCCTGCCACAAGCCAGGCGGCCTTCCCCACTCACCCACCCATTCGCGCACAAAGTCCTTGCCCGCGTGATGATCACGCGCCTGTTGCCTTGGGCCTGCTTCCGACTCGGCCTCGCGAGAAAGGTCTTTGTCTAGGCCCATAACCCATTTGTCTTCCCGCCCAAATGAAGGGCCTCCTCGTCTTGTTGGGCCAAATCACATGTGCTCAGTAGAGTTTCTCTCATCACCCATGAGTGATTGCACACTAAAATCCACCCGCCCAAAGTGAAAATGCTTGCCCATGACTCATTTATCACCATTTTCTTTAGCTAATCTCGAATGAGGCCCACCTAAAACTCATATTTCACTCAATCCAACCTCAAAACTCTATAAATACGCCATCTTCATCAACATTTCTCTCTAATATATTCCCATTCATGGAAACCGATGTCAAATTTCTCTTACTTTTCTCTAATTAATAAGAGGAATATCCCACCATACATTTCGCGTTTTTTCTTTTCTTAGGAAATCACGATGACGATCTCACTTCATTGTACTTCGAAAGTCTTCCAGAACTCACGGTTATTCGGACTCTTGCCCTTATCTCCATTGTACTTCATCGACCTTAGAAAAATAGCTTTGGGCTCATTAAGGCAAGACACGTGACCAACTCCGCCCACGCCACATGTCCTTTAAATGTTAATCGAAAACACGTATTAACATAACCAAATCTTACATATAAGAAACAAATTTAACATTAAAAAAATTATTTGGCTAATTTCTTAATTAGTACCAAATTATAACAACTATATTAATATTAACTTCCATGTATACGTATAAATTAAAGAACGTGATTATATAGATGTTGCACTCAGGTATAAAAACATGTAAAATTAAGGGCGTTCTAGAAATATGGTCAAAAGAAAACCTCAGTTTTTGGTTTTAATCCATGTTTGCCAAACTTTAGAAATATAGCCAAACGGAACGATAAAAAAAAAAAAAAAAAAACTGATTTGCCCTTATCTATTAACAAATTCGTCACGTTCTCTCTCTCCTACTTTTTTTCCTACATTTTTTTTCCATAAAAACTTCAAAAAACCATATTTATCTCATATGAACTCGAAAATTGAGTGATTCCAAATCATACGGATTTGTAACGCCGAGATCTTAAAAAATAAATCCATTGTGTTTGATGAAAAATCATGTTTAATGCCATAGATGTAGAAAAATCACGTTACTGCCTTAGACATGGAAATAACTGAATTTTTTTGGAAATCATTTGGAAATAAATGAAAACGTAAACATGATTTTTCATCAAACACAATGGGTCTATTTTAGAAGATCTCGGCGCTACGAATCTGTAGGATTTGGAATCACTCAATTTCGAGTTCGTATGAGATAGATATGAATTTTTGATGTTTTGATAAAAAAAAAAATATTTGAAAAAAAGTAGGAGAGAGAAAGTGACGAATTAAAAAACAAGAGAGAGAAAGTTATGAATATAGAAAAAAAAAGTTATATTTATTTAAAAACGAATATGTAATTTTAACCTATTACCTTTAGTGCAACCTAATATAATAGTCTATTTTTCTAAAACTCTCAAAATATTGGCTAAATCTTAAACCTTAAGTTTAAAGTAACCTAATTAGTTACAAAATTCTAAAATTAAATCTGTAGTCTCTTACCTTTTCACTAGAGTCCCTAATTTAACTAACAAATAATAAATTTTAGAAAAACAATGAGGATAAATTTAGGTTCCTTTTTTTTTTTTTTTTCTTTTGACTACAATGATCTTATGAGTGAATGAAATAATAAAAAAATTGTATTACAATTAATTAAAAAAATAAAACTTTATAAATATTAGGTGCATAACTAAAAATATTAAGTAATATGACGCTTGGAAGAAAAAAAATGTCAGCTGACGATTTAATTATATTACATCACCATATATAATATTATATAGTCTTGGACTAATATTTCTAAGTTAGAAAACATTTTCGTCTAATATTTTCTTATTGTATTTTCATCTAAGCTTTCAGACTCAAGCCTGCCACATATTCTAATTTAAAAAAGAAAATAGAGTAAATAAATATGTTGGAGACGTAAATAAATTTATTATGGTCAGATTTGCTTTGTATATTTGTTACACATATTTGTAATTTAGTTTGTGTGTCTCTGAACTCAACAAACCACTGCAAAACAAACAAAGCAACCTGAAGAGAGAGAAAGATAAAAAATAATTTTTTTGCTCTGAAAAAAATAAAAAATAAATAGAGAAAGCACTTGGCGTCTCACTTCAGAGAACGTCTCAGATTGTTCAAAGACTTGGCTTCTTCAAACCAACCGTTTCTAAAATCCAAAATTAATAAAAACGAAAAATAAAAACACTCTCACTTCCATTTCTCAATTGCATATACACAGATACACCATAAACATATATAAATAGAGAGAGAGAGAGAGAGAGGAGAGAGAGAGAGAGAGAGAGAGAGACACAGACATAAATATACTCTCTCACAGATCGAATGTGACCTTACATTTACCTTCATCTTCAAACACTCGAAGCTTTAACCGCGTTCGGCGATTCGAGATTCAATCGGAGAGAACAAGTGAAAGAGCCTAAACCTTACAGCATTTTTTCGTTGATCTTCAATGGCGGCTTCTACTGTGGCGTCTCCGCTGTGCACGTGGCTGGTGGCGGCATGCATGTCCGTCTCCTGCGACGGCGACCGCCTCGCGAGCGCTTCTCCACGGCGGCGCCGGAGAGTCTCCGCCGGATTGAGGAGAGGTTTCCCGTCGATTCGGTCTGCGTGTGGTTCGAGCATGCAGGGCTTGATGAGCTCGTGCCTGGCCTTCGAGCCTTGCAACGAGTATTGTAGCTCCAATGGACTGTCTATGTCTGCTTCCTTAGGATGTAATGGAGCGTCGATGCTTTTTGGATCCAAAGCAGGTGGTTTTTCGGCTAGAAGACAAAGGCGGAGTAATCGAGCTTCACATTCTGGTAATTTAATTAATTAATTAATTTATTTAATAAATGCGGTTGTTGGTTATGGAAACTTGTGCAACCTGGTTTTCCTTCAGCTGTTACAAACCAAGTGTCCTGTGCGTGTTTGTTATTTTTGTCTTTGTTTTGCTGTGTCTTCTTCTGCGAATTTGTATTTTCTATTTCTTTAATCGAAATGAATTGTGCAAGTTCACTTGCGTTGATTTGGCTGCTTAGAGAGAAACGTGATATTTTCTTTTCTTTTCGCATGTGTGATTGGTTAAGACATATAGCATGACTACTTTGTGTAGCTCTTATTTCCTCGTCCTAGATATGGGTTTGTTTTACAGTTGTAATTTACTCGTGTGACTTATTATTATGTCATTCTTTGTGGAGTGGTAAGGGTAATCTTCACAGAGGTGATATTTGGTAGTATTTTTGTACAAGTTATTTAGCTCAAGATTGACTGTGTGAAGATCAAGAAGTTCCTTTGAAATTTAGCATCGTTATATACAAAGTAAATAGAAGGCTGACATGCTTCTGGTCTGTCTTTTTCTTTTCCCTTCAACTTTAGGGGAGACTCTTGCTGTGGCTTTGGAACCTGCAGAGGAAGTGACCGCGAAGAAGAAACATTTCACGAAGCAGAGGCGAGTAGTTGTGACGGGGATGGGTGTGGTGACACCTCTCGGTCACGATCCAGAAGTCTTCTACAATAATTTGCTTGATGGTGTCAGTGGTGTGAGCGAGATTGAGACTTTTGATTGTTCCCAATTCCCTACGGTAGGTCATACATTGAATATATGCCTTCAAACAGTGCTTGCTCTAGATAATTGTCTGATTATATTCCATTTCTTCAGAGAATCGCGGGAGAGATTAAGTCCTTCTCAACTGAGGGGTGGGTTGCACCAAAACTATCAAAGAGGATGGACAAATTTATGCTCTACATGCTCACCGCTGGAAAGAAAGCTCTGGTTGATGGTGGATTTACTGAAGATGTCATGAATGAGTTGGATAAAACAAAATGTGGAGTCTTGATTGGCTCTGGGATGGGTGGCATGAAGGTATGAAAAATCCTAATCAGTTAATTGCAGAACGATTTTGACTTCATTAGTGGTAACGGTATCCTAAGATCTGCAACATGACATCTGCTTTGGTTCTGGCTGCAAGAAATTTTTCTTAATCTAAAAAATATGCTCTGGGAATGTATTAACCTCAGTAATGATTATCGGCGGAAATCCAAAGATGCAGTTTCTTCCTAGTCACTTCTTAGACTAATATAGTTGCTACCCGAGTTTAACTTCTATACATTGCATGTGTTGAACAGGTTTTTTATGATGCAATTGAAGCTTTAAGGATTTCATACAGGAAGATGAATCCTTTCTGCGTACCTTTTGCAACAACAAACATGGGTTCTGCCATGCTTGCGATGGATCTGGTCAGCTTAAACTTTGGCACGCTGCTTTTAGTTCTATATTTTTAAGGCTAATTATGAAGCACTGAACTCATGTTACTTGTTTTTTTAATTCTCATTAATTACAGGGCTGGATGGGCCCAAATTACTCGATCTCTACTGCATGTGCTACAAGCAACTTCTGCATTTTGAACGCAGCAAACCACATAGTTAGAGGTGAAGCTGTAAGTATTTTACCCATGTCCGTATCTTTAGAGAAAAATCTGGCTTACTATAATACAACAAAAGGCCATGTGAAATTCCACAAGAAAATAGAAAGATTAGACGTTATGTAATCATTAATTGAACTTTGGTTAATAACATTGACAATTCTTACATTTTCACCTTCTCAATTTGTATTCAGGATGTAATGCTTTGTGGTGGCTCGGATGCAGCAGTTATACCTATTGGTAATCTACTTTCTTTTCCTTATTTGCTTTTCCCTCAGATCCATCTAGCATGGTACACTAGGAAGTGATACCTCATGAATGTACTATTGTGATATCTAGGTTCTGAATAATGATAATTGGACAGGAAGTGATACCTCATATATATATACTATTGTTAATTTCTAAGTTCTAACTAATGATAATTGGACAGGGCTGGGTGGGTTTGTTGCATGCAGAGCACTTTCACAGCGTAACGATGATCCAACAAAAGCTTCGCGTCCTTGGGACTTGGTACTGAATCAAATATATTATTCAATGCCGTGTATGAGAATTCTTAAAGAAATATGTATGCAATAAAAGATCAAAACTCTAAATGTTAAATCAATTAAAATGCTATCCTAATATTTACTAGAAAAATGTTCTGTTTATTGAGACTTCATGTTATCTTCTGAATTATTCTCAACTTCAATTTTATATTTATATATTATGAGGTTCTTGCTGTTGAACAGAACCGTGATGGATTTGTGATGGGGGAAGGAGCTGGAGTTTTGATTTTAGAAGAGTTAGAGCATGCTAAGGTATGTTTTTATTCAAATTGGAACACCAATGTAGTCATGTTAATGAAACCTTGTGCATATTTCTTCGCTGGTCAACGATTTAAACCTCTTATACTTCAAGTTGCATCTGTTTTGTAATTTCACTGAAATATTTTGATTATGGGTATGCTTATATCTATCATCTTCAGCTTACAGCTGTGGGTCTGAGTTATTTGCTTGACCAGTGGTTTCCGACTTGTGCAGAAAAGAGGTGCAACTATCTATGCAGAATTTCTTGGTGGAAGCTTCACAAGCGATGCATATCACATGACTGAACCACATCCTAATGGTAGATAAATGTGTTGAGAATCAAATATGTCGAATAAACTTGAGGCTATGCAATTGTTTGAGTAATGTTCTTTCATATCTAAACTAGGTACTGGTGTGAAGCTCTGCATAGAGAAGGCTTTAGCTCAGGCTGGGGTATCCAAGGAAGATGTAAATTACATCAATGCACACGCCACGTCCACACCAGCCGGAGACATCAAGGAGTATAATGCTCTAGTTCATTGTTTTGGCAACAATCCTGAGGTAATGTGATGGCAATAAGACAAGCCAAGCCACGTTTTTCTTTTCTAACCATGTGATTATGAGGCAAACTCTTTAACCCTTGCAGCTGAAGTTGAACTCAACAAAATCCATGATTGGTCATCTTCTTGGAGCAGCTGGGGCAGTGGAAGCTGTTGCAACAGTACAGGTATTTTTCAAGAACTTAATCGTCGCCCGGAAAAATTATGATATGTGAAATCCCCTGCTGCTTTTTTAGTTTAACCATAATGTGTTTAATTTTTGCATTTTCCAAATTATTTTCTGCTTCTTTGCAGGCAATACGGACCGGATGGGTTCACCCAAATATCAACTTGGAGGACCCAGATGAAGGAGTGGTAAGTGTTCTTTTACAGCCTTTCACTCCCGACGTAATGTTTCTACATATGTTTTCTCACTGATTTTATCGGCCTGGTTATGAAATAGACGAAGAACGCATCTTCTAGAGATGAACATTTTTTGATGCATGGATAATTAACTTTTTGATACACGGCGTACAGGACAAGAGCCTGCTCGTGGGGCCAAAGAAAGAGAGACTGGATGTTAAAGTGGCTTTATCGAATTCATTTGGTTTTGGTGGTCACAATTCCTCAATCCTATTTTCACCGTACCAAGACTGAACCGACGGAGCTAACTCTATTTCTGAATTAATGATTCATAAGGTACACACGTTTATGGGGGGTCTTTAATGTAATTTCAGAGATGATAGAAGATTTGACTTTGATAGCAATGTGTGTATTGTAGTTACTGGGCAATCCACTGGATGTTGTCGGATTTTGAGAGTTCGTGTTGCCGGCAAAATCAAATTAATTGGAGGGAAAATCAATATCAGAAAAGTGTCGAGACAAATCATTCCATGGAGATGAGAATTCATCAATTTGGGACACTCTTTTTGGCATCATAAAGTAGCTATACAACTACAAGGCCTTTTTCAATCGAATAGATATTAGCTTTTAGCTATCCTGTTGGACCCGCTGGTAAAATACTTCATTGGTTTTTTGTTTTGTTTTGTTTTTGTTTTGGTTCAAGCTCTTATGGGTTTACAAATAGACTGCCATTCGTTTACCCAGAAAGGAAAATATGATGAGACTTTTCTTTCCTATCAAAATGCGCTTACAAAAGTCACTATATGGGTACTCCGGAGTTTTTCTGATTTGCTCGTTTTATGATTTTCGTTAGACATTTTATTTAATCGCCTCAATTGGTTCTAATGTGCTACTATCGCATGTGACGGAACCAATATCACTTAAAATATTGAAGTTGGCACTGAATATATTTGGAGACGAGAAAACATCCTAATAACTATATGCGTCGCGACTTGCGACATAAATATAATGAATGACTAGAAAGGGTTTATTTTTTTTTTATTCTAGTTTTTATTTTTTATTTTTTAACGCTGGATCCGCAATTTAATAATAAGTAACCTACAACCAAATATACTAAAACAGTTTACCTGTCCCGCCTAATTTTGTTGACATTTAAGTAGCAACATTGTCCGTTAAATGACCCACAATTGTATAAGTTGTTCTAGTGAAGCATATACTTTGTAAGGAAAAAATAAAAAACAACAATCCATGTATAATCGTTTAACAAACACGCACGGGCAACTAGTTTGCTTTATTGGTAATTTCACACGTATCTCACGAGTTCAATCTCAATGGGCTACAGAAAATACATGCTGTTTAAGATTTATCATAAATCATGTAATCTTGATCAATAGTGTTATTTGCGATTGCATTGTTAAAATATATGTAATCTTAACCAATAGTGTCACTTCTAAAAAAAAAAAAACTACGTCTACTCACTACATGAAACAATTGCAATAACCCAAATAAAAAATGCTTATCCAACTGATTTAAGCACTAATATAGAACAGAGATTATGCAAATTAAGCAAAACAAATAAAGAAAACACGGACTATTTTGTATCACATCCACCTTACAGAAAAAATGCCATAACATACTCATTTTTTCAAAATTAATTCCTCAAACATCCACCAAAATGTTTTAATCCCATATTGTCTACAGTTTAACGTATACAACATTTAGGCTAATTTTCGTTGATATTTACGGTTAATTTATTTTTGCACACAATTTCATTTAGAATAAGAATTGCTTACGACTTTAATTTTAATAACCAGAATAGGTTGAAGTTTTTAGAAATTGATATTCTTGACATTAGTACGAAAATTATAGGTACATCAGTATCTAGGAAAATTCCCCTTAAATTTATATGTAGAAGCTAGTTATGTCAAACCAAACTAAGATGTAGTTATAGTTGATGAACTAAATGTAATTAATTCAATAGAAGTACAAAATAAAAAATAAAAATAAAATCAGGATAATCAAGTAACATAAAATATTACGTCCATATGGCTGCTCGCCGGGGAATTGTTTCCATAAAACAATCAGGGGTAAAATAGACTTCAAGAAAGAAAAAGCTGATAGACGATTTTAATGGTTTGCAAACAGTTTTTTACTGCGACTCTTTCTAGGGTTAAAAGCCTATCTTTTTGGTGGGAGTTTATAAGACAAATTATTCTACACAATAGAGATTAATAATGATGTTTCTCAAACTGCTTTATACAAAAATTCATCTTTAAAACTAGTACTCGGTAGTGGTTCCTTCTTTGGTCTAAAAGAAATTCCACACCACCTCTAAAATGAGGTCGTAATTTCGAATTCACCGAACCTCAAACAATTATATGATAAGGAATATAATCTTATTTGCAAGAGTGTAAACTTCTCACGTGCATTGTTTTGAGTTCGTCGGTGTCACTTTTTCAATGGCTTCAATAAGATCGCGGCGTAGAGGTTAAGACTCGACCACTAGAGAATCCTCAGAATTACAACGCGAGTGAAATGCTTTCTTCAGTTGGGTCGAGAGGTGAAAACCCGACTACTTTTTTTCTTGAGCAAGTGAGATATATTATATACCATGACATGGGGATGGGCGAGGAAGCGGATTCATGGCTCACGAAGGGCGAGCAGCACTCGTGGGTGAGCCAGCACTGCACGGATTGATTTAAACGTAAAACAGAGATGTGACATTCCCGAGAAAAAAAAAAAAAAATCTCCAGCGATTAGCCATATTTTTTGTATTTACCCGTCAACATGTACATGCCATACAAGGATTTATTTATCCGTAAATCGGATATGTGATCACGAGTTTGCGAAATGCATTTCAATCCATCCAAAGGGACGACATTTAAAAACACAGCGAGTATTTGGCAGCATGTACACACACACACGACCATAACTCAATAATTACATATCCCAAAATAAATTTATAAATAAAAACCCGAATTACAAAAGCACCGCCACGATGCACCACCGTCAAAACAGGAAGTATCCTAACTAATATGTAATTCAATAGATAAAAAATGAGAACAAAATTTCCAGACGGTGAACCAGTATAATGCACCACCGTCAAAACTGGAAGTACCCTAGCTATGTGGTACCGGTAATTTATATAAATAAAAACAAGAAACGAATTTCTATCGGACTTTCTTCTTGCCAACTTTCTTATGGCCCTTCTTTTTAATCTTCAAGCCCCCAGATGAAAGCAAAGTGGAGGCACTCTTACCTTCAAGCTTCCGAGTCATCCTCACAACACTGGCCATGCCTTTCTTTGCAGTCTCGCGGTGCTCTGATCTACGGCTCATCATCTTCCGATCGAGTGGCCAAAACGCATACGGCTCGAGCTTGTCTTTCCTCGTCATGTCTCCACTCGCCTTCTTATTAACGTATTCGCCTCCGGTGTAGGCCCACCCAGCCTTTTCCGTTTTCTGGCGCTTCTGACTCTTCTTCGAGCTCTTGGAGACTTGACTCGCTGTTTTGCTTCTTGTGTCATCATCAGAATCGTCTGACATGTCTCTCTGCACCTTTAATTCTCCGTCTTCGGTGATTATCAAGCGCCCTTCGGCGTCAAACTCGGGCTCCTCCTCCGATGCTTGTTTGCGTTTTAGGTTCCCTGATTTTAGAGCCGACCTTGTTTTTTGTCGATCTAGCAGGTCAAGTGGCTCGTCTTCATCTACTTGGTTGAAGAAGTGTCCAGGCGTGTTCTTACCCTTTCTTGTCTTGGGTCTGATGAATTGGTATCGGGTATAGTATTATTAGGTCCGCAAGGGTTCAAGAGAGCAGAAACGATGAAACGGCAGTAAATAATAGAATCGACACTCACCGCAATGTCGAAGCCTTTGACTTGAGACGTGACGCAGTCCGGGCATCCATGTAATCTTCGTCACTGTTCTCTGTTTCTTCATCCCCAGACTGCGAAAATATTTTTGAATGGTTCCAACGACTTAACCTGAAAAGAGATCAAGATGAGTGAATTACATGCTTCAAGAATTGGATCTTTCTTAGCTTATTATATACGCAAACTCAAGATAGCAGAAACCACGAACAAGGAATCCAGCCAGAGGATTATTTGCCATAGCTCTGGAGAAAAGTTGGTATGCAAAATGACATGAAATACCTTGATGTGGTTGCTCTTGAGACTTGAGATTTAGCTTCATCGAGTTTTCTCTCCTTCCTTTCATTCACCTGCATTTCGCCGATAACAACATATATCTCTTGACAAAATCCTAAGGAATAATGTCGTATGAATCATGTCAAGCATTAGGGTATTGAAACAAACCTTTTTTATGTTGTTAAGGAGTTTCATGTGAGTTTCAGGCATCACCGCCCTAACAGCATCAAGACCACATTTCTTTATAAGCATTTCGAGTAAAACCCTAATCTGCAAATGTTCAAGTTCAAAAAAATTATAAATTTCCCGGAAGACAAATGTAAATACTAGTACATTCAAGCACCATATCTGTCATTGCAAAAAATTACTGCTTAATATATTAACCTTAGATTTAAATAGTGATTTGGTGTCTTGCCACATCAGCAGGCCTTCAACCATGCTTCCCAGGTGTAACTGAAGTCCCTCGGCCTTTGATTTGGCTACTAGCACCTTCAGTAAACCTAAATTAGCCTGCAGTACGAATGAAGAAAAATATTCATGTACAAAGAGAAAAAAAAAAAAAACAGAGCTAACTAATGATTTGAGATATAGATCCAAGAAGAAGACAGGACACACTTTTATTATTTCTTTGTTATTTCGGCGTAGGAGTAGAAATGAGGATGGAAGCAAATTCCAGGCAGATGAAAGAAGATCAGAGAACTCATAAGCCAAACGAGCCACGCCTTTCACTGCAGCACTTATCATGTGAGGAGTTTCACCAGCCAGACCTCCTGCCACCTGTAACCATCGAATTTCTACAAGTTATATGACCAGCATGGCATCATTTTCACAAATACGATTTCGTAACTAGATTTGATAACATTACCATGGTAAAATAATGACGCAAATTCTCTGTTTTCCCTCCTTTCTCTTCGTCTCCATAAGCATGACCAATTTCAACAAGAATATCATAAGCTCTGTTTCTTGTTTTTCTGTTTGTCTGCACAAGGTATTGTGTAATTTTCGTAACAACGTCGCAGTGGTATAAAAACAAGCAGAAGTAATCAGCATCATAAAAATAACTCAATACATGATGGTAGGAATACCTCCTTAAGTGCAAGTATTATTTCTGTCAAGAAGGAACTTGTAATGTTGTCCTGCTTGATATCAATATTGGCCTATAAAGAGAACATGTCCAGAGTTATGAAGTTGACTGCCAAAATTTACAATCACCAGCTGGTTCCGTAAATCTTGAATTAATATCATTAAATACCAGGTATTAATTACCTTCAAAACAGAAACTATGAGAAAGTGCAGACAATCAAGTCTATGTCGTTTTGCAGAAAATTGGCATGACGGCAGTACTTCTATCATTAGTTCAAGCAACTCCGAAAGCTGATTATGTAATATCTCAGGCTGGGTTGAGAAAAACAGA